>NC_140990.1:351763367-351994553 GCF_052327205.1 Somniosus microcephalus | reverse complement strand
AGTCAGGGGGGTGAATCAGAAGAAGCAGAAGAAGGAGAAGGAGAAGGTGAAGTCAGGGGGGTGAAGCAGAAGAAGTAGAAGAAGGAGAAGGAGAAGGTGAAGTCAGGAGGGTGAAGCAGAAGAAGCAGAAGAAGGAGAAGGAGAAGGTGAAGTCTGGAGGACGCAGCAGAAGAAGGAGAAGGAGAAGGTGAAGTCTGGAGGGTGAAGCAGAAGAAGCAGAAGAAGGAGAAGGAGAAGGTGAAGTCTGGAGGGTGAATCAGAAGAAGTAGAAGAAGGAGAAGGAGAAGGTGAAGTCAGGAGGGTGAAGCAGAAGAAGCAGAAGAAGGAGAAGGTGTAGGTGAAGTCTGGAGGGTGAAGCAGAAGAAGTAGAAGAAGGAGAAGGAGAAGGTGAAGTCTGGAGGGTGGAGCAGAAGAAGCAGAAGAAGGAGAAGGAGAAGGTGAAGTCAGGACGGTGAATCAGAAGAAGTAGAAGAAGGAGAAGGAGAAGGTGAAGTCTGGAGGGTGAATCATAAAAAGTAGAAGAAGGAGAAGGAGAAGGTGAAGTCTGGAGGGTGAATCAGAAGAAGTAGAAGAAGGAGAAGGAGAAGGTGAAGTCTGGAGGGTGAATCAGAAGAAGCAGAAGAAGGAGAAGGAGAAGGTGAAGTCTGGAGGGAGAAGCAGAAGAAGCAGAAGAAGGAGAAGGAGAAGGTGAAGTCTGGAGGGTGAATCAGAAGAAGCAGAAGAAGGAGAAAGAGAAGGTGAAGACTGGAGGGTGTATGAGAAGAAGTAGAAGAAGGAGAAGGAGAAGGTGAAGTCTGGAGGTTGAATCAGAAGAAGTAGAAGAAGGAGAAGGAGAAGGCTAAGTCTGGAGGGTGAATCAGAAGAATTAGAAGAAGGAGAAGGTGAGGTCTGGAGGGTGAATCAGACGAAGCAGAAGAAGGAGAAGGAGAAGGTGAAGTCTGAAGGTTGAATCAGAAGAAACAGAAGAAGGAGAAGGAGAAGGTGAAGTCTGAAGGGTGAATCAGAAGAAGTAGAAGAAGGAGAAGGAGAAGGTGAAGTCTGGAGGGTGAATCAGACGAAGCAGAAGAAGGAGAAGGAGAAGGTGAAGTCTGGAGGGTGAATCAGAAGAAGTAGAAGAAGGAGAAGGAGAAGGTGAAGTCTGGAGGGTGAATCAGAAGAAGTAGAAGAAGGAGAAGGAGATGGTGAAGTCAGGGGGGTGAAGCAGAAGAAGTAGAAGAAGGAGAAGGAGAAGGTGAAGTCAGGAGGGTGAATCAGAAGAAGCAGAAGAAGGAGAAGGAGAAGGTGAAGTTAGGAGGGTGAATCAGAAGAAGCAGAAGAGGGAAAAGGAGAAGGTGAAGTCAGGGGGGTGAAGCAGAAGAAGTAGAAGAAGGAGAAGGAGAAGGTGAAGTCAGGAGGGTGAAGCAGAAGAACCAGAAGAAGGAGAAGGAGAAGGTGAAGTCTGGAGGACGCAGCAGAAGAAGGAGAAGGAGAAGGTGAAGTCTGGAGGGTGAAGCAGAAGAAGCAGAAGAAGGAGAAGGAGAAGGTGAAGTCTGGAGGGTGAATCAGAAGAAGTAGAAGAAGGAGAAGGAGAAGGTGAAGTCAGGAGGGTGAATCAGAAGAAGCAGAAGAAGGAGAAGGAGAAGGTGAAGTCTGGAGGGAGAAGCAGAAGAAGTAGAAGAAGGAGAAGGAGAAGGTGAAGTCTGGAGGGTGAATCAGAAGAAGTAGAAGAAGGAGAAGGATAAGGTGAAGTCTGGATAGTGAATCAGAAGAAGTTGAAGAAGGAGAAGGAGAAGGTGAATTCTGGAGGGTGAATCAGAAGAAGCAGAAGAAGGAGAAGGAGAAGGTGAAGTCTGGAGGGTGAATCAGAAGAAGTAGAAGAAGGAGAAGGAGAAGGTGTAGTCTGGAGGGTGAATCAGATGAAGTAGACGAAGGAGAAGGAGAAGGTGAAGTCTGGAGGGTGAATCAGAAGAAGCAGAAGAAGGAGAAGGAGAAGGTGAAGTCTGGAGGGTGAATCAGAAGACGTAGAAGAAGGAGAAGGAGAAGGTGAAGTCTAGAGGGTGAATCAGAAGAAGCAGAAGAAGGATAAGGAGAAGGTGAAGTCTGGAGGGTGAATCAGAAGAAGCAGAAGAAGGAGAAGAAGAAGGTGAAGTCTGTCGGGTGAATCAGAAGAAGCAGAAGAAGTAGAAGGAGAAGGTGAAGCCTGGAGGGTGAATCAGAAGAATAGAAGAAGGAGAAGGAGAAGGTGAAGCCTGGAGGGTGAATCAGAAGAAGCAGAAGAAGTAGAAGGAGAAGGTGAAGTCAGGAGGGTGAATCAGAAGAAGCAGAAGAAGGAGAAGGAGAAGGTGAAGTCTGGAGGGTGAATCAGAAGAAGCAGAAGAAGGAGAAGGAGAAGGTGAAGTCTGGAGGTTGAATCAGAAGAAGTAGAAGAAGGAGATGGAGAAGGTGAAGTCTGGAGGGTGAATCAGAAGAAGTAGAAGAAGGAGAAGGAGAAGGTGAGGTCTGGAGGGTGAATCAGAAGAAGCAGAAGAAGGAGAAGGAGAAGGTGAAGTCTGAAGGGTGAATCAGAAGAAGCAGAAGAAGGAGAAGGAGAAGGTGAAGTCTGGAGGTGAATCAGAAGAAGCAGAAGAAGGAGAAGGAGAAGGTGAAGTCTGGAGGGTGAATCAGAAGAAGAAGAAGAAATAGAAGGAGATGGTGAAGTCAGGAGGGTGAATCAGAAGAAGTAGACGAAGGAGAAGGAGAAGGTGAAGTCTGGAGGGTGAATCAGAAGAAGTAGAAGAAGGAGAAGGAGAAGGTGAAGTCTGGAGGGTGAATCAGAAGAAGCAGAAGAAGGAGAAGGAGAAGGTGAAGTCTGGAGGGTGAATCGGAAGAAGCAGAAGAAGGAGAAGGAGAAGATGAAGTCTGGAGGTTGAATCAGAAGAAGTAGAAGAAGGAGAAGGAGAAGGTGAAGTCTGGAGGGTGAATCAGAAGAATCTGAAGAAGGAGAAGGAGCAGGTGAAGCCTGGAGGGTGAATCAGAAGAAGCAGAAGAAGGAGAAGGAGAAGGTGAAGTCTGGAGGGTGAATCAGAAGAAGCAGAAGAAGTAGAAGGAGAAGGTGAAGCCTGGAGGGTGAATCAGAAGAATAGAAGAAGGAGAAGGAGAAGGTGAAGTCTGGAGGGTGAATCGGAAGAAGCAGAAGAAGGAGAAGGAGAAGGTGAAGTCAGGAGGGTGAATCAGAAGAAGCAGAAGAAGGAGAAGGAGAAGGTGAAGTCTGGAGGGTGAATCAGAAGAAGCAGAAGAAGGAGAAGGAGAAGGTGAAGACTGGAGGGTGAATCAGAAGAAGTAGAAGAAGGAGAAGGAGAAGGTGAAGTCTGGAGGGTGAATCAGAAGAAGTAGAAGAAGGTGAATTAGAAGGTGAGATCTGGAGGGTGAATCAGAAGAAGCAGAAGAAGGAGAAGGAGAAGGTGAAGTCTGAAGGGTGAATCAGAAGAAGCAGAAGAAGGAGAAGGAGAAGCTGAAGTCTGGAGGGTGAATCAGAAGAAGCAGAAGAAGGAGAAGGAGAAGGTGAAGTCTGGAGGGTGAATCAGAAGAAGCAGAAGAAGGAGAAGGAGAAGGTGAAGTCGTCAGGAGGGTGAATCAGAAGAAGTAGAAGAAGGAAAAGGAGAAGGTGAAGTCTGGAGGGTGAATCAGAAGAAGTAGAAGGAGGAGAAGGAGAAGGTGAAGTCTGGAGGGTGAAACAGAAGAAGCAGAAGAAGGAGAAGGAGAAGGTGAAGTCTGGAGGGTGAATCGGAAGAAGCAGAAGAAGGAGAAGGAGAAGGTGAAGTCTGGAGGGTGAAGCAGAAGAAGCAGAAGAAGGAGAAGGTTAAGGTGAAGTCAGGAGGGTGAATCAGAAGAAGTAGAAGAAGGAGAAGGAGAAGGTGAAGTCTGGAGGGTGAAGCAGAAGAAGCAGAAGAAGGAGAAGGAGAAGGTGAAGTCTGGAGGGTGAAGCAGAAGAAGCAGAAGAAGGAGAAGGTTAAGGTGAAGTCAGGAGGGTGAATCAGAAGAAGTAGAAGAAGGAGAAGGAGAAGGTGAAGTCTGGAGGGTGAATCAGAAGAAGTAGAAGAAGGAGAAGGAGAAGGTGATGTCTGGAGGGTGAATCAGAAGAAGTAGAAGAAGGAGAAGGAGAAGGTGAAGTCTGGAGGGTGAATCAGAAGAAGCAGAAGAAGTAGAAGGAGAAGGTGAAGTCTGGAGGGAGAAGGAGAAGAAGTAGAAGAAGGAGAAGGAGAAGGTGAAGTCTGGAGGGTGAATCAGAAGAAGTAGAAGAAGGAGAAGGAGAAGGTGAAATCTGGAGGGTGAATCAGAAGAAGTAGAAGAAGGAGAAGGAGAAGGAGAAGTCTGGAGGGTGAATCAGAAGAAGCAGAAGAAGGAGAAGGAGATGGTGAAGTCTGGAGGGTGAATCAGAAGAAGTAGAAGAAGGAGAAGGAGAAGGTGTGGTGTGGAGGGTGAATCAGAAGAAGTAGACGAAGGAGAAGGAGAAGGTGAAGTCTGGAGGGTGAATCAGAAGAAGCAGAAGAAGGAGAAGGAGAAGGTGAAGTCTTGGGGGTGAATCAGCAGAAGAAGAAGAAGGAAAAGGAGAAGGTGAAGTCTGGAGGGTGAATCAGAAGAAGCAGAAGAAGGAGAAGGTGAAGTCTGGAGGGTGAATCAGAAGAAGTAGAAGAAGGAGAAGGAGAAGGTGAAGTCTGGAGGGTGAATCAGAAGAAGCAGAAGAAGGAGAAGGAGAAGGTGAAGTCTGGAGGGAGAAGCAGAAGAAGTAGAAGAAGGAGAAGGAGAAAGTGAAGTCTGGAGGGTGAATCAGAAGAAGTAGAAGAAGGAGAAGGAGAAGGTGAAGTCTGGATAGTGAATCAGAAGAAGTTGAAGAAGGAGAAGGAGAAGGTGAAGTCTGGAGGGTGAATCAGAAGAAGCAGAAGAAGGAGAAGGAGAAGGTGAAGTCTGGAGGGTGAATCAGAAGAAGTAGAAGAAGGAGAAGGAGAAGGTGTAGTCTGGAGGGTGAATCAGATGAAGTAGACGAAGGAGAAGGAGAAGGTGAAGTCTGGAGGGTGAATCAGAAGAAGCAGAAGAAGGAGAAGGAGAAGGTGAAGTCTGGAGGGTGAATCAGAAGACGTAGAAGAAGGAGAAGGAGAAGATGAAGTCTAGAGGGTGAATCAGAAGAAGCAGAAGAAGGATAAGGAGAAGGTGAAGTCTGGAGGGGGAATCAGAAGAAGCAGAAGAAGGAGAAGAAGAAGGTGAAGTCTGTCGGGTGAATCAGAAGAAGCAGAAGAAGTAGAAGGAGAAGGTGAAGTCAGGAGGGTGAATCAGAAGAAGCAGAAGAAGGAGAAGGAGAAGGTGAAGTCTGGAGGGTGAATCAGAAGAAGCAGAAGAAGGAGAAGGAGAAGGTGAAGTCTGGAGGGTGAATCAGAAGAAGCAGAAAAAGGAGAAGGAGAAGGTGAAGTCTGGAGGGTGAATCAGAAGAAGCAGAAGAAGGAGAAGGAGAAGGTGAAGTCTGGAGGGTGAATCAGAAGAAGTAGAAGAAGGAGAAGGAGTAGGTGAAGTCTGGAGGGTGAAGCAGAAGAAGTAGAAGAAGGAGAAGGAGAAGGTGAAGTCAGGAGGGTGAATCAGAAGATGTAGAAGAAGGAGAAGGAGAAGGTGAAGTCAGGAGGGTGAATCAGAAGAAGCAGAAGAAGGAGAAGGAGAAGGTGAAGTCTGGAGGGTGAATCAGAAGAATCAGAAGAAGGAGAAGGAGAAGGTGAAGTCCGGAGGGTGAATCAGAAGAAGCAGAAGAAAGAGAAGGAGATGGTGAAGTCTGGAGGGTGAAGCAGAAGAAGCAGAAGAAGGAGAAGGAGAAGGTGAAGACAGGAGGGTGAATCAGAAGAAGTAGAAGAAGGAGAAGCAGAAGGTGAAGTCTGGAGGGTGAATCAGAAGAAGCAGAAGAAGGAGAAGGAGAAGGTGAAGTCTGGAGGGTGAATCAGAAGAAGCAGAAGAAGGAGAAGGAGAAGGTGAAGACTGGAGGGTGAATCAGAAGAAGCAGAAGAAGGAGAAGGAGAAGATGAAGTCTGGAGGGTGAATCAGAAGAAGTAGAAGAAGGAGAAGGAGAAGGTGAGGTCTGGAGGGTGAATCAGAAGAAGCAGAAGAAGGAGAAGGAGAAGGTGAAGTCTGGAGGGTGAATCAGAAGAAGCAGAAGAAGGAGAAGTAGAAGGTGAAATCTGGAGGGTGAATCAGAAGAAGCAGAAGAAGGAGAAGGAGAAGGTGAAGTCAGGAGGGTGAATCAGAAGAAGCAGAAGAAGGAGAAGGAGAAGGTGAAGTTAGGAGGGTGAATCAGGAGAAGCAGAAGAAGGAGAAGGAGAATGTGAAGTCAGGGGGGTGAATCAGAAGAAGCAGAAGAAGGAGAAGGAGAAGGTGAAGTCAGGGGGGTGAAGCAGAAGAAGTAGAAGAAGGAGAAGGAGAAGGTGAAGTCAGGAGGGTGAAGCAGAAGAAGCAGAAGAAGGAGAAGGAGAAGGTGAAGTCTGGAGGACGCAGCAGAAGAAGGAGAAGGAGAAGGTGAAGTCTGGAGGGTGAAGCAGAAGAAGCAGAAGAAGGAGAAGGAGAAGGTGAAGTCTGGAGGGTGAATCAGAAGAAGTAGAAGAAGGAGAAGGAGAAGGTGAAGTCAGGAGGGTGAAGCAGAAGAAGCAGAAGAAGGAGAAGGTGTAGGTGAAGTCTGGAGGGTGAAGCAGAAGAAGTAGAAGAAGGAGAAGGAGAAGGTGAAGTCTGGAGGGTGGAGCAGAAGAAGCAGAAGAAGGAGAAGGAGAAGGTGAAGTCAGGACGGTGAATCAGAAGAAGTAGAAGAAGGAGAAGGAGAAGGTGAAGTCTGGAGGGTGAATCATAAAAAGTAGAAGAAGGAGAAGGAGAAGGTGAAGTCTGGAGGGTGAATCAGAAGAAGTAGAAGAAGGAGAAGGAGAAGGTGAAGTCTGGAGGGTGAATCAGAAGAAGCAGAAGAAGGAGAAGGAGAAGGTGAAGTCTGGAGGGAGAAGCAGAAGAAGCAGAAGAAGGAGAAGGAGAAGGTGAAGTCTGGAGGGTGAATCAGAAGAAGCAGAAGAAGGAGAAAGAGAAGGTGAAGACTGGAGGGTGTATGAGAAGAAGTAGAAGAAGGAGAAGGAGAAGGTGAAGTCTGGAGGTTGAATCAGAAGAAGTAGAAGAAGGAGAAGGAGAAGGCTAAGTCTGGAGGGTGAATCAGAAGAAGTAGAAGAAGGAGAAGGTGAGGTCTGGAGGGTGAATCAGACGAAGCAGAAGAAGGAGAAGGAGAAGGTGAAGTCTGAAGGTTGAATCAGAAGAAACAGAAGAAGGAGAAGGAGAAGGTGAAGTCTGAAGGGTGAATCAGAAGAAGTAGAAGAAGGAGAAGGAGAAGGTGAAGTCTGGAGGGTGAATCAGACGAAGCAGAAGAAGGAGAAGGAGAAGGTGAAGTCTGGAGGGTGAATCAGAAGAAGTAGAAGAAGGAGAAGGAGAAGGTGAAGTCTGGAGGGTGAATCAGAAGAAGTAGAAGAAGGAGAAGGAGATGGTGAAGTCAGGGGGGTGAAGCAGAAGAAGTAGAAGAAGGAGAAGGAGAAGGTGAAGTCAGGAGGGTGAATCAGAAGAAGCAGAAGAAGGAGAAGGAGAAGGTGAAGTTAGGAGGGTGAATCAGAAGAAGCAGAAGAGGGAAAAGGAGAAGGTGAAGTCAGGGGGGTGAAGCAGAAGAAGTAGAAGAAGGAGAAGGAGAAGGTGAAGTCAGGAGGGTGAAGCAGAAGAAGCAGAAGAAGGAGAAGGAGAAGGTGAAGTCTGGAGGACGCAGCAGAAGAAGGAGAAGGAGAAGGTGAAGTCTGGAGGGTGAAGCAGAAGAAGCAGAAGAAGGAGAAGGAGAAGGTGAAGTCTGGAGGGTGAATCAGAAGAAGTAGAAGAAGGAGAAGGAGAAGGTGAAGTCAGGAGGGTGAAGCAGAAGAAGCAGAAGAAGGAGAAGGTGTAGGTGAAGTCTGGAGGGTGAAGCAGAAGAAGCAGAAGAAGGAGAAGGAGAAGGTGAAGTCTGGAGGGTGAAGCAGAAGAAGCAGAAGAAGGAGAAGGAGAAGGTGAAGTCAGGACGGTGAATCAGAAGAAGTAGAAGAAGGAGAAGGAGAAGGTGAAGTCTGGAGGGTGAATCAGAAGAAGTAGAAGAAGGAGAAGGAGAAGGTGAAGTCTGGAGGGTGAATCAGAAGAAGTAGAAGAAGGAGAAGGAGAAGGTGAAGTCTGGAGGGTGAATCAGAAGAAGCAGAAGAAGGAGAAGGAGAAGGTGAAGTCTGGAGGGAGAAGCAGAAGAAGCAGAAGAAGGAGAAGGAGAAGGTGAAGTCTGGAGGGTGAATCAGAAGAAGCAGAAGAAGGAGAAAGAGTAGGTGAAGACTGGAGGGTGAATGAGAAGAAGAAGAAGAAGGAGAAGGAGAAGGTGAAGTCTGGAGGTTGAATCAGAAGAAGTAGAAGAAGGAGAAGGAGAAGGCTAAGTCTGGAGGGTGAATCAGAAGAAGTAGAAGAAGGAGAAGGAGAAGGTGAGGTCTGGAGGGTGAATCAGAAGAAGCAGAAGAAGGAGAAGGAGAATGTGAAGTCTGAAGGTTGAATCAGAAGAAACAGAAGAAGGAGAAGGAGAAGGTGAAGTCTGGAGGGTGAATCAGAAGAAGCAGAAGAAGGAGAAGGAGAAGGTGAAGTCTGGAGGGTGAATCAGAAGAAGCAGAAGAAGGAGAAGGAGAAGGTGAAGTCTGGAGGGTGAATCAGAAGAAGTAGAAGAAGGAGAAGGAGAAGGTGAAGTCTGGAGGGTGAATCAGAAGAAGTAGAAGAAGGAGAAGGAGATGGTGAAGTCTGGAGGGTGAAGCAGAAGAAGCAGAAGAAGGAGAAGGAGAAGGTGAAGTCCGGAGGGTGCATCAGAAGAAGCAGAAGAAGGAGAAGGAGAAGATGAAGTCTGGAGGGTGAATCAGAAGAAGTAGAAGAAGGAGAAGGAGAAGGTGAAGTCTGGAGGGTGAATCAGAAGAAGCAGAAGAAGGAGAAGGAGAAGGTGAAGTCTGGAGGGTGAATCAGAAGAAGTAGAAGAAGGAGAAGGAGAAGGTGAAGTCTTGAGGGTGAATCAGAATAAGCAGAAGAAGGAGAAGGAGAAGTTGAAGTATGGAGGGTGAATCAGAAGAAGCAGAAGAAGGAGAAGGAGAAGATGAAGTCTGGAGGGTGAATCAGAAGAAGTAGAAGAAGGAGAAGGAGAAGGTGAGGTCTGGAGGGTGAATCAGAACAAGCAGAAGAAGGAGAAGGAGAAGGTGAAGTCTGGAGGGTGAATCAGAAGAAGCAGAAAAGGAGAAGGAGAAGGTGAAGTCTGGAGGGTGAATCAGAAGAAGTAGACGAAGGAGAAGGAGAAGGTGAAGTCTGGAGGGTGAATCAGAAGAAGCAGAAGAAGGAGAAGGAGAAGGTGAAGTCTGGAGGGTGAATCAGAAGAAGTAGACGAAGGAAAAGGAGAAGGTGAAGTCTGGAGGGTGAATTAGAAGAAGCAGAAGAAGGAGAAGGTGAAGTCTGGAGGGTGAATCAGAAGAAGTAGAAGGAGAAGGAGAAGGTGAAGTCTGGAGGGTGAATCAGAAGAAGCAGAAGAAGGAGAAGGAGAAGGTGAAGTCTGGAGGGAGAAGCAGAAGAAGTAGAAGAAGGAGAAGGAGAAGGTGAAGTCTGGAGGGTGAATCAGAAGAAGTAGAAGAAGGAGAAGGAGAAGGTGAAGTCTGGATAGTGAATCAGAAGAAGTTGAAGAAGGAGAAGGAGAAGGTGAAGTCTGGAGGGTGAATCAGAAGAAGCAGAAGAAGGAGAAGGAGAAGGTGAAGTCTGGAGGGTGAATCAGAAGAAGTAGAAGAAGGAGAAGGAGAAGGTGTAGTCTGGAGGGTGAATCAGATGAAGTAGACGAAGGAGAAGGAGAAGGTGAAGTCTGGAGGGTGAATCAGAAGAAGCAGAAGAAGGAGAAGGAGAAGGTGAAGTCTGGAGGGTGAATCAGAAGACGTAGAAGAAGGAGAAGGAGAAGGTGAAGTCTAGAGGGTGAATCAGAAGAAGCAGAAGAAGGATAAGGAGAAGGTGAAGTCTGGAGGGTGAATCAGAAGAAGCAGAAAAAGGAGAAGAAGAAGGTGAAGTCTGTCGGGTGAATCAGAAGAAGCAGAAGAAGTAGAAGGAGAAGGTGAAGCCTGGAGGGTGAATCAGAAGAATAGAAGAAGGAGAAGGAGAAGGTGAAGCCTGGAGGGTGAATCAGAAGAAGCAGAAGAAGTAGAAGGAGAAGGTGAAGTCAGGAGGGTGAATCAGAAGAAGCAGAAGAAGGAGAAGGAGAAGGTGAAGTCTGGAGGGTGAATCCGAAGAAGCAGAAGAAGGAGAAGGAGAAGGTGAAGTCTGGAGGTTGAATCAGAAGAAGTAGAAGAAGGAGATGGAGAAGGTGAAGTCTGGAGGGTGAATCAGAAGAAGTAGAAGAAGGAGAAGGAGAAGGTGAGGTCTGGAGGGTGAATCAGAAGAAGCAGAAGAAGGAGAAGGAGAAGGTGAAGTCTGAAGGGTGAATCAGAAGAAGCAGAAGAAGGAGAAGGAGAAGGTGAAGTCTGGAGGGTGAATCAGAAGAAGCAGAAGAAGGAGAAGGAGAAGGTGAAGTCTGGAGGGTGAATCAGAAGAAGAAGAAGAAGGAGAAGGAGAAGGTGAAGTCAGGAGGGTGAATCAGAAGAAGTAGACGAAGGAGAAGGAGAAGGTGTAGTCTGGAGGGTGAATCAGATGAAGTAGACGAAGGAGAAGGAGAAGGTGAAGTCTGGAGGGTGAATCAGAAGAAGCAGAAGAAGGAGAAGGAGAAGGTGAAGTCTGGAGGGTGAATCAGAAGACGTAGAAGAAGGAGAAGGAGAAGTTGAAGTCTAGAGGGTGAATCAGAAGAAGCAGAAGAAGGATAAGGAGAAGGTGAAGTCTGGAGGGTGAATCAGAAGAAGCAGAAGAAGGAGAAGAAGAAGGTGAAGTCTGTCGGGTGAATCAGAAGAAGCAGAAGAAGTAGAAGGAGAAGGTGAAGCCTGGAGGGTGAATCAGAAGAATAGAAGAAGTAGAAGGAGAAGGTGAAGCCTGGAGGGTGAATCAGAAGAAGCAGAAGAAGTAGAAGGAGAAGGTGAAGTCAGGAGGGTGAATCAGAAGAAGCAGAAGAAGGAGAAGGAGAAGGTGAAGTCTGGAGGGTGAATCAGAAGAAGCAGAAGAAGGAGAAGGAGAAGGTGAAGTCTGGAGGTTGAATCAGAAGAAGTAGAAGAAGGAGATGGACAAGGTGAAGTCTGGAGGGTGAATCAGAAGAAGTAGAAGAAGGAGAAGGAGAAGGTGAGGTCTGGAGGGTGAATCAGAAGAAGCAGAAGAAGGAGAAGGAGAAGGTGAAGTCTGAAGGGTGAATCAGAAGAAGCAGAAGAAGGAGAAGGAGAAGGTGAAGTCTGGAGGGTGAATCAGAAGAAGCAGAAGAAGGAGAAGGAGAAGGTGAAGTCTGGAGGGTGAATCAGAAGAAGAAGAAGAAGGAGAAGGAGAAGGTGAAGTCAGGAGGGTGAATCAGAAGAAGTAGACGAAGGAGAAGGAGAAGGTGAAGTCTGGAGGGTGAATCAGAAGAAGTAGAAGAAGGAGAAGGAGAAGGTGAAGTCTGTAGGGTGAATCAGAAGAAGCAGAAGAAGGAGAAGGAGAAGGTGAAGTCTGGAGGGTGAATCGGAAGAAGCAGAAGAAGGAGAAGGAGAAGATGAAGTCTGGAGGTTGAATCAGAAGAAGTAGAAGAAGGAGAAGGAGAAGGTGAAGTCTGGAGGGTGAATCAGAAGAAGCAGAAGAAGGAGAAGAAGAAGGTGAAGCCTGGAGGGTGAATCAGAAGAAGCAGAAGAAGGAGAAGGAGAAGGTGAAGTCTGGAGGGAGAAGCAGAAGAAGTAGAAGAAGGAGAAGGAGAAGGTGAAGTCTGGAGGGTGATTCAGAAGAAGTAGAAGAAGGAGAAGGAGAAGGTGAAGTTTGGATAGTGAATCAGAAGAAGTTGAAGAAGGAGAAGGAGAAGGTGAAGTCTGGAGGGTGAATCAGAAGAAGCAGAAGAAGGAGAAGGAGAAGGTGAAGTCTGGAGGGTGAATCAGAAGAAGTAGAAGAAGGAGAAGGAGAAGGTGTAGTCTGGAGGGTGAATCAGATGAAGTAGACGAAGGAGATGGAGAAGGTGAAGTCTGGAGGGTGAATCAGAAGAAGCAGAAGAAGGAGAAGGAGAAGGTGAAGTCTGGAGGGTGAATCAGAAGACGTAGAAGAAGGAGAAGGAGAAGGTGAAGTCTAGAGGGTGAATCAGAAGAAGCAGAAGAAGGATAAGGAGAAGGTGAAGTCTGGAGGGTGAATCAGAAGAAGCAGAAGAAGGAGAAGAAGAAGGTGAAGTCTGTCGGGTGAATCAGAAGAAGCAGAAGAAGTAGAAGGAGAAGGTGAAGCCTGGAGGGTGAATCAGAAGAATAGAAGAAGGAGAAGGAGAAGGTGAAGCCTGGAGGGTGAATCAGAAGAAGCAGAAGAAGTAAAAGGAGAAGGTGAAGTCAGGAGGGTGAATCAGAAGAAGCAGAAGAAGGAGAAGTAGAAGGTGAAATCTGGAGGGTGAATCAGAAGAAGCAGAAGAAGGAGAAGGAGAAGGTGAAGTCAGGAGGGTGAATCAGAAGAAGCAGAAGAAGGAGAAGGAGAAGGTGAAGTTAGGAGGGTGAATCAGAAGAAGCAGAAGAAGGAGAAGGAGAATGTGAAGTCAGGGGGGTGAATCAGAAGAAGCAGAAGAAGGAGAAGGAGAAGGTGAAGTCAGGGGGGTGAAGCAGAAGAAGTAGAAGAAGGAGAAGGAGAAGGTGAAGTCAGGAGGGTGAAGCAGAAGAAGCAGAAGAAGGAGAAGGAGAAGGTGAAGTCTGGAGGACGCAGCAGAAGAAGGAGAAGGAGAAGGTGAAGTCTGGAGGGTGAAGCAGAAGAAGCAGAAGAAGGAGAAGGAGAAGGTGAAGTCTGGAGGGTGAATCAGAAGAAGTAGAAGAAGGAGAAGGAGAAGGTGAAGTCAGGAGGGTGAAGCAGAAGAAGCAGAAGAAGGAGAAGGTGTAGGTGAAGTCTGGAGGGTGAAGCAGAAGAAGTAGAAGAAGGAGAAGGAGAAGGTGAAGTCTGGAGGGTGGAGCAGAAGAAGCAGAAGAAGGAGAAGGAGAAGGTGAAGTCAGGACGGTGAATCAGAAGAAGTAGAAGAAGGAGAAGGAGAAGGTGAAGTCTGGAGGGTGAATCATAAAAAGTAGAAGAAGGAGAAGGAGAAGGTGAAGTCTGGAGGGTGAATCAGAAGAAGTAGAAGAAGGAGAAGGAGAAGGTGAAGTCTGGAGGGTGAATCAGAAGAAGCAGAAGAAGGAGAAGGAGAAGGTGAAGTCTGGAGGGAGAAGCAGAAGAAGCAGAAGAAGGAGAAGGAGAAGGTGAAGTCTGGAGGGTGAATCAGAAGAAGCAGAAGAAGGAGAAAGAGAAGGTGAAGACTGGAGGGTGTATGAGAAGAAGTAGAAGAAGGAGAAGGAGAAGGTGAAGTCTGGAGGTTGAATCAGAAGAAGTAGAAGAAGGAGAAGGAGAAGGCTAAGTCTGGAGGGTGAATCAGAAGAAGTAGAAGAAGGAGAAGGTGAGGTCTGGAGGGTGAATCAGACGAAGCAGAAGAAGGAGAAGGAGAAGGTGAAGTCTGAAGGTTGAATCAGAAGAAACAGAAGAAGGAGAAGGAGAAGGTGAAGTCTGAAGGGTGAATCAGAAGAAGTAGAAGAAGGAGAAGGAGAAGGTGAAGTCTGGAGGGTGAATCAGACGAAGCAGAAGAAGGAGAAGGAGAAGGTGAAGTCTGGAGGGTGAATCAGAAGAAGTAGAAGAAGGAGAAGGAGAAGGTGAAGTCTGGAGGGTGAATCAGAAGAAGTAGAAGAAGGAGAAGGAGATGGTGAAGTCAGGGGGGTGAAGCAGAAGAAGTAGAAGAAGGAGAAGGAGAAGGTGAAGTCAGGAGGGTGAATCAGAAGAAGCAGAAGAAGGAGAAGGAGAAGGTGAAGTTAGGAGGGTGAATCAGAAGAAGCAGAAGAGGGAAAAGGAGAAGGTGAAGTCAGGGGGGTGAAGCAGAAGAAGTAGAAGAAGGAGAAGGAGAAGGTGAAGTCAGGAGGGTGAAGCAGAAGAAGCAGAAGAAGGAGAAGGAGAAGGTGAAGTCTGGAGGACGCAGCAGAAGAAGGAGAAGGAGAAGGTGAAGTCTGGAGGGTGAAGCAGAAGAAGCAGAAGAAGGAGAAGGAGAAGGTGAAGTCTGGAGGGTGAATCAGAAGAAGTAGAAGAAGGAGAAGGAGAAGGTGAAGTCAGGAGGGTGAAGCAGAAGAAGCAGAAGAAGGAGAAGGTGTAGGTGAAGTCTGGAGGGTGAAGCAGAAGAAGCAGAAGAAGGAGAAGGAGAAGGTGAAGTCTGGAGGGTGAAGCAGAAGAAGCAGAAGAAGGAGAAGGAGAAGGTGAAGTCAGGACGGTGAATCAGAAGAAGTAGAAGAAGGAGAAGGAGAAGGTGAAGTCTGGAGGGTGAATCAGAAGAAGTAGAAGAAGGAGAAGGAGAAGGTGAAGTCTGGAGGGTGAATCAGAAGAAGTAGAAGAAGGAGAAGGAGAAGGTGAAGTCTGGAGGGTGAATCAGAAGAAGCAGAAGAAGGAGAAGGAGAAGGTGAAGTCTGGAGGGAGAAGCAGAAGAAGCAGAAGAAGGAGAAGGAGAAGGTGAAGTCTGGAGGGTGAATCAGAAGAAGCAGAAGAAGGAGAAAGAGTAGGTGAAGACTGGAGGGTGAATGAGAAGAAGAAGAAGAAGGAGAAGGAGAAGGTGAAGTCTGGAGGTTGAATCAGAAGAAGTAGAAGAAGGAGAAGGAGAAGGCTAAGTCTGGAGGGTGAATCAGAAGAAGTAGAAGAAGGAGAAGGAGAAGGTGAGGACTGGAGGGTGAATCAGAAGAAGCAGAAGAAGGAGAAGGAGAATGTGAAGTCTGAAGGTTGAATCAGAAGAAACAGAAGAAGGAGAAGGAGAAGGTGAAGTCTGGAGGGTGAATCAGAAGAAGCAGAAGAAGGAGAAGGAGAAGGTGAAGTCTGGAGGGTGAATCAGAAGAAGCAGAAGAAGGAGAAGGAGAAGGTGAAGTCTGGAGGGTGAATCAGAAGAAGTAGAAGAAGGAGAAGGAGAAGGTGAAGTCTGGAGGGTGAATCAGAAGAAGTAGAAGAAGGAGAAGGAGATGGTGAAGTCTGGAGGGTGAAGCAGAAGAAGCAGAAGAAGGAGAAGGAGAAGGTGAAGTCCGGAGGGTGAATCAGAAGAAGCAGAAGAAGGAGAAGGAGAAGGTGAAGTCTGGATAGTGAATCAGAAGAAGTTGAAGAAGGAGAAGGAGAAGGTGAAGTCTGGAGGGTGAATCAGAAGAAGCAGAAGAAGGAGAAGGAGAAGGTGAAGTCTGGAGGGTGAATCAGAAGAAGTAGAAGAAGGAGAAGGAGAAGGTGTAGTCTGGAGGGTGAATCAGATGAAGTAGACGAAGGAGAAGGAGAAGGTGAAGTCTGGAGGGTGAATCAGAAGAAGCAGAAGAAGGAGAAGGAGAAGGTGAAGTCTGGAGGGTGAATCAGAAGACGTAGAAGAAGGAGAAGGAGAAGGTGAAGTCTAGAGGGTGAATCAGAAGAAGCAGAAGAAGGATAAGGAGAAGGTGAAGTCTGGAGGGTGAATCAGAAGAAGCAGAAAAAGGAGAAGAAGAAGGTGAAGTCTGTCGGGTGAATCAGAAGAAGCAGGAGAAGTAGAAGGAGAAGGTGAAGCCTGGAGGGTGAATCAGAGGAATAGAAGAAGGAGAAGGAGAAGGTGAAGCCTGGAGGGTGAATCAGAAGAAGCAGAAGAAGTAGAAGGAGAAGGTGAAGTCAGGAGGGTGAATCAGAAGAAGCAGAAGAAGGAGAAGGAGAAGGTGAAGTCTGGAGGGTGAATCAGAAGAAGCAGAAGAAGGAGAAGGAGAAGGTGAAGTCTGGAGGTTGAATCAGAAGAAGTAGAAGAAGGAGATGGAGAAGGTGAAGTCTGGAGGGTGAATCAGAAGAAGTAGATGAAGGAGAAGGAGAAGGTGAGGTCTGGAGGGTGAATCAGAAGAAGCAGAAGAAGGAGAAGGAGAAGGTGAAGTCTGAAGGGTGAATCAGAAGAAGCAGAAGAAGGAGAAGGAGAAGGTGAAGTCTGGAGGGTGAATCAGAAGAAGCAGAAGAAGGAGAAGGAGAAGGTGAAGTCTGGAGGGTGAATCAGAAGAAGAAGAAGAAGGAGAAGGAGAAGGTGAAGTCAGGAGGGTGAATCAGAAGAAGTAGACGAAGGAGAAGGAGAAGGTGTAGTCTGGAGGGTGAATCAGATGAAGTAGACGAAGGAGAAGGAGAAGGTGAAGTCTGGAGGGTGAATCAGAAGAAGCAGAAGAAGGAGAAGGAGAAGGTGAAGTCTGGAGGGTGAATCAGAAGACGTAGAAGAAGGAGAAGGAGAAGTTGAAGTCTAGAGGGTGAATCAGAAGAAGCAGAAGAAGGATAAGGAGAAGGTGAAGTCTGGAGGGTGAATCAGAAGAAGCAGAAGAAGGAGAAGAAGAAGGTGAAGTCTGTCGGGTGAATCAGAAGAAGCAGAAGAAGTAGAAGGAGAAGGTGAAGCCTGGAGGGTGAATCAGAAGAATAGAAGAAGTAGAAGGAGAAGGTGAAGCCTGGAGGGTGAATCAGAAGAAGCAGAAGAAGTAGAAGGAGAAGGTGAAGTCAGGAGGGTGAATCAGAAGAAGCAGAAGAAGGAGAAGGAGAAGGTGAAGTCTGGAGGGTGAATCAGAAGAAGCAGAAGAAGGAGAAGGAGAAGGTGAAGTCTGGAGGTTGAATCAGAAGAAGTAGAAGAAGGAGATGGACAAGGTGAAGTCTGGAGGGTGAATCAGAAGAAGTAGAAGAAGGAGAAGGAGAAGGTGAGGTCTGGAGGGTGAATCAGAAGAAGCAGAAGAAGGAGAAGGAGAAGGTGAAGTCTGAAGGGTGAATCAGAAGAAGCAGAAGAAGGAGAAGGAGAAGGTGAAGTCTGGAGGGTGAATCAGAAGAAGCAGAAGAAGGAGAAGGAGAAGGTGAAGTCTGGAGGGTGAATCAGAAGAAGAAGAAGAAGGAGAAGGAGAAGGTGAAGTCAGGAGGGTGAATCAGAAGAAGTAGACGAAGGAGAAGGAGAAGGTGAAGTCTGGAGGGTGAATCAGAAGAAGTAGAAGAAGGAGAAGGAGAAGGTGAAGTCTGTAGGGTGAATCAGAAGAAGCAGAAGAAGGAGAAGGAGAAGGTGAAGTCTGGAGGGTGAATCGGAAGAAGCAGAAGAAGGAGAAGGAGAAGATGAAGTCTGGAGGTTGAATCAGAAGAAGTAGAAGAAGGAGAAGGAGAAGGTGAAGTCTGGAGGGTGAATCAGAAGAAGCAGAAGAAGGAGAAGAAGAAGGTGAAGCCTGGAGGGTGAATCAGAAGAAGCAGAAGAAGGAGAAGGAGAAGGTGAAGTCTGGAGGGAGAAGCAGAAGAAGTAGAAGAAGGAGAAGGAGAAGGTGAAGTCTGGAGGGTGATTCAGAAGAAGTAGAAGAAGGAGAAGGAGAAGGTGAAGTTTGGATAGTGAATCAGAAGAAGTTGAAGAAGGAGAAGGAGAAGGTGAAGTCTGGAGGGTGAATCAGAAGAAGCAGAAGAAGGAGAAGGAGAAGGTGAAGTCTGGAGGGTGAATCAGAAGAAGTAGAAGAAGGAGAAGGAGAAGGTGTAGTCTGGAGGGTGAATCAGATGAAGTAGACGAAGGAGATGGAGAAGGTGAAGTCTGGAGGGTGAATCAGAAGAAGCAGAAGAAGGAGAAGGAGAAGGTGAAGTCTGGAGGGTGAATCAGAAGACGTAGAAGAAGGAGAAGGAGAAGGTGAAGTCTAGAGGGTGAATCAGAAGAAGCAGAAGAAGGATAAGGAGAAGGTGAAGTCTGGAGGGTGAATCAGAAGAAGCAGAAGAAGGAGAAGAAGAAGGTGAAGTCTGTCGGGTGAATCAGAAGAAGCAGAAGAAGTAGAAGGAGAAGGTGAAGCCTGGAGGGTGAATCAGAAGAATAGAAGAAGGAGAAGGAGAAGGTGAAGCCTGGAGGGTGAATCAGAAGAAGCAGAAGAAGTAAAAGGAGAAGGTGAAGTCAGGAGGGTGAATCAGAAGAAGCAGAAGAAGGAGAAGGAGAAGGTGAAGTCTGGAGGGTGAATCAGAAGAAGCAGAAGAAGGAGAAGGAGAAGGTGAAGTCTGGAGGTTGAATCAGAAGAAGTAGAAGAAGGAGATGGAGAAGTTGAAGTCTGGAGGGTGAATCAGAAGAAGTAGAAGAAGGAGAAGGAGAAGGTGAAGTCTGGAGGGGGAATCAGAAGAAGCAGAAGAAGGAGAAGGAGAAGGTGAAGTCTGAAGGGTGAATCAGAAGAAGCAGAAGAAGGAGAAGGAGAAGGTGAAGTCTGGAGGGTGAATCAGAAGAAGCAGAAGAAGGAGAAGGAGAAGGTGAAGTCTGGAGGGTGAATCAGAAGAAGAAGAAGAAGGAGAAGGAGAAGGTGAAGTCAGGAGGGTGAATCAGAAGAAGTAGACGAAGGAGAAGGAGAAGGTGAAGTCTGGAGGCTGAATCAGAAGAAGTAGAAGAAGGAGAAGGAGAAGGTGAAGTCTGAAGGGTGAATCAGAAGAAGCAGAAGAAGGAGAAGGAGAAGGTGAAGTCTGGAGGGTGAATCGGAAGAAGCAGAAGAAGGAGAAGGAGAAGATGAAGTCTGGAGGTTGAATCAGAAGAAGTAGAAGAAGGAGAAGGAGAAGGTGAAGTCTGGAGGGTGAATCAGAAGAAGCAGAAGAAGGAGAAGTAGAAGGTGAAGCCTGGAGGGTGAATCAGAAGAAGCAGAAGAAGGAGAAGGAGAAGGTGAAGTCTGGAGGGTGAATCAGAAGAAGCAGAAAAAGGAGAAGGAGAAGGTGAAGTCTGGAGGGTGAATCAGAAGAAGCAGAAGAAGGAGAAGGAGAAGGTGAAGTCTGGAGGGTGAATCAGAAGAAGTAGAAGAAGGAGAAGGAGTAGGTGAAGTCTGGAGGGTGAAGCAGATGAAGTAGAAGAATGAGAAGGAGAAGGTGAATGCAGGAGGGTGAATCAGAAGATGTAGAAGAAGGAGAAGGAGAAGGTGAAGTCAGGAGGGTGAATCAGAAGAAGCAGAAGAAGGAGAAGGAGAAGGTGAAGTCTGGAGGGTGAATCAGAAGAATCAGAAGAAGGAGAAGGAGAAGGTGAAGTCTGGAGGGTGAATCAGAAGAAGCAGAAGAAAGAGAAGGAGATGGTGAAGTCTGGAGGGTGAAGCAGAAGAAGCAGAAGAAGTAGAAGGAGAAGGTGAAGTCAGGAGGGTGAATCAGAAGAAGCAGAAGAAGGAGAAGGAGAAGGTGAAGTCTGGAGGGTGAATCAGAAGAAGCAGAAGAAGGAGAAGGAGAAGGTGAAGTCTGGAGGTTGAATCAGAAGAAGTAGAAGAAGGAGATGGACAAGGTGAAGTCTGGAGGGTGAATCAGAAGAAGTAGAAGAAGGAGAAGGAGAAGCTGAGGTCTGGAGGGTGAATCAGAAGAAGCAGAAGAAGGAGAAGGAGAAGGTGAAGTCTGAAGGGTGAATCAGAAGAAGCAGAAGAAGGAGAAGGAGAAGGTGAAGTCTGGAGGGTGAATCAGAAGAAGCAGAAGAAGGAGAAGGAGAAGGTGAAGTCTGGAGGGTGAATCAGAAGAAGAAGAAGAAGGAGAAGGAGAAGGTGAAGTCAGGAGGGTGAATCAGAAGAAGTAGACGAAGGAGAAGGAGAAGGTGAAGTCTGGAGGGTGAATCAGAAGAAGTAGAAGAAGGAGAAGGAGAAGGTGAAGTCTGGAGGGTGAATCAGAAGAAGCAGAAGAAGGAGTAGGAGAAGGTGAAGTCTGGAGGGTGAATCGGAAGAAGCAGAAGAAGGAGAAGGAGAAGATGAAGTCTGGAGGTTGAATCAGAAGAAGTAGAAGAAGGAGAAGGAGAAGGTGAAGTCTGGAGGGTGAATCAGAAGAAGCAGAAGAAGGAGAAGAAGAAGGTGAAGCCTGGAGGGTGAATCAGAAGAAGCAGAAGAAGGAGAAGGAGAAGGTGAAGTCTGGAGGGAGAAGCAGAAGAAGTAGAAGAAGGAGAAGGAGAAGGTGAAGTCTGGAGGGTGATTCAGAAGAAGTAGAAGAAGGAGAAGGAGAAGGTGAAGTCTGGATAGTGAATCAGAAGAAGTTGAAGAAGGAGAAGGAGAAGGTGAAGTCTGGAGGGTGAATCAGAAGAAGCAGAAGAAGGAGAAGGAGAAGGTGAAGTCTGGAGGGTGAATCAGAAGAAGTAGAAGAAGGAGAAGGAGAAGGTGTAGTCTGGAGGGTGAATCAGATGAAGTAGACGAAGGAGAAGGAGAAGGTGAAGTCTGGAGGGTGAATCAGAAGAAGCAGAAGAAGGAGAAGGAGAAGGTGAAGTCTGGAGGGTGAATCAGAAGACGTAGAAGAAGGGGAAGGAGAAGGTGAAGTCTAGAGGGTGAATCAGAAGAAGCAGAAGAAGGATAAGGAGAAGGTGAAGTCTGGAGGGTGAATCAGAAGAAGCAGAAGAAGGAGAAGAAGAAGGTGAAGTCTGTCGGGTGAATCAGAAGAAGCAGAAGAAGTAGAAGGAGAAGGTGAAGCCTGGAGGGTGAATCAGAAGAATAGAAGAAGGAGAAGGAGAAGGTGAAGCCTGGAGGGTGAATCAGAAGAAGCAGAAGAAGTAGAAGGAGAAGGTGAAGTCAGGAGGGTGAATCAGAAGAAGCAGAAGAAGGAGAAGGAGAAGGTGAAGTCTGGAGGGTGAATCAGAAGAAGCAGAAGAAGGAGAAGGAGAAGGTGAAGTCTGGAGGTTGAATCAGAAGAAGTAGAAGAAGGAGATGGAGAAGGTGAAGTCTGGAGGGTGAATCAGAAGAAGTAGAAGAAGGAGAAGGAGAAGGTGAAGTCTGGAGGGGGAATCAGAAGAAGCAGAAGAAGGAGAAGGAGAAGGTGAATCTGAAGGGTGAATCAGAAGAAGCAGAAGAAGGAGAAGGAGAAGGTGAAGTCTGGAGGGTGAATCAGAAGAAGCAGAAGAAGGAGAAGGAGAAGGTGAAGTCTGGAGGGTGAATCAGAAGAAGAAGAAGAAGGAGAAGGAGAAGGTGAAGTCAGGAGGGTGAATCAGAAGAAGTAGACGAAGGAGAAGGAGAAGGTGAAGTGTGGAGGCTGAATCAGAAGAAGTAGAAGAAGGAGAAGGAGAAGGTGAAGTCTGAAGGGTGAATCAGAAGAAGCAGAAGAAGGAGAAGGAGAAGGTGAAGTCTGGAGGGTGAATCGGAAGAAGCAGAAGAAGGAGAAGGAGAAGATGAAGTCTGGAGGTTGAATCAGAAGAAGTAGAAGAAGGAGAAGGAGAAGGTGAAGTCTGGAGGGTGAATCAGAAGAAGCAGAAGAAGGAGAAGTAGAAGGTGAAGCCTGGAGGGTGAATCAGAAGAAGCAGAAGAAGGAGAAGGAGAAGGTGAAGTCTGGAGGGTGAATCAGAAGAAGCAGAAAAAGGAGAAGGAGAAGGTGAAGTCTGGAGGGTGAATCAGAAGAAGCAGAAGAAGGAGAAAGAGAAGGTGAAGTCATAAGGGTGAATCAGAAGAAGTAGAAGAAGGAGAAGGAGTAGGTGAAGTCTGGAGGGTGAAGCAGAAGAAGTAGAAGAAGGAGAAGGAGAAGGTGAATGCAGGAGGGTGAATCAGAAGATGTAGAAGAAGGAGAAGGAGAAGGTGAAGTCAGGAGGGTGAATCAGAAGAAGCAGAAGAAGGAGAAGGAGAAGGTGAAGTCTGGAGGGTGAATCAGAAGAATCAGAAGAAGGAGAAGGAGAAGGTGAAGTCTGGAGGGTGAATCAGAAGAAGCAGAAGAAAGAGAAGGAGATGGTGAAGTCTGGAGGGTGAAGCAGAAGAAGCAGAAGAAGGAGAAGGAGAAGGTGAAGACAGGAGGGTGAATCAGAAGAAGTAGAAGAAGGAGAAGCAGAAGGTGAAGTCTGGAGGGTGAATCAGAAGAAGCAGAAGAAGGAGAAGGAGAAGGTGAAGTCTGGAGGGTGAATCAGAAGAAGCAGAAGAAGGAGAAGGTGAAGACTGGAGGGTGAATCAGAAGAAGCAGAAGAAGGAGAAGGAGGAGATGAAGTCTGGAGGGTGAATCAGAAGAAGTAGAAGAAGGAGAAGGAGAAGGTGAGGTCTGGAGGGTGAATCAGAAGAAGCAGAAGAAGGAGAAGGAGAAGGTGAAGTCTGGAGGGTGAATCAGAAGAAGCAGAAGAAGGAGAAGGAGAAGGTGAAGTCTGGAGGGTGAATCAGAAGAAGCAGAAGAAGGAGAAGGAGAAGGTGAAGTCAGGAGGGTGAATCAGAAGAAGCAGAAGAAGGAGAAGGAGAAGGTGAAGTTAGGAGGGTGAATCAGAAGAAGCAGAAGAAGGAGAAGGAGAAGGTGAAGTCAGGGGGGTGAATCAGAAGAAGCAGAAGAAGGAGAAGGAGAAGGTGAAGTCAGGGGGGTGAAGCAGAAGAAGTAGAAGAAGGAGAAGGAGAAGGTGAAGTCAGGAGGTTGAAGCAGAAGAAGCAGAAGAATGAGAAGGAGAAGGTGAAGTCTGGAGGACGCAGCAGAAGAAGGAGAAGGAGAAGGTGAAGTCTGGAGGGTGAAGCAGAAGAAGCAGAAGAAGGAGAAGGAGAAGGTGAAGTCAGGAGGGTGAAGCAGAAGAAGCAGAAGAAGGAGAAGGTGTAGGTGAAGTCTGGAGGGTGAAGCAGAAGAAGCAGAAGAAGGAGAAGGAGAAGGTGAAGTCAGGACGGTGAATCAGAAGAAGTAGAAGAAGGAGAAGGAGAAGGTGAAGTCTGGAGGGTGAATCAGAAAAAGTAGAAAAATGAGAAGGAGAAGGTGAAGTCTGGAGGGTGAATCAGAAGAAGTAGAAGAAGGAGAAGGAGAAGGTGAAGTCTGGAGGGTGAATCAGAAGAAGCAGAAGAAGGAGAAGGAGAAGGTGAAGTCTGGAGGGAGAAGCAGAAGAAGCAGAAGAAGGAGAAGGAGAAGGTGAAGTCTGGAGGGTGAATCAGAAGAAGCAGAAGAAGGAGAAAGAGAAGGTGAAGACTGGAGGGTGAATGAGAAGAAGTAGAAGAAGGAGAAGGAGAAGGTGAAGTCTGGAGGTTGAATCAGAAGAAGTAGAAGAAGGAGAAGGAGAAGGCTAAGTCTGGAGGGTGAATCAGAAGAAGTAGAAGAAGGAGAAGGAGAAGGTGAGGTCTGGAGGGTGAATCAGACGAAGCAGAAGAAGGAGAAGGAGAAGGTGAAGTCTGAAGGTTGAATCAGAAGAAACAGAAGAAGGAGAAGGAGAAGGTGAAGTCTGAAGGGTGAATCAGAAGAAGCAGAAGAAGGAGAAGGAGAAGGTGAAGTCTGGAGGGTGAATCAGAAGAAGCAGAAGAAGGAGAAGGAGAAGGTGAAGTCTGGAGGGTGAATCAGAAGAAGTAGAAGAAGGAGAAGGAGAAGGTGAAGTCTGGAGGGTGAATCAGAAGAAGTAGAAGAAGGAGAAGGAGATGGTGAAGTCAGGGGGGTGAAGCAGAAGAAGTAGAAGAAGGAGAAGGAGAATGTGAAGTCAGGAGGGTGAATCAGAAGAAGCAGAAGAAGGAGAAGGAGAAGGTGAAGTTAGGAGGGTGAATCAGAAGAAGCAGAAGAGGGAAAAGGAGAAGGTGAAGTCAGGGGGGTGAAGCAGAAGAAGTAGAAGAAGGAGAAGGAGAAGGTGAAGTCAGGAGGGTGAAGCAGAAGAAGCAGAAGAAGGAGAAGGAGAAGGTGAAGTCTGGAGGACGCAGCAGAAGAAGGAGAAGGAGAAGGTGAAGTCTGGAGGGTGAAGCAGAAGAAGCAGAAGAAGGAGAAGGAGAAGGTGAAGTCTGGAGGGTGAATCAGAAGAAGTAGAAGAAGGAGAAGGAGAAGGTGAAGTCAGGAGGGTGAAGCAGAAGAAGCAGAAGAAGGAAAAGGTGTAGGTGAAGTCTGGAGGGTGAAGCAGAAGAAGCAGAAGAAGGAGAAGGAGAAGGTGAAGTCTGGAGGGTGAAGCAGAAGAAGCAGAAGAAGGAGAAGGAGAAGGTGAAGTCAGGACGGTGAATCAGAAGAAGTAGAAGAAGGAGAAGGAGAAGGTGAAGTCTGGAGGGTGAATCAGAAGAAGTAGAAGAAGGAGAAGGAGAAGGTGAAGTCTGGAGGGTGAATCAGAAGAAGTAGAAGAAGGAGAAGGAGAAGGTGAAGTCTGGAGGGTGAATCAGAAGAAGCAGAAGAAGGAGAAGGAGAAGGTGAAGTCTGGAGGGAGAAGCAGAAGAAGCAGAAGAAGGAGAAGGAGAAGGTGAAGTCTGGAGGGTGAATCAGAAGAAGCAGAAGAAGGAGAAAGAGTAGGTGAAGACTGGAGGGTGAATGAGAAGAAGAAGAAGAAGGAGAAGGAGAAGGTGAAGTCTGGAGGTTGAATCAGAAGAAGTAGAAGAAGGAGAAGGAGAAGGCTAAGTCTGGAGGGTGAATCAGAAGAAGTAGAAGAAGGAGAAGGAGAAGGTGAGGTCTGGAGGGTGAATCAGAAGAAGCAGAAGAAGGAGAAGGAGAAGGTGAAGTCTGAAGGTTGAATCAGAAGAAACAGAAGAAGGAGAAGGAGAAGGTGAAGTCTGGAGGGTGAATCAGAAGAAGCAGAAGAAGGAGAAGGAGAAGGTGAAGTCTGGAGGGTGAATCAGAAGAAGCAGAAGAAGGAGAAGGAGAAGGTGAAGTCTGGAGGGTGAATCAGAAGAAGTAGAAGAAGGAGAAGGAGAAGGTGAAGTCTGGAGGGTGAATCAGAAGAAGCAGAAGAAGGAGAAGGAGAAGGTGAAGTCTGGAGGGTGAATCAGAAGAAGCAGAAGAAGGAGAAGGAGAAGGTGAAGTCTGGAGGGTGAATCAGAAGAAGTAGAAGAAGGAGAAGGAGAAGGTGAAGTCTGGAGGGTGAATCAGAAGAAGTAGAAGAAGGAGAAGGAGATGGTGAAGTCTGGAGGGTGAAGCAGAAGAAGCAGAAGAAGGAGAAGGAGAAGGTGAAGTCTGGAGGGTGAATCAGAAGAAGCAGAAGAAGGAGAAGGAGAAGATGAAGTCTGGAGGGTGAATCAGAAGAAGTAGAAGAAGGAGAAGGAGAAGGTGAAGTCTGGAGGGTGAATCAGAAGAAGTAGAAGAAGGAGAAGGAGAAGGTGAAGTCTGGAGGGTGAATCAGAAGAAGCAGAAGAAGGAGAAGGAGAAGGTGAAGTCTGGAGGGAGAAGCAGAAGAAGCAGAAGAAGGAGAAGGAGAAGGTGAAGTCTGGAGGGTGAATCAGAAGAAGCAGAAGAAGGAGAAAGAGTAGGTGAAGACTGGAGGGTGAATGAGAAGAAGAAGAAGAAGGAGAAGGAGAAGGTGAAGTCTGGAGGTTGAATCAGAAGAAGTAGAAGAAGGAGAAGGAGAAGGCTAAGTCTGGAGGGTGAATCAGAAGAAGTAGAAGAAGGAGAAGGAGAAGGTGAGGTCTGGAGGGTGAATCAGAAGAAGCAGAAGAAGGAGAAGGAGAAGGTGAAGTCTGAAGGTTGAATCAGAAGAAACAGAAGAAGGAGAAGGAGAAGGTGAAGTCTGGAGGGTGAATCAGAAGAAGCAGAAGAAGGAGAAGGAGAAGGTGAAGTCTGGAGGGTGAATCAGAAGAAGCAGAAGAAGGAGAAGGAGAAGGTGAAGTCTGGAGGGTGAATCAGAAGAAGTAGAAGAAGGAGAAGGAGAAGGTGAAGTCTGGAGGGTGAATCAGAAGAAGCAGAAGAAGGAGAAGGAGAAGGTGAAGTCTGGAGGGTGAATCAGAAGAAGCAGAAGAAGGAGAAGGAGAAGGTGAAGTCTGGAGGGTGAATCAGAAGAAGTAGAAGAAGGAGAAGGAGAAGGTGAAGTCTGGAGGGTGAATCAGAAGAAGTAGAAGAAGGAGAAGGAGATGGTGAAGTCTGGAGGGTGAAGCAGAAGAAGCAGAAGAAGGAGAAGGAGAAGGTGAAGTCTGGAGGGTGAATCAGAAGAAGCAGAAGAAGGAGAAGGAGAAGATGAAGTCTGGAGGGTGAATCAGAAGAAGTAGAAGAAGGAGAAGGAGAGGTGAAGTCTGGAGGGTGAATCAGAAGAAGCAGAAGAAGGAGAAGGAGAAGGTGAAGTCTGGAGGGTGAATCAGAAGAAGTAGAAGAAGGAGAAGGAGAAGGTGAAGTCTGGAGGGTGAATCAGAATAAGCAGAAGAAGGAGAAGGAGAAGTTGAAGTATGGAGGGTGAATCAGAAGAAGCAGAAGAAGGAGAAGGAGAAGATGAAGTCTGGAGGGTGAATCAGAAGAAGTAGAAGAAGGAGAAGGAGAAGGTGAGGTCTGGAGGGTGAATCAGAACAAGCAGAAGAAGGAGAAGGAGAAGGTGAAGTCTGGAGGGTGAATCAGAAGAAGCAGAAAAGGAGAAGGAGAAGGTGAAGTCTGGAGGGTGAATCAGAAGAAGCAGAAGAAGGAGAAGGAGAAGGTGAAGTCAGGAGGGTGAATCAGAAGAAGCAGAAGAAGGAGAAGGAGAAGGTGAAGTTAGGAGGGTGAATCAGAAGAAGCAGAAGAAGGAGAAGGAGAAGGTGAAGTCAGGAGGGTGAATGAGAAGAAGTAGAAGAAGGAGAAGGAGAAGGTGAAGTCTGGAGGGTGAATGAGAAGAAGTAGAAGAAGGAGAAGGAGAAGGTGAAGTCTGGAGGGTGAATCAGAAGAAGCAGAAGAAGGAGAAGGAGAAGGTGAAGTCTGGAGGGAGAAGCAGAAGAAGTAGAAGAAGGAGAAGGAGAAGGTGAAGTCTGGAGGGTGAATCAGAAGAAGTAGAAGAAGGAGAAGGAGAAGGTGAAGACTGGAGGGTGAATCAGAAGAAGTAGAAGAAGGAGTAGGAGAAGGTGTAGTCTGGAGGGTGAATCGGAAGAAGTAAACGAAGGAGAAATAGAAGGTGAAGTCTGGAGGGTGAATCAGAAGAAGCAGAAGAAGGAGAAGGAGAAGGTGAAGTCTGGAGGGTGAATCAGAAGAGGTAGAAGAAGGAGAAGGAGAAGGTGAAGTCTGGAGGGTGAAGCAGAAGAAGCAGAAGAAGGAGAAGGTGAAGTCTGGAGGGTGAATCAGAAGAAGTAGAAGAAGGAGAAGGAGAAGGTGAAGTCTGGAGGGTGAATCTGAAGAAGCAGAAGAAGGAGAAGGAGAAGGTGAAGTCTGGAGGGTGAAGCAGAAGAAGCAGAAGAAGGAGAAGGAGAAGATGAAGTCTGGAGGGTGAATCAGAAGAAGAAGAAGAAGGAGAAGGAGAAGGTGAGGTCTGGAGGGTGAATCAGAAGAAGCAGAAGAAGGAGAAGGAGAAGGTGAAGTCTGGAGGGTGAATCAGAAGAAGCAGAAGAAGGAGAAGGAGAAGGTGAAGTTAGGAGGGTGAATCAGAAGAAGCAGAAGAAGGAGAAGGAGAAGGTGTAGTCAGGGGGGTGAAGCAGAAGAAGTAGAAGAAGGAGAAGGAGAAGGTGAAGTCAGGAGGGTGAAGCAGAAGAAGCAGAAGAAGGAGAAGGAGAAGGTTAAGTCTGGAGGGCGCAGCATAAGAAGCAGAAGAAGAAGAATGATAAGGTGAAGTCTGGAGGGTGAATCAGAAGAAGTCGAAGAAGGAGAAGGAGAAGGTGAAGTCAGGAGGGTGAAGCAGAAGAAGCAGAAGAAGGAGAAGGAGAAGGTGAAGTCTGGAGGGTGAAGCAGAAGAAGCAGAAGAAGGAGAAGGAGAAGGTGAAGTCTGGAGGGTGAAGCAGAAGAAGCAGAAGAAGGCGAAGGAGAAGGTGAAGTCAGGAGGGTGAATCAAAAGAAGTAGAAGCAGGAGAAGGAGAAGGTGAAGTCTGGAGGGTGAATCAGAAGAAGTAGAAGAAGGAGAAGGAGAAGGTGAAGTCTGGAGGGTGAATCAGAAGAAGTAGAAGAAGGAGAAGGAGAAGGTGAAGTCTGGAGGGAGAAGCAGAAGAAGTAGAAGAAGGAGAAGGAGAAGGTGAAGTCTGGAGGGTGAATCAGAAGAAGCAGAAAAAGGAGAAGGAGAAGGTGAAGTCTGGAGGGTGAATCAGAAGAAGTAGAAGAAGGAGAAGGAGAAGGTGAAGTCTGGAGGGTGAAGCAGAAGAAGCAGAAGAAGGAGAAGGAGAAGGTGAAGTCTGGAGGGTGAATCAGAAGAAGAAGAAGAAGGAGAAGGAGAAGGTGAAGTCTGGAGGGTGAATCAGAAGAAGCAGAAGAAGGAGAAGGAGAAGGTGAAGTCTGGAGGGAGAAGAGGAAGAAGCAGAAGAAGAAGGAGAAGGTGAAGTCTGGAGGGTGAATCAGAAGAAGTAGAAGAAGGAGAAGGAGAAGGTGAAGTCTGGAGGGTGAATCAGAAGAAGTAGAAGAAGGAGAAGGAGAAGGTGAAGTCTGGAGGGTGAATCAGAAGAAGCAGAAGAAGGAGAAGGAGAAGGTGAAGTCTGGAGGGTGAATCAGAAGAAGTAGAAGAAGGAGAAGGAGAAGGTGTAGTCTGGAGGGTGAATCGGAAGAAGTAGACGAAGGAGAAGGAGAAGGTGAAGTCTGGAGGGTGAATCAGAAGGAGCAGAAGAAGGAGAAGGAGAAGGTGAAGTCTGGAGGGTGAATCAGAAGAGGTAGAAGCAGGAGAAGGAGAATGTGAAGTCTGGAGGGTGAATCAGAAGAAGCAGAAGAAGGAGAAGGAGAAGGTGAGGTCTGGAGGGTGAATCAGAAGAAGCAGAAGAAGGAGAAGGAGAAGGCGAAGTCTGAAGGGTGAATCAGAACAAGCAGAAGAAGGAGAAGGAGAAGGTGAAGTCTGGAGGGTGAATCAGAAGAAGCAGAAGAAGGAGAAGGAGAAGGTGAAGTCTGGAGGGTAAATCAGAAGAAGCAGAAGAAGGAGAAGGAGAAGGTGAAGTCAGGAGGGTGAATCAGAAGAAGTAGAAGAAGGAGAAGGAGAAGGTGAAGTCTGGAGGGTGAATCAGAAGAAGTAGAAGAAGGAGAAGGAGAAGGTGAAGCCTGGAGTGTGAATCAGAAGAAGCAGAAGAAGGAGAAGGAGAAGGTGAAGTCTGGAGGGTGAATCAGAAGAAGCAGAAAAAGGAGAAGGAGAAGGTGAAGTCTGGAGGGTGAATCAGAAGAAGCAGAAGAAGGAGAAGGAGAAGGTGAAGTCTGGAGGGTGAATCAGAAGAAGTAGAAGAAGGAGAAGGAGTAGGTGAAGTCTGGAGGGTGAAGCAGAAGAAGTAGAAGAAGGAGAAGGAGAAGGTGAAGTCAGGAGGGTGAATCAGAAGAAGTAGAAGAAGGAGAAGGAGAAGGTGAAGTCAGGAGGGTGAGTCAGAAGAAGCAAAAGAAGGAGATGGAGAAGGTGAAGTCTGGATGGTGAATCAGAAGAATCAGAAGAAGGAGAAGGAGAAGGTGAAGTCTGGAGGGTGAATCAGAAGAAGCAGAAGAAAGAGAAGGAGAAGGTGAAGTCTGGACGGTGAATCAGAAGAAGCAGAAGAAGGAGAAGGAGAAGGTGAAGACTGGAGGGTGAATCAGAAGAAGCAGAAGAAGGAGAAGGAGAAGATGAAGTCTGGAGGGTGAATCAGAAGAAGTAGAAGAAGGAGAAGGAGAAGGTGAGGTCTGGAGGGTGAATCAGAAGAAGCAGAAGAAGGAGAAGGAGAAGGTGAAGTCTGGAGGGTGAATCAGAAGAAGCAGAAGAAGGAGAAGGAGAAGGTGAAGTCTGGAGGGTGAATCAGAAGAAGCAGAAGAAGGAGAAGGAGAAGTTGAAGTCTGGAGGGTGAATCAGAAGAAGCAGAAGAAGGAGAAGGAGAAGGTGAAGTCTGGAGGGTGAAGCAGAAGAAGCAGAAGAAGGAGAAGGAGAGGGTGAAGTCTAGAGGGCGAAGCAGAAGAAGCAGAAGAAGGAGAAGGAGAAGGTGAAGTCTGGAGGGTGAAGCAGGAGAACAGAAGAAGGAGAAGGAGAAGGTGAAGTCTGGAGGGTGAATCAGAAGAAGTAGAAGAAGGAGAAGGAGAAGGTGAAGTCAGGAGGGTGAAGCAGAAGAAGCAGAAGAAGGAGAAGGAGAAGGTGAAGTCTGGAGGGTGAAGCAGAAGAAGCAGAAGAAGGAGAAGGAGAAGTTGAAGTCTGGAGGGTGAAACAGAAGAAGCAGAAGAAGGAGAAGGAGAAGGTGAAGTCAGGAGGGTGAATCAGAAGAAGTAGAAGAAGGAGAAGGAGAAGGTGAAGTCTGGAGGGTGAATCAGAAGAAGTAGAAGAAGGAGAAGGAGAAGGTGAAGTCTGGAGGGTGAATCAGAAGAAGTAGAAGAAGGAGAAGGAGAAGTTGAAGTCTGGAGGGTGAATCAGAAGAACCAGAAGAAGGAGAAGGAGAAGGTGAAGTCTGGAGGGAGAAGCAGAAGAAGTAGAAGAAGGAGAAGGAGAAGGTGAAGTCTGGAGGGTGAATCAGAAGAAGTAGAAGAAGGAGAAGGAGAAGGTGAAGTCTGGAGGATGAATCAGAAGAAGTAGAAGAAGGAGAAGGAGAAGGTGAAGTCTGGAGGGTGAATCAGAAGAAGCAGAAGAAGGAGAAGGAGAAGGTGAAGTCAGGAGGGTGAATCAGAAGAAGCAGAAGAAGGAGAAGGAGAAGGTGAAGTCTGGAGGGTGAATCAGAAGAAGCAGAAGAAGGAGAAGGAGAAGGTGAAGACTGGAGGGTGAATCAGAAGAAGTAGCAGAAGGAGAAGGAGAAGGTGAAGTCTGGAGGGTGAATCAGAAGAAGTAGAAGAAGGAGAAGGAGACGGCGAAGTCTGGAGGGTGTATCAGAAGAAGTAGAAGAAGGAGAAGGAGAAGGTGAGGTCTGGAGGGTGAATCAGAAGAAGCAGAAGAAGGAGAAGGAGAAGGTGAAGTCTGAAGGGTGAATCAGAAGCAACAGAAGAAGGAGAAGGAGAAGGTGAAGTCTGGAGGGTGAATCAGAAGAAGCAGAAGAAGGAGAAGGTGAAGTCTGGAGGGTGAATTGAATCAGAAGAAGCAGAAGAAGGAGAAGGAGAAGTTGAAGTCTGGAGGGTGAATCAGAAGAAGTAGAAGAAGGAGAAGGAGAAGGTGAAGTCTGGAGGGTGAATCAGAAGAAGTAGAAGAAGGAGAAGGAGAAGGTGAAGTCTGGAGGGTGAATCAGAAGAAGCAGAAGAAGGAGAAGGAGAAGGTGAAGTCTGGAGGGTGAATCAGAAGAAGCAGAAGAAGGAGAAGGAGAAGGTGAAGTCTGGAGGGTGAATCAGAAGAAGCAGAATAAGGAGAAGGAGAAGGTGAAGTCTGGAGGGTGAATCAGAAGAAGCAGAAGAAGGAGAAGGAGAAGGTGAAGTCTGGAGGGTGAATCAGAAGAAGTAGAATAAGGAGAAGCAGAAGGTGAAGTCTGGAGGGTGAATCAGAAGAAGCAGAAGAAGGAGAAGGAGAAGGTGAAGTCTGGAGGGTGAATCAGAAGAAGCAAAAGAAGGAGAAGGAGAAGATGAAGTCTGGAGGGTGAATCAGAAGAAGTAGAAGAAGGAGAAGGAGAAGGTGAAGTCTGGAGGGTGAATCAGAAGAAGCAGAAGAAGGAGAAGGAGAAGGTGAAGTCTGGAGGGTGAATCAGAAGAAGCAGAAGGAGAAGGTGAAGTCTGGAGGGTGAATCAGAAGAAGCAGAATAAGGAGAAGGAGAAGGTGAAGTCTGGAGGGTGAATCAGAAGAAGCAGAAGAAGGAGAAGGAGAAGGTGAAGTCTGGAGGGTGAATCAGAAGAAGTAGAAGAAGGAGAAGGACAAGGTGAAGTCTGGAGGGTGAAGCAGAAGAAGTAGAAGAAGGAGAAGGAGAAGGTGAAGTCAGGAGGGTGCATCAGAAGAAGTAGAAGAAGGAGAAGGAGAAGGTGAAGTCAGGAGGGTGAATCAGAAGAAGCAGATGAAGGAGAAGGAGAAGGTGAAGTCTGGATGTTGAATCAGAAGAATCAGAAGAAGGAGAAGGAGAAGGTGAAGTCTGGAGGGTGAATCAGAAGAAGTAGAAGAAAGAGAAGGAGAAGGTGAAGTCTGGAGGGTGAAGCAGAAGAAGCAGAAAAAGGAGAAGGAGAAGGTGAAGACTGGAGGGTGAATCAGAAGAAGTAGAAGAAGGAGAAGGAGAAGGTGAAGTCTGGAGGGTGAATCAGAAGAAGTCGAAGAAGGAGAAGGAGAAGTTGAAGTCTGGAGGGTGAATCAGAAGAAGCAGGAGAAGGAGAAGTAGAAGATGAAGTCTGGAGGGTGAATCAGAAGAAGTAGAAGAAGGAGAAGGAGAAGGTGAAGTCAGGAGGGTGAATCAGAAGAAGCAGAAGAAGGAGAAGGAGAAGGTGAAGTTAGGAGGGTGAATCAGAAGAAGCAGAAGAAGGAGAAGGAGAAGGTGAAGTCAGGAGGGTGAAGCAGAAGAAGTAGAAGAAGGAGAAGGAGAAGGTGAAGTCAGGAGGGTGAATCAGAAGAAGCAGAAGAAGGAGAAGGAGAAGGTGAAGTCAGGAGGGTGAAGCAGAAGAAGTAGAAGAAGGAGAAGGAGAAGGTGAAGTCAGGAGGGTGAAGCAGAAGAAGCAGAAGAAGGAGAAGGAGAAGGTGAAGTCTGGAGGGCGCAGCAGAAGAAGCAGAAGAAGGAGAAGGAGAAGGTGAAGTCTGGAGGGTGAAGCAGAAGAAGCAGAAGAAGGAGAAGGAGAAGGTGAAGTCTGGAGGGTGAATCAGAAGAAGTAGAAGAAGGAGAAGGAGAAGGTGAAGTCTGGAGGGTGAAGCAGAAGAAGTAGAAGAAGGAGAAGGAGAAGGTGAAGTCAGGAGGGTGCATCAGAAGAAGTAGAAGAAGGAGAAGGAGAAGATGAAGTCAGGAGGGTGAATCAGAAGAAGCAGATGAAGGAGAACGAGAAGGTGAAGTCTGGATGTTGAATCAGAAGAATCAGAAGAAGGAGAAGGAGAAGGTGAAATCTGGAGGGTGAATCAGAAGAAGTAGAAGAAAGAGAAGGAGAAGGTGAAGTCTGGAGGGTGAAGCAGAAGAAGCAGAAAAAGGAGAAGGAGAAGGTGAAGACTGGAGGGTGAATCAGAAGAAGTAGAAGAAGGAGAAGGAGAAGGTGAAGTCTGGAGGGTGAATCAGAAGAAGTAGAAGAAGGAGAAGGAGAAGTTGAAGTCTGGAGGGTGAATCAGAAGAAGCAGGAGAAGGAGAAGTAGAAGATGAAGTCTGGTGGGTGAATCAGAAGAAGTAGAAGAAGGAGAAGGAGAAGGTGAGGTCTGGAGTGTGAATCAGAAGAAGCAGAAGAAGGAGAAGGAGAAGGTGAAGTCTAGAGGGTGAATCAGAAGAAGCAGAAGAAGGAGAAGGAGAAGTTGAAGTCTGGAGGGTGAATCAGAAGAAGCAGAAGAAGGAGAAGGAGAAGGTGAAGTCAGGAGGGTGAATCAGAAGAATCAGAAGAAGGAGAAGGAGAAGGTGAAGTTAGGAGGGTGAATCAGAAGAAGCAGAAGAAGGAGAAGGAGAAGGTGAAGTCAGGAGGGTGAAGCAGAAGAAGTAGAAGAAGGAGAAGGAGAAGGTGAAGTCAGGAGGGTGAAGCAGAAGAAGCAGAGGAAGGAGAAGGAGAAGGTGAAGTCTGGAGGGCGCAGCAGAAGAAGCAGAAGAAGGAGAAGGAGAAGGTGAAGTCTGGAGGGTGAAGCAGAAGAAGCAGAAGAAGGAGAAGGTGAAGTCTGGAGGGTGAATCAGAAGAAGTAGAAGAAGGAGAAGGAGAAGGTGAAGTCAGGAGGGTGAAGCAGAAGAAGCAGAAGAAGGAGAAGGAGAAGGTTAAGTCTGCAGGGTGAAGCAGAAGAAGCAGAAGAAGGAGAAGGAGAAGGTGAAGTCTGGAGGGCGAAGCAGAAGAAGCAGAAGAAGGGGAAGGAGAAGGTGAAGTCTGGAGGGTGAAGCAGAAGAAGCAGAAGAAGGAGAAGGAGAAGGTGAAGTCTGCAGGGTGAATCAGAAGAAGTAGAAGAAGGGGAAGGAGAAGGTGAAGTCAGGAGGGTGAAGCAGAAGAAGCAGAAGAAGGAGAAGTAGAAGGTGAAGTCTGGAGGGTGAAGCAGAAGAAGCAGAAGAAGGAGAAGGAGAAGGTGAAGTCTGGAGGGTGAAGCAGAAGAAGCAGAAGAAGGAGAAGGAGAAGGTGAAGTCAGGAGGGTGAATCAGAAGAAGTAGAAGAAGGAGAAGGAGAAGGTGAAGTCTGGAGGGTGAATCCGAAGAAGTAGAAGAAGGAGAAGGAGAAGGTGAAGTCTGGAGGGTGAATCAGAAGAAGTAGAAGAAGGAGAAGGAGAAGGTTAAGTCTTGAGGGTGAATCAGAAGAAGTAGAAGAAGGAGAAGGAGAAGGTGAAGTCTGGAGGGTGAATCAGAAGAAGTAGAAGAAGGAGAAGGAGAAGGTGAAGTCTGGAGGGTGAATCAGAAGAAGCAGAAGAAGGAGAAGGAGAAGGTGAAGTCTGGAGGGTGAATCAGAAGAAGTAGAAGAAGGAGAAGGAGAAGGTGTAGTCTGGAGGGTGAATCAGAAGAAGTAGACGAAGGAGAAGGAGAAGGTGAAGTCTGGAGGGTGAATCAGAAGAAGCAGAAGAAGGAGAAGGTGAAGTCTGGAGGGTGAATCAGAAGAAGTAGAAGAAGGAGAAGGAGAAGGTGATGTCTGGAGGGTGAATCAGAAGAAGTAGAAGAAGGAGAAGGAGAAGGTGAAGTCTGGAGGGTGAATCAGAAGAAGCAGAAGAAGGAGAAGGAGAAGGTGAAGTCTGGAGGGTGAATCAGAAGAAGTAGAAGAAGGAGAAGGAGAAGGTGTAGTCTGGAGGGTGAATCAGAAGAAGTAGACGAAGGAGAAGGAGAAGGTGAAGTCTGGAGGGTGAATCAGAAGAAGCAGAAGAAGGAGAAGGTGAAGTCTGGAGGGTGAATCAGAAGAAGTAGAAGAAGGAGAAGGAGAAGGTGATGTCTGGAGGGTGAATCAAAAGAAGCAGAAGAAGGAGAAGGAGAAGTTGAAGTCTGGAGGGTGAAACAGAAGAAGTAGAAGAAGGAGAAGGAGAAGGTGAAGTCAGGAGGGTGAATCAGAAGAAGTAGAAGAAGGAGAAGTAGAAGGTGAAGTCAGGAGGGTGAATCAGAAGAAGCAGAAGAAGGAGAAGGAGAAGGTGAAGTCTGGAGGGTGAATCAGAAGAAGCAGAAGAAGGAGAAGGAGAAGGTGCAGTCTCGAGGGTGAATCAGAAGAAGTGGTCGAAGGAGAAGGAGAAGGTGAAGTCTGGAGGGTGAATCAGAAGATGCAGAAGAAGGAAAAGGAGAAGGTGAAGTCTGGAGGGTGAATCAGAAGAAGCAGAAGAAGGAGAAGGAGAGGGTGAAGTCTGGAGGGTGAATCAGAATAAGCAGAAGAAGGAGAAGGAGAAGGTAAAGTCTGGAGGGTAAATCAGAAGAAGCAGAAGAAGGAGAAGGAGAAGTTGAAGTCTGGAGGGTGAAACAGAAGAAGCAGAAGAAGGAGAAGGAGAAGGTGAAGTCAGGAGGGTGAATCAGAAGAAGTAGAAGAAGGAGAAGGAGAAGGTGAAGACTGGAGGGTGAATCAGAAGAAGTAGAAGAAGGAGAAGGAGAAGGTGAAGTCTGGAGGGTGAATCAGAAGAAGTAGAAGAAGGAGAAGGAGAAGGTGAAGTCTGGAGGGTGAATCAGAAGAAGCAGAAGAAGGAGAAGGAGAAGTTGAAGTCTGGAGGGAGAAGCAGAATAAGTAGAAGAAGGAGAATGAGAAGGTGAAGTCTGGAGGGTGAATCAGAAGAAGTAGAAGAAGGAGAAGGAGAAGGTGAAGTCTGGAGGATGAATCAGAAGAAGTAGAAGAAGGAGAAGGAGAAGGTGAAGTCTGGAGGGTGAATCAGAAGAAGCAGAAGAAGGAGAAGGAGAAGGTGAAGTCAGGAGGGTGAATCAGAAGAAGCAGAAGAAGGAGAAGGAGAAGGTGAAGTCTGGAGGGTGAATCAGAAGAAGCAGAAGAAGGAGAAGGAGAAGGTGAAGACTGGAGAGTGAATCAGAAGAAGTAGAAGAAGGAGAAGGAGAAGGTGAAGTCTGGAGGGTGAATCAGAAGAAGTAGAAGAAGGAGAAGGAGACGGCGAAGTCTGGAGGGTGAATCAGAAGAAGTAGAAGAAGGAGAAGGAGAAGGTGAGGTCTGGAGGGTGAATCAGAAGAAGCAGAAGAAGGAGAAGGAGAAGGTGAAGTCTGAAGGGTGAATCAGAAGCAACAGAAGAAGGAGAAGGAGAAGGTGAAGTCTGGAGGGTGAATCAGAAGAAGTAGAAGAAGGAGAAGGAGAAGGTGAAGTCTGGAGGGTGAATCAGAAGAAGCAGAAGAAGGAGAAGGAGAAGGTGAAGTCTGGAGGGTGAATCAGAAGAAGCAGAAGAAGGAGAAGGAGAAGGTGAAGTCTGGAGGGTGAATCAGAAGAAGCAGAATAAGGAGAAGGAGAAGGTGAAGTCTGGAGGGTGAATCAGAAGAAGCAGAAGAAGGAGAAGGAGAAGGTGAAGTCTGGAGGGTGAATCAGAAGAAGTAGAATAAGGAGAAGGAGAAGGTGAAGTCTGGACGGTGAATCAGAAGAAGCAGAAGAAGGAGAAGGAGAAGGTGAAGTCTGGAGGGTGAATCAGAAGAAGCAGAATAAGGAGAAGGAGAAGGTGAAGTCTGGAGGGTGAATCAGAAGAAGCAGAAGAAGGAGAAGGAGAAGGTGAAGTCTGGAGGGTGAATCAGAAGAAGTAGAATAAGGAGAAGGAGAAGGTGAAGTCTGGACGGTGAATCAGAAGAAGCAGAAGAAGGAGAAGGAGAAGGTGAAGTCTGGAGGGTGAATCAGAAGAAGTAGAAGAAGGAGAAGGAGAAGGTGAAGTCTGGAGGGTGAATCAGAAGAAGCAGAAGAAGGAGAAGGAGAAGGTGAAGTCTGGAGGGTGAATCAGAAGAAGTAGAAGAAGGAGAAGGAGAAGGTGTAGTCTGGAGGGTGAATCAGAAGAAGTAGACGAAGGAGAAGGAGAAGGTGAAGTCTGGAGGGTGAATCAGAAGAAGCAGAAGAAGGAGAAGGTGAAGTCTGGAGGGTGAATCAGAAGAAGTAGAAGAAGGAGAAGGAGAAGGTGATGTCTGGAGGGTGAATCAGAAGAAGTAGAAGAAGGAGAAGGAGAAGGTGAAGTCTGGAGGGTGAATCAGAAGAAGCAGAAGAAGGAGAAGGAGAAGGTGAAGTCTGGAGGGTGAATCAGAAGAAGTAGAAGAAGGAGAAGGAGAAGGTGTAGTCTGGAGGGTGAATCAGAAGAAGTAGACGAAGGAGAAGGAGAAGGTGAAGTCTGGAGGGTGAATCAGAAGAAGCAGAAGAAGGAGAAGGTGAAGTCTGGAGGGTGAATCAGAAGAAGTAGAAGAAGGAGAAGGAGAAGGTGATGTCTGGAGGGTGAATCAAAAGAAGCAGAAGAAGGAGAAGGAGAAGTTGAAGTCTGGAGGGTGAAACAGAAGAAGCAGAAGAAGGAGAAGGAGAAGGTGAAGTCAGGAGGGTGAATCAGAAGAAGTAGAAGAAGGAGAAGGAGAAGGTGAAGTCAGGAGGGTGAATCAGAAGAAGCAGAAGAAGGAGAAGGAGAAGGTGAAGTCTGGAGGGTGAATCAGAAGAAGCAGAAGAAGGAGAAGGAGAAGGTGCAGTCTCGAGGGTGAATCAGAAGAAGTGGTCGAAGGAGAAGGAGAAGGTGAAGTCTGGAGGGTGAATCAGAAGATGCAGAAGAAGGAAAAGGAGAAGGTGAAGTCTGGAGGGTGAATCAGAAGAAGCAGAAGAAGGAGAAGGAGAGGGTGAAGTCTGGAGGGTGAATCAGAATAAGCAGAAGAAGGAGAAGGAGAAGGTAAAGTCTGGAGGGTAAATCAGAAGAAGCAGAAGAAGGAGAAGGAGAAGTTGAAGTCTGGAGGGTGAAACAGAAGAAGCAGAAGAAGGAGAAGGAGAAGGTGAAGTCAGGAGGGTGAATCAGAAGAAGTAGAAGAAGGAGAAGGAGAAGGTGAAGACTGGAGGGTGAATCAGAAGAAGTAGAAGAAGGAGAAGGAGAAGGTGAAGTCTGGGGGGTGAATCAGAAGAAGTAGAAGAAGGAGAAGGAGAAGGTGAAGTCTGGAGGGTGAATCAGAAGAAGCAGAAGAAGGAGAAGGGGAAGTTGAAGTCTGGAGGGAGAAGCAGAATAAGTAGAAGAAGGAGAATGAGAAGGTGAAGTCTGGAGGGTGAATCAGAAGAAGTAGAAGAAGGAGAAGGAGAAGGTGAAGTCTGGAGGATGAATCAGAAGAAGTAGAAGAAGGAGAAGGAGAAGGTGAAGTCTGGAGGGTGAATCAGAAGAAGCAGAAGAAGGAGAAGGAGAAGGTGAAGTCAGGAGGGTGAATCAGAAGAAGCAGAAGAAGGAGAAGGAGAAGGTGAAGTCTGGAGGGTGAATCAGAAGAAGCAGAAGAAGGAGAAGGAGAAGGTGAAGACTGGAGAGTGAATCAGAAGAAGTAGAAGAAGGAGAAGGAGAAGGTGAAGTCTGGAGGGTGAATCAGAAGAAGTAGAAGAAGGAGAAGGAGACGGCGAAGTCTGGAGGGTGAATCAGAAGAAGTAGAAGAAGGAGAAGGAGAAGGTGTGGTCTGGAGGGTGAATCAGAAGAAGCAGAAGAAGGAGAAGGAGAAGGTGAAGTCTGAAGGGTGAATCAGAAGCAACAGAAGAAGGAGAAGGAGAAGGTGAAGTCTGGAGGGTGAATCAGAAGAAGTAGAAGAAGGAGAAGGAGAAGGTGAAGTCTGGAGGGTGAATCAGAAGAAGCAGAAGAAGGAGAAGGAGAAGGTGAAGTCTGGAGGGTGAATCAGAAGAAGCAGAAGAAGGAGAAGGAGAAGGTGAAGTCTGGAGGGTGAATCAGAAGAAGCAGAATAAGGAGAAGGAGAAGGTGAAGTCTGGAGGGTGAATCAGAAGAAGCAGAAGAAGGAGAAGGAGAAGGTGAAGTCTGGAGGGTGAATCAGAAGAAGTAGAAAAAGGAGAAGGAGAAGGTGAAGTCTGGACGGTGAATCAGAAGAAGCAGAAGAAGGAGAAGGAGAAGGTGAAGTCTGGAGGGTGAATCAGAAGAAGCAAAAGAAGGAGAAGGAGAAGATGAAGTCTGGAGGGTGAATCAGAAGAAGTAGAAGAAGGAGAAGGAGAAGGTGAAGTCTGGAGGGTGAATCAGAAGAAGCAGAAGAAGGAGAAGGAGAAGGTGAAGTCTGGAGGGTGAATCAGAAGAAGCAGAAGGAGAAGGTGAAGTCTGGAGGGTGAATCAGAAGAAGCAGAATAAGGAGAAGGAGAAGGTGAAGTCTGGAGGGTGAATCAGAAGAAGCAGAAGAAGGAGAAGGAGAAGGTGAAGTCTGGAGGGTGAATCAGAAGAAGTAGAAGAAGGAGAAGGAGAAGGTGAAGTCTGGAGGGTGAAGCAGAAGAAGTAGAAGAAGGAGAAGGAGAAGGTGAAGTCAGGAGGGTGAATCAGAAGAAGTAGAAGAAGGAGAAGGAGAAGGTGAAGTCAGGAGGGTGAATCAGAAGAAGCAGATGAAGGAGAAGGAGAAGGTGAAGTCTGGATGTTGATACAGAAGAATCAGAAGAAGGAGAAGGAGAAGGTGAAGTCTGGAGGGTGAATCAGAAGAAGTAGAAGAAAGAGAAGGAGAAGGTGAAGTCTGGAGGGTGAATCAGAAGAAGTAGAATAAGGAGAAGGAGAAGGTGAAGTCTGGACGGTGAATCAGAAGAAGCAGAAGAAGGAGAAGGAGAAGGTGAAGTCTGGAGGGTGAATCAGAAGAAGTAGAAGAAGGAGAAGGAGAAGGTGAAGTCTGGAGGGTGAATCAGAAGAAGCAGAAGAAGGAGAAGGAGAAGGTGAAGTCTGGAGGGTGAATCAGAAGAAGTAGAAGAAGGAGAAGGAGAAGGTGTAGTCTGGAGGGTGAATCAGAAGAAGTAGACGAAGGAGAAGGAGAAGGTGAAGTCTGGAGGGTGAATCAGAAGAAGCAGAAGAAGGAGAAGGTGAAGTCTGGAGGGTGAATCAGAAGAAGTAGAAGAAGGAGAAGGAGAAGGTGATGTCTGGAGGGTGAATCAGAAGAAGTAGAAGAAGGAGAAGGAGAAGGTGAAGTCTGGAGGGTGAATCAGAAGAAGCAGAAGAAGGAGAAGGAGAAGGTGAAGTCTGGAGGGTGAATCAGAAGAAGTAGAAGAAGGAGAAGGAGAAGGTGTAGTCTGGAGGGTGAATCAGAAGAAGTAGACGAAGGAGAAGGAGAAGGTGAAGTCTGGAGGGTGAATCAGAAGAAGCAGAAGAAGGAGAAGGTGATGTCTGGAGGGTGAATCAAAAGAAGCAGAAGAAGGAGAAGGAGAAGTTGAAGTCTGGAGGGTGAAACAGAAGAAGCAGAAGAAGGAGAAGGAGAAGGTGAAGTCAGGAGGGTGAATCAGAAGAAGTAGAAGAAGGAGAAGGAGAAGGTGAAGTCAGGAGGGTGAATCAGAAGAAGCAGAAGAAGGAGAAGGAGAAGGTGAAGTCTGGAGGGTGAATCAGAAGAAGCAGAAGAAGGAGAAGGAGAAGGTGCAGTCTCGAGGGTGAATCAGAAGAAGTGGTCGAAGGAGAAGGAGAAGGTGAAGTCTGGAGGGTGAATCAGAAGATGCAGAAGAAGGAAAAGGAGAAGGTGAAGTCTGGAGGGTGAATCAGAAGAAGCAGAAGAAGGAGAAGGAGAGGGTGAAGTCTGGAGGGTGAATCAGAATAAGCAGAAGAAGGAGAAGGAGAAGGTAAAGTCTGGAGGGTAAATCAGAAGAAGCAGAAGAAGGAGAAGGAGAAGTTGAAGTCTGGAGGGTGAAACAGAAGAAGCAGAAGAAGGAGAAGGAGAAGGTGAAGTCAGGAGGGTGAATCAGAAGAAGTAGAAGAAGGAGAAGGAGAAGGTGAAGACTGGAGGGTGAATCAGAAGAAGTAGAAGAAGGAGAAGGAGAAGGTGAAGTCTGGGGGGTGAATCAGAAGAAGTAGAAGAAGGAGAAGGAGAAGGTGAAGTCTGGAGGGTGAATCAGAAGAAGCAGAAGAAGGAGAAGGAGAAGTTGAAGTCTGGAGGGAGAAGCAGAATAAGTAGAAGAAGGAGAATGAGAAGGTGAAGTCTGGAGGGTGAATCAGAAGAAGTAGAAGAAGGAGAAGGAGAAGGTGAAGTCTGGAGGATGAATCAGAAGAAGTAGAAGAAGGAGAAGGAGAAGGTGAAGTCTGGAGGGTGAATCAGAAGAAGCAGAAGAAGGAGAAGGAGACGGCGAAGTCTGGAGGGTGAATCAGAAGAAGTAGAAGAAGGAGAAGGAGAAGGTGAGGTCTGGAGGGTGAATCAGAAGAAGCAGAAGAAGGAGAAGGAGAAGGTGAAGTCTGAAGGGTGAATCAGAAGCAACAGAAGAAGGAGAAGGAGAAGGTGAAGTCTGGAGGGTGAATCAGAAGAAGTAGAAGAAGGAGAAGGAGAAGGTGAAGTCTGGAGGGTGAATCAGAAGAAGCAGAAGAAGGAGAAGGAGAAGGTGAAGTCTGGAGGGTGAATCAGAAGAAGCAGAAGAAGGAGAAGGAGAAGGTGAAGTCTGGAGGGTGAATCAGAAGAAGCAGAATAAGGAGAAGGAGAAGGTGAAGTCTGGAGGGTGAATCAGAAGAAGCAGAAGAAGGAGAAGGAGAAGGTGAAGTCTGGAGGGTGAATCAGAAGAAGTAGAAAAAGGAGAAGGAGAAGGTGAAGTCTGGACGGTGAATCAGAAGAAGCAGAAGAAGGAGAAGGAGAAGGTGAAGTCTGGAGGGTGAATCAGAAGAAGCAAAAGAAGGAGAAGGAGAAGATGAAGTCTGGAGGGTGAATCAGAAGAAGTAGAAGAAGGAGAAGGAGAAGGTGAAGTCTGGAGGGTGAATCAGAAGAAGCAGAAGAAGGAGAAGGAGAAGGTGAAGTCTGGAGGGTGAATCAGAAGAAGCAGAAGGAGAAGGTGAAGTCTGGAGGGTGAATCAGAAGAAGCAGAATAAGGAGAAGGAGAAGGTGAAGTCTGGAGGGTGAATCAGAAGAAGTAGAAGAAGGAGAAGGAGAAGGTGAAGTCTGGAGGGTGAATCAGAAGAAGTAGAAGAAGGAGAAGGAGAAGGTGAAGTCTGGAGGGTGAAGCAGAAGAAGTAGAAGAAGGAGAAGGAGAAGGTGAAGTCAGGAGGGTGAATCAGAAGAAGTAGAAGAAGGAGAAGGAGAAGGTGAAGTCAGGAGGGTGAATCAGAAGAAGCAGATGAAGGAGAAGGAGAAGGTGAAGTCTGGATGTTGATACAGAAGAATCAGAAGAAGGAGAAGGAGAAGGTGAAGTCTGGAGGGTGAATCAGAAGAAGTAGAAGAAAGAGAAGGAGAAGGTGAAGTCTGGAGGGTGAAGCAGAAGAAGCAGAAAAAGGAGAAGGAGAAGGTGAAGACTGGAGGGTGAATCAGAAGAAGTAGAAGAAGGAGAAGCAGAAGGTGAAGTCTGGAGGGTGAATCAGAAGAAGTAGAAGAAGGAGAAGGAGAAGTTGAAGTCTGGAGGGTGAATCAGAAGAAGCAGGAGAAGGAGAAGGAGAAGATGAAGTCTGGAGGGTGAATCAGAAGAAATAGAAGAAGGAGAAGGAGAAGGTGAGGTCTGGAATGTGAATCAGAAGAAGCAGAAGAAGGAGAAGGAGAAGGTGAAGTCTAGAGGGTGAATCAGAAGAAGCAGAAGAAGGAGAAGGAGAAGTTGAAGTCTGGAGGGTGAATCAGAAGAAGCAGAAGAAGGAGAAGGAGAAGGTGAAGTCAGGAGGGTGAATCAGAAGAAGCAGAAGAAGGAGAAGGAGAAGGTGAAGTTAGGAGGGTGAATCAGAAGAAGCAGAAGAAGGAGAAGGAGAAGGTGAAGTCAGGAGGGTGAAGCAGAAGAAGTAGAAGAAGGAGAAGGAGAAGGTGAAGTCAGGAGGGTGAAGCAGAAGAAGCAGACGAAGGAGAAGGAGAAGGTGAAGTCTGGAGGGCGCAGCAGAAGAAGCAGAAGAAGGAGAAGGAGAAGGTGAAGTCTGGAGGGTGAAGCAGAAGAAGCAGAAGAAGGAGAAGGTGAAGTCTGGATGGTGAATCAGAAGAAGTAGAAGAAGGAGAAGGAGAAGGTGAAGTCAGGAGGGTGAAGCAGAAGAAGGAGAAGGAGAAGGTGAAGTCTGCAGGGTGAAGCAGAAGAAGCAGAAGAAGGAGAAGGAGAAGGTGAAGACTGGAGGGCGAAGCAGAAGAAGCAGAAGAAGGGGAAGGAGAAGGTGAAGTCTGGAGGGTGAAGCAGAAGAAGCAGAAGAAGGAGAAGGAGAAGGTGAAGTCTGCAGGGTGAATCAGAAGAAGTAGAAGAAGGGGAAGGAGAAGGTGAAGTCAGGAGGGTGAAGCAGAAGAAGCAGAAGAAGGAGAAGGAGAGGGTGAAGTCTGGAGGGTGAATCAGAAGAAGCAGAAGAAGGAGAAGGAGAAGGTGAAGTCTGGAGGGTGAATCAGAAGAAGCAGAAGAAGGAGAAGGAGAAGTTGAAGTCTGGAGGGTGAAACAGAAGAAGCAGAAGAAGGAGAAGGAGAAGGTGAAGTCAGGAGGGTAAATCAGAAGAAGTAGAAGAAGGAGAAGGAGAAGGTGAAGTCTGGAGGGTGAATCAGAAGAAGTAGAAGAAGGAGAAGGAGAAGGTGAAGTCTGGAGGATGAATCAGAAGAAGTAGAAGAAGGAGAAGGAGAAGGTGAAGTCTGGAGGGTGAATCAGAAGAAGCAGAAGAAGGAGAAGGAGAAGGTGAAGTCAGGAGGGTGAATCAGAAGAAGCAGAAGAAGGAGAAGGAGAAGGTGAAGTCAGGAGGGTGAATCAGAAGAAGCAGAAGAAGGAGAAGGAGAAGGTGAAGTCTGGAGGGTGAATCAGAAGAAGCAGAAGAAGGAGAAGGAGAAGGTGAAGTCTGGAGGGTGAATCAGAAGAAGCAGAAGAAGGAGAAGGAGAAGTTGAAGTCTGGAGGGTGAAACAGAAGAAGCAGAAGAAGGAGAAGGAGAAGTTGAAGTCTGGAGGGAAAAGCAGAAGAAGTAGAAGAAGGAGAAGGAGAAGGTGAAGTCTGGAGGGTGAATCAGAAGAAGTAGAAGAAGGAGAAGGAGAAGGTGAAGTCTGGAGGATGAATCAGAAGAAGTAGAAGAAGGAGAAGCAGAAGGTGAAGTCTGGAGGGTGAATCAGAAGAAGCAGAAGAAGGAGAAGGAGAAGGTGAAGTCAGGAGGGTGAATCAGAAGAAGCAGAAGAAGGAGAAGGAGAAGGTGAAGTCTGGAGGGTGAATCAGAAGAAGCAGAAGAAGGAGAAGGAGAAGGTGAAGACTGGAGGGTGAATCAGAAGAAGCAGAAGAAGGAGAAGGAGAAGGTGAAGTCTGGAGGGTGAATCAGAAGAAGTAGAAGAAGGAGAAGGAGACGGCGAAGTCTGGAGGGTGAATCAGAAGAAGTAGAAGAAGGAGAAGGAGAAGGTGAAGTCTGGAGGGTGAATCAGAAGAAGCAGAAGAAGGAGAAGGAGAAGGTGAAGTCTGGAGGGTGAATCAGAAGAAGCAGAAGAAGGAGAAGGAGAAGGTGAAGTCTGGAGGGTGAATCAGAAGAAGCAGAAGGAGAAGGTGAAGTCTGGAGGGTGAATCAGAAGAAGCAGAATAAGGAGAAGGAGAAGGTGAAGTCTGGAGGGTGAATCAGAAGAAGCAAAAGAAGGAGAAGGAGAAGATGAAGTCTGGTGGGTGAATCAGAAGAAGTAGAAGAAGGAGAAGGAGAAGGTGAAGTCTGGAGGGTGAATCAGAAGAAGCAGAAGAAGGAGAAGGAGAAGGTGAAGTCTGGAGGGTGAATCAGAAGAAGCAGAAGGAGAAGGTGAAGTCTGGAGGGTGAATCAGAAGAAGCAGAATAAGGAGAAGGAGAAGGTGAAGTCTGGAGGGTGAATCAGAAGAAGCAGAAGAAGGAGAAGGAGAAGGTGAAGTCTGGAGGGTGAATCAGAAGAAGTAGAAGAAGGAGAAGGAGAAGGTGAAGTCAGGAGGGTGAATCAGAAGAAGTAGAAGAAGGAGAAGGAGAAGGTGAAGTCAGGAGGGCGAATCAGAAGAAGCAGATGAAGGAGAAGGAGAAGGTGAAGTCTGGATGTTGATAAAGAAGAATCAGAAGAAGGAGAAGGAGAAGGTGAAGTCTGGAGGGTGAATCAGAAGAAGTAGAAGAAAGAGAAGGAGAAGGTGAAGTCCGGAGGGTGAAGCAGAAGAAGCAGAAAAAGGAGAAGGAGAAGGTGAAGACTGGAGGGTGAATCAGAAGAAGTAGAAGAAGGAGAAGGAGAAGGTGAAGTCTGGAGGGTGAAACAGAAGAAGTAGAAGAAGGAGAAGGAGAAGTTGAAGTCTGGAGGGTGAATCAGAAGAAGCAGGAGAAGGAGAAGGAGAAGATGAAGTCTGGAGGGTGAATCAGAAGAAGTAGAAGAAGGAGAAGGAGAAGGTGAGGTCTGGAGTGTGAATCAGAAGAAGCAGAAGAAGGAGAAGGAGAAGGTGAAGTCTAGAGGGTGAATCAGAAGAAGCAGAAGAAGGAGAAGGAGAAGTTGAAGTCTGGAGGGTGAATCAGAAGAAGCAGAAGAAGGAGAAGGAGAAGGTGAAGTCAGGAGGGTGAATCAGAAGAAGCAGAAGAAGGAGAAGGAGAAGGTGAAGTTAGGAGGGTGAATCAGAAGAAGCAGAAGAAGGAGAAGGAGAAGGTGAAGTCAGGAGGGTGAAGCAGAAGAAGTAGAAGAAGGAGAAGGAGAAGGTGAAGTCAGGAGGGTGAAGCAGAAGAAGCAGAAGAAGGAGAAGGAGAAGGTGAAGTCAGGAGGGTGAAGCAGAAGAAGCAGAAGAAGGAGAAGGAGAAGGTGAAGTCTGGAGGGCGCAGCAGAAGAAGCAGAAGAAGGAGAAGGAGAAGGTGAAGTCTGGAGGGTGAAGCAGAAGAAGCAGAAGAAGGAGAAGGTGAAGTCTGGAGGGTGAATCAGAAGAAGTAGAAGAAGGAGAAGGAGAAGGTGAAGTCAGGAGGGTGAAGCAGAAGAAGCAGAAGAAGGAGAAGGAGAAGGTGAAGTCTGGAGGGCGAAGCAGAAGAAGCAGAAGAAGGGGAAGGAGAAGGTGAAGTCTGGAGGGTGAAGCAGAAGAAGCAGAAGAAGGAGAAGGAGAAGGTGAAGTCTGCAGGGTGAATCAGAAGAAGTAGAAGAAGGGGAAGGAGAAGGTGAAGTCAGGAGGGTGAAGCAGAAGAAGCAGAAGAAGGAGAAGTAGAAGGTGAAGTCTGGAGGGTGAAGCAGAAGAAGGAGAAGGAGAAGGTGAAGTCTGGAGGGTGAAGCAGAAGAAGCAGAAGAAGGAGAAGGAGAAGGTGAAGTCATGATGATGAATCAGAAGAAGTAGAAGAAGGAGAAGGAGAAGGTGAAGTCTGGAGGGTGAATCAGAAGAAGTAGAAGAAGGAGAAGGAGAAGGTGAAGTCTGGAGGGTGAATCAGAAGAAGTAGAAGAAGGAGAAGGAGAAGGTGAAATCTGGATGGTGAATCAGAAGAAGCAGAAGAAGGAGAAGGAGAAGGTGAAGTCTGGAGGGAGAAGCAGAAGAAGTAGAAGAAGGAGAAGGAGAAGGTGAAGTTTTGAGGGTGAATCAGAAGAAGTAGAAGAAGGAGAAGGAGAAGGTGAAGTCTGGAGGGTGAATCAGAAGAAGTAGAAGAAGGAGAAGGAGAAGGTGAAGTCTGGAGGGTGAATCAGAAGAAGCAGAAGAAGGAGAAGGAGAAGGTGAAGTCTGGAGGGTGAATCAGAAGAAGTAGAAGAAGGAGAAGGAGAAGGTGTAGTCTGGAGGGTGAATCAGAAGAAGTAGACGAAGGAGAAGGAGAAGGTGAAGTCTGGAGGGTGAATCAGAAGAAGCAGAAGAAGGAGAAGGTGAAGTCTGGAGGGTGAATCAGAAGAAGTAGAAGAAGGAGAAGGAGAAGGTGATGTCTGGAGGGTGAATCAGAAGAAGCAGAAGAAGGAGAAGGAGAAGGTGAAGTCTGGAGGATGAATCAGAAGAAGCAGAAGAAGGAGAAGGAGAAGGTGAAGTCTGGAGGGTGAATCAGAAGAAGCAGAAGAAGGAGAAGGAGAGGGTGAAGTCTGGAGGGTGAATCAGAAGAAGCAGAAGAAGGAGAAGGAGAAGGTGAAGTCTGGAGGGTGAATCAGAAGAAGCAGAAGAAGGAGAAGGAGAAGGTGAAGTCTGGAGCGTGAATCAGAAGAAGCAGAAGAAGGAGAAGGAGAAGGTGAAGACTGGAGGGTGAATCAGAAGAAGTAGAAGAAGGAGAAGGAGAAGGTGAAGTCTGGAGGGTGAATCAGAAGAAGTAGAAGAAGGAAAAGGAGAAGGCGAAGTCTGGATGGTGAATCAGAAGAAGCAGAAGAAGGAGAAGGAGAAGGTGAAGTCTGGAGGGTGAATCGGAAGAAGCAGAAGAAGGAGAAGGAGAAGATGAAGTCTGGAGGGTGAATCAGAAGAAGTAGAAGAAGGAGAGTGAGAAGGTGAGGTCTGGAGGGTGAATCAGAAGAAGCAGAAGAAGGAGAAGAAGAAGGTGAAGTCTGAAGGGTGAATCAGAAGAAGCAGAAGAAGGAGAAGGAGAAGGTGAAGTCTGGAGGGTGTATCAGAAGAAGCAGAAGAAGGAGAAGGAGAAAGTGAAGTCTGGAGGGTGAATCAGAAGAAGCAGAAGAAGGAGAAGGAGAAGGTGAAGTCTGGAGGGTGTATCAGAAGAAGTAGAAGAAGGAGAAGGAGAAGGTGAAGTCTGGAGGGTGAATCAGAAGAAGAAGAAGAAGGAGAAGGAGAAGGTGAAGTCTGGAGGGTGAATCAGAAGAAGCAGAAGAAGGAGAAGGAGAAGGTGAAGTCTGGAGGGTGAATCAGAAGAAGTAGAAGAAGGAGAAGGAGAAGGTGTTGTCTGGAGGGTGAAGCAGAAGAAGTAGAAGAAGGAGAAGGAGAAGGTGAAGTCAGGAGGGTGAATCAGAAGAAGTAGAAGAAGGAGAAGGAGAAGGTGAAGTCAGGAGGGTGAATCAGAAGAAGCAGATGAAGGAGAAGGAGAAGGTGAAGTCTGGATGTTGATACAGAAGAATCAGAAGAAGGAGAAGGAGAAGGTGAAGTCTGGAGGGTGAATCAGAAGAAGTAGAAGAAAGAGAAGGAGAAGGTGAAGTCTGGAGGGTGAAGCAGAAGAAGCAGAAAAAGGAGAAGGAGAAGGTGAAGACTGGAGGGTGAATCAGAAGAAGTAGAAGAAGGAGAAGCAGAAGGTGAAGTCTGGAGGGTGAATCAGAAGAAGTAGAAGAAGGAGAAGGAGAAGTTGAAGTCTGGAGGGTGAATCAGAAGAAGCAGGAGAAGGAGAAGGAGAAGATGAAGTCTGGAGGGTGAATCAGAAGAAATAGAAGAAGGAGAAGGAGAAGGTGAGGTCTGGAATGTGAATCAGAAGAAGCAGAAGAAGGAGAAGGAGAAGGTGAAGTCTAGAGGGTGAATCAGAAGAAGCAGAAGAAGGAGAAGGAGAAGTTGAAGTCTGGAGGGTGAATCAGAAGAAGCAGAAGAAGGAGAAGGAGAAGGTGAAGTCAGGAGGGTGAATCAGAAGAAGCAGAAGAAGGAGAAGGAGAAGGTGAAGTTAGGAGGGTGAATCAGAAGAAGCAGAAGAAGGAGAAGGAGAAGGTGAAGTCAGGAGGGTGAAGCAGAAGAAGTAGAAGAAGGAGAAGGAGAAGGTGAAGTCAGGAGGGTGAAGCAGAAGAAGCAGACGAAGGAGAAGGAGAAGGTGAAGTCTGGAGGGCGCAGCAGAAGAAGCAGAAGAAGGAGAAGGAGAAGGTGAAGTCTGGAGGGTGAAGCAGAAGAAGCAGAAGAAGGAGAAGGTGAAGTCTGGATGGTGAATCAGAAGAAGTAGAAGAAGGAGAAGGAGAAGGTGAAGTCAGGAGGGTGAAGCAGAAGAAGGAGAAGGAGAAGGTGAAGTCTGCAGGGTGAAGCAGAAGAAGCAGAAGAAGGAGAAGGAGAAGGTGAAGACTGGAGGGCGAAGCAGAAGAAGCAGAAGAAGGGGAAGGAGAAGGTGAAGTCTGGAGGGTGAAGCAGAAGAAGCAGAAGAAGGAGAAGGAGAAGGTGAAGTCTGCAGGGTGAATCAGAAGAAGTAGAAGAAGGGGAAGGAGAAGGTGAAGTCAGGAGGGTGAAGCAGAAGAAGCAGAAGAAGGAGAAGGAGAGGGTGAAGTCTGGAGGGTGAATCAGAAGAAGCAGAAGAAGGAGAAGGAGAAGGTGAAGTCTGGAGGGTGAATCAGAAGAAGCAGAAGAAGGAGAAGGAGAAGTGGAAGTCTGGAGGGTGAAACAGAAGAAGCAGAAGAAGGAGAAGGAGAAGGTGAAGTCAGGAGGGTAAATCAGAAGAAGTAGAAGAAGGAGAAGGAGAAGGTGAAGTCTGGAGGGTGAATCAGAAGAAGTAGAAGAAGGAGAAGGAGAAGGTGAAGTCTGGAGGATGAATCAGAAGAAGTAGAAGAAGGAGAAGGAGAAGGTGAAGTCTGGAGGGTGAATCAGAAGAAGCAGAAGAAGGAGAAGGAGAAGGTGAAGTCAGGAGGGTGAATCAGAAGAAGCAGAAGAAGGAGAAGGAGAAGGTGAAGTCAGGAGGGTGAATCAGAAGAAGCAGAAGAAGGAGAAGGAGAAGGTGAAGTCTGGAGGGTGAATCAGAAGAAGCAGAAGAAGGAGAAGGAGAAGGTGAAGTCTGGAGGGTGAATCAGAAGAAGCAGAAGAAGGAGAAGGAGAAGTTGAAGTCTGGAGGGTGAAACAGAAGAAGCAGAAGAAGGAGAAGGAGAAGTTGAAGTCTGGAGGGAAAAGCAGAAGAAGTAGAAGAAGGAGAAGGAGAAGGTGAAGTCTGGAGGGTGAATCAGAAGAAGTAGAAGAAGGAGAAGGAGAAGGTGAAGTCTGGAGGATGAATCAGAAGAAGTAGAAGAAGGAGAAGCAGAAGGTGAAGTCTGGAGGGTGAATCAGAAGAAGCAGAAGAAGGAGAAGGAGAAGGTGAAGTCAGGAGGGTGAATCAGAAGAAGCAGAAGAAGGAGAAGGAGAAGGTGAAGTCTGGAGGGTGAATCAGAAGAAGCAGAAGAAGGAGAAGGAGAAGGTGAAGACTGGAGGGTGAATCAGAAGAAGCAGAAGAAGGAGAAGGAGAAGGTGAAGTCTGGAGGGTGAATCAGAAGAAGTAGAAGAAGGAGAAGGAGACGGCGAAGTCTGGAGGGTGAATCAGAAGAAGTAGAAGAAGGAGAAGGAGAAGGTGAGGTCTGGAGGGTGAATCAGAAGAAGCAGAAGAAGGAGAAGGAGAAGGTGAAGTCTGAAGGGTGAATCAGAAGCAACAGAAGAAGGAGAAGGAGAAGGTGAAGTCTGGAGGGTGAATCAGAAGAAGTAGAAGAAGGTGAAGGAGAAGGTGAAGTCTGGAGGGTGAATCAGAAGAAGCAGAAGAAGGAGAAGGAGAAGGTGAAGTCTGGAGGGTGAATCAGAAGAAGCAGAAGAAGGAGAAGGAGAAGGTGAAGTCTGGAGGGTGAATCAGAAGAAGCAGAATAAGGAGAAGGAGAAGGTGAAGTCTGGAGGGTGAATCAGAAGAAGCAGAAGAAGGAGAAGGAGAAGGTGAAGTCTGGAGGGTGAATCAGAAGAAGTAGAATAAGGAGAAGGAGAAGGTGAAGTCTGGAGGGTGAATCAGAAGAAGCAGAAGAAGGAGAAGGAGAAGGTGAAGTCTGGAGGGTGAATCAGAAAAAGCAAAAGAAGGAGAAGGAGAAGATGAAGTCTGGTGGGTGAATCAGAAGAAGTAGAAGAAGGAGAAGGAGAAGGTGAAGTCTGGAGGGTGAATCAGAAGAAGCAGAAGAAGGAGAAGGAGAAGGTGAAGTCTGGAGGGTGAATCAGAAGAAGCAGAAGGAGAAGGTGAAGTCTGGAGGGTGAATCAGAAGAAGCAGAATAAGGAGAAGGAGAAGGTGAAGTCTGGAGGGTGAATCAGAAGAAGCAGAAGAAGGAGAAGGAGAAGGTGAAGTCTGGAGGGTGAATCAGAAGAAGTAGAAGAAGGAGAAGGAGAAGGTGATGTCTGGAGAGTGAAGCAGAAGAAGTAGAAGAAGGAGAAGCAGAAGGTGAAGTCAGGAGGGTGAATCAGAAGAAGTAGAAGAAGGAGAAGGAGAAGGTGAAGTCAGGAGGGCGAATCAGAAGAAGCAGATGAAGGAGAAGGAGAAGGTGAAGTCTGGATGTTGATAAAGAAGAATCAGAAGAAGGAGAAGGAGAAGGTGAAGTCTGGAGGGTGAATCAGAAGAAGTAGAAGAAAGAGAAGGAGAAGGTGAAGTCCGGAGGGTGAAGCAGAAGAAGCAGAAAAAGGAGAAGGAGAAGGTGAAGACTGGAGGGTGAATCAGAAGAAGTAGAAGAAGGAGAAGGAGAAGGTGAAGTCTGGAGGGTGAAACAGAAGAAGTAGAAGAAGGAGAAGGAGAAGTTGAAGTCTGGAGGGTGAATCAGAAGAAGCAGGAGAAGGAGAAGGAGAAGATGAAGTCTGGAGGGTGAATCAGAAGAAGTAGAAGAAGGAGAAGGAGAAGGTGAGGTCTGGAGTGTGAATCAGAAGAAGCAGAAGAAGGAGAAGGAGAGGGTGAAGTCTGGAGGGTGAATCAGAAGATGCAGAAGAAGGAAAAGGAGAAGGTGAAGTCTGGAGGGTGAATCAGAAGAAGCAGAAGAAGGAGAAGGAGAGGGTGAAGTCTGGAGGGTGAATCAGAATAAGCAGAAGAAGGAGAAGGAGAAGGTAAAGTCTGGAGGGTAAATCAGAAGAAGCAGAAGAAGGAGAAGGAGAAGTTGAAGTCTGGAGGGTGAAACAGAAGAAGCAGAAGAAGGAGAAGGAGAAGGTGAAGTCAGGAGGGTGAATCAGAAGAAGTAGAAGAAGGAGAAGGAGAAGGTGAAGACTGGAGGGTGAATCAGAAGAAGTAGAAGAAGGAGAAGGAGAAGGTGAAGTCTGGGGGGTGAATCAGAAGAAGTAGAAGAAGGAGAAGGAGAAGGTGAAGTCTGGAGGGTGAATCAGAAGAAGCAGAAGAAGGAGAAGGAGAAGTTGAAGTCTGGAGGGAGAAGCAGAATAAGTAGAAGAAGGAGAATGAGAAGGTGAAGTCTGGAGGGTGAATCAGAAGAAGTAGAAGAAGGAGAAGGAGAAGGTGAAGTCTGGAGGATGAATCAGAAGAAGTAGAAGAAGGAGAAGGAGAAGGTGAAGTCTGGAGGGTGAATCAGAAGAAGCAGAAGAAGGAGAAGGAGAAGGTGAAGTCAGGAGGGTGAATCAGAAGAAGCAGAAGAAGGAGAAGGAGAAGGTGAAGTCTGGAGGGTGAATCAGAAGAAGCAGAAGAAGGAGAAGGAGAAGGTGAAGACTGGAGAGTGAATCAGAAGAAGTAGAAGAAGGAGAAGGAGAAGGTGAAGTCTGGAGGGTGAATCAGAAGAAGTAGAAGAAGGAGAAGGAGACGGCGAAGTCTGGAGGGTGAATCAGAAGAAGTAGAAGAAGGAGAAGGAGAAGGTGAGGTCTGGAGGGTGAATCAGAAGAAGCAGAAGAAGGAGAAGGAGAAGGTGAAGTCTGAAGGGTGAATCAGAAGCAACAGAAGAAGGAGAAGGAGAAGGTGAAGTCTGGAGGGTGAATCAGAAGAAGTAGAAGAAGGAGAAGGAGAAGGTGAAGTCTGGAGGGTGAATCAGAAGAAGCAGAAGAAGGAGAAGGAGAAGGTGAAGTCTGGAGGGTGAATCAGAAGAAGCAGAAGAAGGAGAAGGAGAAGGTGAAGTCTGGAGGGTGAATCAGAAGAAGCAGAATAAGGAGAAGGAGAAGGTGAAGTCTGGAGGGTGAATCAGAAGAAGCAGAAGAAGGAGAAGGAGAAGGTGAAGTCTGGAGGGTGAATCAGAAGAAGTAGAAAAAGGAGAAGGAGAAGGTGAAGTCTGGACGGTGAATCAGAAGAAGCAGAAGAAGGAGAAGGAGAAGGTGAAGTCTGGAGGGTGAATCAGAAGAAGCAGAAGAAGGAGAAGGAGAAGGTGAAGTCTGGAGGGTGAATCAGAAGAAGCAGAAGAAGGAGAAGGAGAAGTTGAAGTCTGGAGGGTGAAACAGAAGAAGCAGAAGAAGGAGAAGGAGAAGGTGAAGTCAGGAGGGTAAATCAGAAGAAGTAGAAGAAGGAGAAGGAGAAGGTGAAGTCTGGAGGGTGAATCAGAAGAAGTAGAAGAAGGAGAAGGAGAAGGTGAAGTCTGGAGGATGAATCAGAAGAAGTAGAAGAAGGAGAAGGAGAAGGTGAAGTCTGGAGGGTGAATCAGAAGAAGCAGAAGAAGGAGAAGGAGAAGGTGAAGTCAGGAGGGTGAATCAGAAGAAGCAGAAGAAGGAGAAGGAGAAGGTGAAGTCAGGAGGGTGAATCAGAAGAAGCAGAAGAAGGAGAAGGAGAAGGTGAAGTCTGGAGGGTGAATCAGAAGAAGCAGAAGAAGGAGAAGGAGAAGGTGAAGTCTGGAGGGTGAATCAGAAGAAGCAGAAGAAGGAGAAGGAGAAGTTGAAGTCTGGAGGGTGAAACAGAAGAAGCAGAAGAAGGAGAAGGAGAAGTTGAAGTCTGGAGGGAAAAGCAGAAGAAGTAGAAGAAGGAGAAGGAGAAGGTGAAGTCTGGAGGGTGAATCAGAAGAAGTAGAAGAAGGAGAAGGAGAAGGTGAAGTCTGGAGGATGAATCAGAAGAAGTAGAAGAAGGAGAAGCAGAAGGTGAAGTCTGGAGGGTGAATCAGAAGAAGCAGAAGAAGGAGAAGGAGAAGGTGAAGTCAGGAGGGTGAATCAGAAGAAGCAGAAGAAGGAGAAGGAGAAGGTGAAGTCTGGAGGGTGAATCAGAAGAAGCAGAAGAAGGAGAAGGAGAAGGTGAAGACTGGAGGGTGAATCAGAAGAAGCAGAAGAAGGAGAAGGAGAAGGTGAAGTCTGGAGGGTGAATCAGAAGAAGTAGAAGAAGGAGAAGGAGACGGCGAAGTCTGGAGGGTGAATCAGAAGAAGTAGAAGAAGGAGAAGGAGAAGGTGAGGTCTGGAGGGTGAATCAGAAGAAGCAGAAGAAGGAGAAGGAGAAGGTGAAGTCTGAAGGGTGAATCAGAAGCAACAGAAGAAGGAGAAGGAGAAGGTGAAGTCTGGAGGGTGAATCAGAAGAAGTAGAAGAAGGTGAAGGAGAAGGTGAAGTCTGGAGGGTGAATCAGAAGAAGCAGAAGAAGGAGAAGGAGAAGGTGAAGTCTGGAGGGTGAATCAGAAGAAGCAGAAGAAGGAGAAGGAGAAGGTGAAGTCTGGAGGGTGAATCAGAAGAAGCAGAATAAGGAGAAGGAGAAGGTGAAGTCTGGAGGGTGAATCAGAAGAAGCAGAAGAAGGAGAAGGAGAAGGTGAAGTCTGGAGGGTGAATCAGAAGAAGTAGAATAAGGAGAAGGAGAAGGTGAAGTCTGGAGGGTGAATCAGAAGAAGCAGAAGAAGGAGAAGGAGAAGGTGAAGTCTGGAGGGTGAATCAGAAAAAGCAAAAGAAGGAGAAGGAGAAGATGAAGTCTGGTGGGTGAATCAGAAGAAGTAGAAGAAGGAGAAGGAGAAGGTGAAGTCTGGAGGGTGAATCAGAAGAAGCAGAAGAAGGAGAAGGAGAAGGTGAAGTCTGGAGGGTGAATCAGAAGAAGCAGAAGGAGAAGGTGAAGTCTGGAGGGTGAATCAGAAGAAGCAGAATAAGGAGAAGGAGAAGGTGAAGTCTGGAGGGTGAATCAGAAGAAGCAGAAGAAGGAGAAGGAGAAGGTGAAGTCTGGAGGGTGAATCAGAAGAAGTAGAAGAAGGAGAAGGAGAAGGTGATGTCTGGAGAGTGAAGCAGAAGAAGTAGAAGAAGGAGAAGCAGAAGGTGAAGTCAGGAGGGTGAATCAGAAGAAGTAGAAGAAGGAGAAGGAGAAGGTGAAGTCAGGAGGGCGAATCAGAAGAAGCAGATGAAGGAGAAGGAGAAGGTGAAGTCTGGATGTTGATAAAGAAGAATCAGAAGAAGGAGAAGGAGAAGGTGAAGTCTGGAGGGTGAATCAGAAGAAGTAGAAGAAAGAGAAGGAGAAGGTGAAGTCCGGAGGGTGAAGCAGAAGAAGCAGAAAAAGGAGAAGGAGAAGGTGAAGACTGGAGGGTGAATCAGAAGAAGTAGAAGAAGGAGAAGGAGAAGGTGAAGTCTGGAGGGTGAAACAGAAGAAGTAGAAGAAGGAGAAGGAGAAGTTGAAGTCTGGAGGGTGAATCAGAAGAAGCAGGAGAAGGAGAAGGAGAAGATGAAGTCTGGAGGGTGAATCAGAAGAAGTAGAAGAAGGAGAAGGAGAAGGTGAGGTCTGGAGTGTGAATCAGAAGAAGCAGAAGAAGGAGAAGGAGAGGGTGAAGTCTGGAGGGTGAATCAGAAGATGCAGAAGAAGGAAAAGGAGAAGGTGAAGTCTGGAGGGTGAATCAGAAGAAGCAGAAGAAGGAGAAGGAGAGGGTGAAGTCTGGAGGGTGAATCAGAATAAGCAGAAGAAGGAGAAGGAGAAGGTAAAGTCTGGAGGGTAAATCAGAAGAAGCAGAAGAAGGAGAAGGAGAAGTTGAAGTCTGGAGGGTGAAACAGAAGAAGCAGAAGAAGGAGAAGGAGAAGGTGAAGTCAGGAGGGTGAATCAGAAGAAGTAGAAGAAGGAGAAGGAGAAGGTGAAGACTGGAGGGTGAATCAGAAGAAGTAGAAGAAGGAGAAGGAGAAGGTGAAGTCTGGGGGGTGAATCAGAAGAAGTAGAAGAAGGAGAAGGAGAAGGTGAAGTCTGGAGGGTGAATCAGAAGAAGCAGAAGAAGGAGAAGGAGAAGTTGAAGTCTGGAGGGAGAAGCAGAATAAGTAGAAGAAGGAGAATGAGAAGGTGAAGTCTTGAGGGTGAATCAGAAGAAGTAGAAGAAGGAGAAGGAGAAGGTGAAGTCTGGAGGATGAATCAGAAGAAGTAGAAGAAGGAGAAGGAGAAGGTGAAGTCTGGAGGGTGAATCAGAAGAAGCAGAAGAAGGAGAAGGAGAAGGTGAAGTCAGGAGGGTGAATCAGAAGAAGCAGAAGAAGGAGAAGGAGAAGGTGAAGTCTGGAGGGTGAATCAGAAGAAGCAGAAGAAGGAGAAGGAGAAGGTGAAGACTGGAGAGTGAATCAGAAGAAGTAGAAGAAGGAGAAGGAGAAGGTGAAGTCTGGAGGGTGAATCAGAAGAAGTAGAAGAAGGAGAAGGAGACGGCGAAGTCTGGAGGGTGAATCAGAAGAAGTAGAAGAAGGAGAAGGAGAAGGTGAGGTCTGGAGGGTGAATCAGAAGAAGCAGAAGAAGGAGAAGGAGAAGGTGAAGTCTGAAGGGTGAATCAGAAGCAACAGAAGAAGGAGAAGGAGAAGGTGAAGTCTGGAGGGTGAATCAGAAGAAGTAGAAGAAGGAGAAGGAGAAGGTGAAGTCTGGAGGGTGAATCAGAAGAAGCAGAAGAAGGAGAAGGAGAAGGTGAAGTCTGGAGGGTGAATCAGAAGAAGCAGAAGAAGGAGAAGGAGAAGGTGAAGTCTGGAGGGTGAATCAGAAGAAGCAGAATAAGGAGAAGGAGAAGGTGAAGTCTGGAGGGTGAATCAGAAGAAGCAGAAGAAGGAGAAGGAGAAGGTGAAGTCTGGAGGGTGAATCAGAAGAAGTAGAAAAAGGAGAAGGAGAAGGTGAAGTCTGGACGGTGAATCAGAAGAAGCAGAAGAAGGAGAAGGAGAAGGTGAAGTCTGGAGGGTGAATCAGAAGAAGCAAAAGAAGGAGAAGGAGAAGATGAAGTCTGGAGGGTGAATCAGAAGAAGTAGAAGAAGGAGAAGGAGATGGTGAAGTCTGGAGGGTGAATCAGAAGAAGCAGAAGAAGGAGAAGGAGAAGGTGAAGTCTGGAGGGTGAATCAGAAGAAGCAGAAGGAGAAGGTGAAGTCTGGAGGGTGAATCAGAAGAAGCAGAATAAGGAGAAGGAGAAGGTGAAGTCTGGAGGGTGAATCAGAAGAAGCAGAAGAAGGAGAAGGAGAAGGTGAAGTCTGGAGGGTGAATCAGAAGAAGTAGAAGAAGGAGAAGGAGAAGGTGAAGTCTGGAGGGTGAAGCAGAAGAAGTAGAAGAAGGAGAAGGAGAAGGTGAAGTCAGGAGGGTGAATCAGAAGAAGTAGAAGAAGGAGAAGGAGAAGGTGAAGTCAGGAGGGTGAATCAGAAGAAGCAGATGAAGGAGAAGGAGAAGGTGAAGTCTGGATGTTGATACAGAAGAATCAGAAGAAGGAGAAGGAGAAGGTGAAGTCTGGAGGGTGAATCAGAAGAAGTAGAAGAAAGAGAAGGAGAAGGTGAAGTCTGGAGGGTGAAGCAGAAGAAGCAGAAAAAGGAGAAGGAGAAGGTGAAGACTGGAGGGTGAATCAGAAGAAGTAGAAGAAGGAGAAGCAGAAGGTGAAGTCTGGAGGGTGAATCAGAAGAAGTAGAAGAAGGAGAAGGAGAAGTTGAAGTCTGGAGGGTGAATCAGAAGAAGCAGGAGAAGGAGAAGGAGAAGATGAAGTCTGGAGGGTGAATCAGAAGAAATAGAAGAAGGAGAAGGAGAAGGTGAGGTCTGGAATGTGAATCAGAAGAAGCAGAAGAAGGAGAAGGAGAAGGTGAAGTCTAGAGGGTGAATCAGAAGAAGCAGAAGAAGGAGAAGGAGAAGTTGAAGTCTGGAGGGTGAATCAGAAGAAGCAGAAGAAGGAGAAGGAGAAGGTGAAGTCAGGAGGGTGAATCAGAAGAAGCAGAAGAAGGAGAAGGAGAAGGTGAAGTTAGGAGGGTGAATCAGAAGAAGCAGAAGAAGGAGAAGGAGAAGGTGAAGTCAGGAGGGTGAAGCAGAAGAAGTAGAAGAAGGAGAAGGAGAAGGTGAAGTCAGGAGGGTGAAGCAGAAGAAGCAGACGAAGGAGAAGGAGAAGGTGAAGTCTGGAGGGCGCAGCAGAAGAAGCAGAAGAAGGAGAAGGAGAAGGTGAAGTCTGGAGGGTGAAGCAGAAGAAGCAGAAGAAGGAGAAGGTGAAGTCTGGATGGTGAATCAGAAGAAGTAGAAGAAGGAGAAGGAGAAGGTGAAGTCAGGAGGGTGAAGCAGAAGAAGGAGAAGGAGAAGGTGAAGTCTGCAGGGTGAAGCAGAAGAAGCAGAAGAAGGAGAAGGAGAAGGTGAAGACTGGAGGGCGAAGCAGAAGAAGCAGAAGAAGGGGAAGGAGAAGGTGAAGTCTGGAGGGTGAAGCAGAAGAAGCAGAAGAAGGAGAAGGAGAAGGTGAAGTCTGCAGGGTGAATCAGAAGAAGTAGAAGAAGGGGAAGGAGAAGGTGAAGTCAGGAGGGTGAAGCAGAAGAAGCAGAAGAAGGAGAAGGAGAGGGTGAAGTCTGGAGGGTGAATCAGAAGAAGCAGAAGAAGGAGAAGGAGAAGGTGAAGTCTGGAGGGTGAATCAGAAGAAGCAGAAGAAGGAGAAGGAGAAGTTGAAGTCTGGAGGGTGAAACAGAAGAAGCAGAAGAAGGAGAAGGAGAAGGTGAAGTCAGGAGGGTAAATCAGAAGAAGTAGAAGAAGGAGAAGGAGAAGGTGAAGTCTGGAGGGTGAATCAGAAGAAGTAGAAGAAGGAGAAGGAGAAGGTGAAGTCTGGAGGATGAATCAGAAGAAGTAGAAGAAGGAGAAGGAGAAGGTGAAGTCTGGAGGGTGAATCAGAAGAAGCAGAAGAAGGAGAAGGAGAAGGTGAAGTCAGGAGGGTGAATCAGAAGAAGCAGAAGAAGGAGAAGGAGAAGGTGAAGTCAGGAGGGTGAATCAGAAGAAGCAGAAGAAGGAGAAGGAGAAGGTGAAGTCTGGAGGGTGAATCAGAAGAAGCAGAAGAAGGAGAAGGAGAAGGTGAAGTCTGGAGGGTGAATCAGAAGAAGCAGAAGAAGGAGAAGGAGAAGTTGAAGTCTGGAGGGTGAAACAGAAGAAGCAGAAGAAGGAGAAGGAGAAGTTGAAGTCTGGAGGGAAAAGCAGAAGAAGTAGAAGAAGGAGAAGGAGAAGGTGAAGTCTGGAGGGTGAATCAGAAGAAGTAGAAGAAGGAGAAGGAGAAGGTGAAGTCTGGAGGATGAATCAGAAGAAGTAGAAGAAGGAGAAGCAGAAGGTGAAGTCTGGAGGGTGAATCAGAAGAAGCAGAAGAAGGAGAAGGAGAAGGTGAAGTCAGGAGGGTGAATCAGAAGAAGCAGAAGAAGGAGAAGGAGAAGGTGAAGTCTGGAGGGTGAATCAGAAGAAGCAGAAGAAGGAGAAGGAGAAGGTGAAGACTGGAGGGTGAATCAGAAGAAGCAGAAGAAGGAGAAGGAGAAGGTGAAGTCTGGAGGGTGAATCAGAAGAAGTAGAAGAAGGAGAAGGAGACGGCGAAGTCTGGAGGGTGAATCAGAAGAAGTAGAAGAAGGAGAAGGAGAAGGTGAGGTCTGGAGGGTGAATCAGAAGAAGCAGAAGAAGGAGAAGGAGAAGGTGAAGTCTGAAGGGTGAATCAGAAGCAACAGAAGAAGGAGAAGGAGAAGGTGAAGTCTGGAGGGTGAATCAGAAGAAGTAGAAGAAGGTGAAGGAGAAGGTGAAGTCTGGAGGGTGAATCAGAAGAAGCAGAAGAAGGAGAAGGAGAAGGTGAAGTCTGGAGGGTGAATCAGAAGAAGCAGAAGAAGGAGAAGGAGAAGGTGAAGTCTGGAGGGTGAATCAGAAGAAGCAGAATAAGGAGAAGGAGAAGGTGAAGTCTGGAGGGTGAATCAGAAGAAGCAGAAGAAGGAGAAGGAGAAGGTGAAGTCTGGAGGGTGAATCAGAAGAAGTAGAATAAGGAGAAGGAGAAGGTGAAGTCTGGAGGGTGAATCAGAAGAAGCAGAAGAAGGAGAAGGAGAAGTTGAAGTCTGGAGGGTGAAACAGAAGAAGCAGAAGAAGGAGAAGGAGAAGGTGAAGTCAGGAGGGTAAATCAGAAGAAGTAGAAGAAGGAGAAGGAGAAGGTGAAGTCTGGAGGGTGAATCAGAAGAAGTAGAAGAAGGAGAAGGAGAAGGTGAAGTCTGGAGGATGAATCAGAAGAAGTAGAAGAAGGAGAAGGAGAGGGTGAAGTCTGGAGGGTGAATCAGAAGAAGCAGAAGAAGGAGAAGGAGAAGGTGAAGTCAGGAGGGTGAATCAGAAGAAGCAGAAGAAGGAGAAGGAGAAGGTGAAGTCAGGAGGGTGAATCAGAAGAAGCAGAAGAAGGAGAAGGAGAAGGTGAAGTCTGGAGGGTGAATCAGAAGAAGCAGAAGAAGGAGAAGGAGAAGGTGAAGTCTGGAGGGTGAATCAGAAGAAGCAGAAGAAGGAGAAGGAGAAGTTGAAGTCTGGAGGGTGAAACAGAAGAAGCAGAAGAAGGAGAAGGAGAAGTTGAAGTCTGGAGGGAAAAGCAGAAGAAGTAGAAGAAGGAGAAGGAGAAGGTGAAGTCTGGAGGGTGAATCAGAAGAAGTAGAAGAAGGAGAAGGAGAAGGTGAAGTCTGGAGGATGAATCAGAAGAAGTAGAAGAAGGAGAAGCAGAAGGTGAAGTCTGGAGGGTGAATCAGAAGAAGCAGAAGAAGGAGAAGGAGAAGGTGAAGTCAGGAGGGTGAATCAGAAGAAGCAGAAGAAGGAGAAGGAGAAGGTGAAGTCTGGAGGGTGAATCAGAAGAAGCAGAAGAAGGAGAAGGAGAAGGTGAAGACTGGAGGGTGAATCAGAAGAAGCAGAAGAAGGAGAAGGAGAAGGTGAAGTCTGGAGGGTGAATCAGAAGAAGTAGAAGAAGGAGAAGGAGACGGCGAAGTCTGGAGGGTGAATCAGAAGAAGTAGAAGAAGGAGAAGGAGAAGGTGAGGTCTGGAGGGTGAATCAGTAGAAGCAGAAGAAGGAGAAGGAGAAGGTGAAGTCTGAAGGGTGAATCAGAAGCAACAGAAGAAGGAGAAGGAGAAGGTGAAGTCTGGAGGGTGAATCAGAAGAAGTAGAAGAAGGTGAAGGAGAAGGTGAAGTCTGGAGGGTGAATCAGAAGAAGCAGAAGAAGGAGAAGGAGAAGGTGAAGTCTGGAGGGTGAATCAGAAGAAGCAGAAGAAGGAGAAGGAGAAGGTGAAGTCTGGAGGGTGAATCAGAAGAAGCAGAATAAGGAAAAGGAGAAGGTGAAGTCTGGAGGGTGAATCAGAAGAAGCAGAAGAAGGAGAAGGAGAAGGTGAAGTCTGGAGGGTGAATCAGAAGAAGTAGAATAAGGAGAAGGAGAAGGTGAAGTCTGGAGGGTGAATCAGAAGAAGCAGAAGAAGGAGAAGGAGAAGGTGAAGTCTGGAGGGTGAATCAGAAAAAGCAAAAGAAGGAGAAGGAGAAGATGAAGTCTGGTGGGTGAATCAGAAGAAGTAGAAGAAGGAGAAGGAGAAGGTGAAGTCTGGAGGGTGAATCAGAAGAAGCAGAAGAAGGAGAAGGAGAAGGTGAAGTCTGGAGGGTGAATCAGAAGAAGCAGAAGGAGAAGGTGAAGTCTGGAGGGTGAATCAGAAGAAGCAGAATAAGGAGAAGGAGAAGGTGACGTCTGGAGGGTGAATCAGAAGAAGCAGAAGAAGGAGAAGGAGAAGGTGAAGTCTGGAGGGTGAATCAGAAGAAGTAGAAGAAGGAGAAGGAGAAGGTGATGTCTGGAGAGTGAAGCAGAAGAAGTAGAAGAAGGAGAAGCAGAAGGTGAAGTCAGGAGGGTGAATCAGAAGAAGTAGAAGAAGGAGAAGGAGAAGGTGAAGTCAGGAGGGCGAATCAGAAGAAGCAGATGAAGGAGAAGGAGAAGGTGAAGTCTGGATGTTGATAAAGAAGAATCAGAAGAAGGAGAAGGAGAAGGTGAAGTCTGGAGGGTGAATCAGAAGAAGTAGAAGAAAGAGAAGGAGAAGGTGAAGTCCGGAGGGTGAAGCAGAAGAAGCAGAAAAAGGAGAAGGAGAAGGTGAAGACTGGAGGGTGAATCAGAAGAAGTAGAAGAAGGAGAAGGAGAAGGTGAAGTCTGGAGGGTGAAACAGAAGAAGTAGAAGAAGGAGAAGGAGAAGTTGAAGTCTGGAGGGTGAATCAGAAGAAGCAGGAGAAGGAGAAGGAGAAGATGAAGTCTGGAGGGTGAATCAGAAGAAGTAGAAGAAGGAGAAGGAGAAGGTGAGGTCTGGAGTGTGAATCAGAAGAAGCAGAAGAAGGAGAAGGAGAAGGTGAAGTCTAGAGGGTGAATCAGAAGAAGCAGAAGAAGGAGAAGGAGAAGTTGAAGTCTGGAGGGTGAATCAGAAGAAGCAGAAGAAGGAGAAGGAGAAGGTGAAGTCAGGAGGGTGAATCAGAAGAAGCAGAAGAAGGAGAAGGAGAAGGTGAAGTTAGGAGGGTGAATCAGAAGAAGCAGAAGAAGGAGAAGGAGAAGGTGAAGTCAGGAGGGTGAAGCAGAAGAAGTAGAAGAAGGAGAAGGAGAAGGTGAAGTCAGGAGGGTGAAGCAGAAGAAGCAGAAGAAGGAGAAGGAGAAGGTGAAGTCAGGAGGGTGAAGCAGAAGAAGCAGAAGAAGGAGAAGGAGAAGGTGAAGTCTGGAGGGCGCAGCAGAAGAAGCAGAAGAAGGAGAAGGAGAAGGTGAAGTCTGGAGGGTGAAGCAGAAGAAGCAGAAGAAGGAGAAGGTGAAGTCTGGAGGGTGAATCAGAAGAAGTAGAAGAAGGAGAAGGAGAAGGTGAAGTCAGGAGGGTGAAGCAGAAGAAGCAGAAGAAGGAGAAGGAGAAGGTGAAGTCTGGAGGGCGAAGCAGAAGAAGCAGAAGAAGGGGAAGGAGAAGGTGAAGTCTGGAGGGTGAAGCAGAAGAAGCAGAAGAAGGAGAAGGAGAAGGTGAAGTCTGCAGGGTGAATCAGAAGAAGTAGAAGAAGGGGAAGGAGAAGGTGAAGTCAGGAGGGTGAAGCAGAAGAAGCAGAAGAAGGAGAAGTAGAAGGTGAAGTCTGGAGGGTGAAGCAGAAGAAGGAGAAGGAGAAGGTGAAGTCTGGAGGGTGAAGCAGAAGAAGCAGAAGAAGGAGAAGGAGAAGGTGAAGTCATGATGGTGAATCAGAAGAAGTAGAAGAAGGAGAAGGAGAAGGTGAAGTCTGGAGGGTGAATCAGAAGAAGTAGAAGAAGGAGAAGGAGAAGGTGAAGTCTGGAGGGTGAATCAGAAGAAGTAGAAGAAGGAGAAGGAGAAGGTGAAATCTGGATGGTGAATCAGAAGAAGCAGAAGAAGGAGAAGGAGAAGGTGAAGTCTGGAGGGAGAAGCAGAAGAAGTAGAAGAAGGAGAAGGAGAAGGTGAAGTTTTGAGGGTGAATCAGAAGAAGTAGAAGAAGGAGAAGGAGAAGGTGAAGTCTGGAGGGTGAATCAGAAGAAGTAGAAGAAGGAGAAGGAGAAGGTGAAGTCTGGAGGGTGAATCAGAAGAAGCAGAAGAAGGAGAAGGAGAAGGTGAAGTCTGGAGGGTGAATCAGAAGAAGTAGAAGAAGGAGAAGGAGAAGGTGTAGTCTGGAGGGTGAATCAGAAGAAGTAGACGAAGGAGAAGGAGAAGGTGAAGTCTGGAGGGTGAATCAGAAGAAGCAGAAGAAGGAGAAGGTGAAGTCTGGAGGGTGAATCAGAAGAAGTAGAAGAAGGAGAAGGAGAAGGTGATGTCTGGAGGGTGAATCAGAAGAAGCAGAAGAAGGAGAAGGAGAAGGTGAAGTCTGGAGGATGAATCAGAAGAAGCAGAAGAAGGAGAAGGAGAAGGTGAAGTCTGGAGGGTGAATCAGAAGAAGCAGAAGAAGGAGAAGGAGAGGGTGAAGTCTGGAGGGTGAATCAGAAGAAGCAGAAGAAGGAGAAGGAGAAGGTGAAGTCTGGAGGGTGAATCAGAAGAAGCAGAAAAAGGAGAAGGAGAAGGTGAAGTCTGGAGCGTGAATCAGAAGAAGCAGAAGAAGGAGAAGGAGAAGGTGAAGACTGGAGGGTGAATCAGAAGAAGTAGAAGAAGGAGAAGGAGAAGGTGAAGTCTGGAGGGTGAATCAGAAGAAGTAGAAGAAGGAAAAGGAGAAGGCGAAGTCTGGATGGTGAATCAGAAGAAGCAGAAGAAGGAGAAGGAGAAGGTGAAGTCTGGAGGGTGAATCGGAAGAAGCAGAAGAAGGAGAAGGAGAAGATGAAGTCTGGAGGGTGAATCAGAAGAAGTAGAAGAAGGAGAGTGAGAAGGTGAGGTCTGGAGGGTGAATCAGAAGAAGCAGAAGAAGGAGAAGAAGAAGGTGAAGTCTGAAGGGTGAATCAGAAGAAGCAGAAGAAGGAGAAGGAGAAGGTGAAGTCTGGAGGGTGTATCAGAAGAAGCAGAAGAAGGAGAAGGAGAAAGTGAAGTCTGGAGGGTGAATCAGAAGAAGCAGAAGAAGGAGAAGGAGAAGGTGAAGTCTGGAGGGTGTATCAGAAGAAGTAGAAGAAGGAGAAGGAGAAGGTGAAGTCTGGAGGGTGAATCAGAAGAAGAAGAAGAAGGAGAAGGAGAAGGTGAAGTCTGGAGGGTGAATCAGAAGAAGCAGAAGAAGGAGAAGGAGAAGGTGAAGTCTGGAGGGTGAATCAGAAGAAGTAGAAGAAGGAGAAGGAGAAGGTGTTGTCTGGAGGGTGAATCAGAAGAAGTAGACGAAGGAAAAGGAGAAGGTGAAATCTGGAGGGTGAATCAGAAGAAGCAGAAGAAGGAGAAGGAGAAGGTGAAGTCTGGAGGGTGAATCAGAAAAAGCAAAAGAAGGAGAAGGAGAAGATGAAGTCTGGTGGGTGAATCAGAAGAAGTAGAAGAAGGAGAAGGAGAAGGTGAAGTCTGGAGGGTGAATCAGAAGAAGCAGAAGAAGGAGAAGGAGAAGGTGAAGTCTGGAGGGTGAATCAGAAGAAGCAGAAGGAGAAGGTGAAGTCTGGAGGGTGAATCAGAAGAAGCAGAATAAGGAGAAGGAGAAGGTGAAGTCTGGAGGGTGAATCAGAAGAAGCAGAAGAAGGAGAAGGAGAAGGTGAAGTCTGGAGGGTGAATCAGAAGAAGTAGACGAAGGAGAAGGAGAAGGTGATGTCTGGAGAGTGAAGCAGAAGAAGTAGAAGAAGGAGAAGCAGAAGGTGAAGTCAGGAGGGTGAATCAGAAGAAGTAGAAGAAGGAGAAGGAGAAGGTGAAGTCAGGAGGGCGAATCAGAAGAAGCAGATGAAGGAGAAGGAGAAGGTGAAGTCTGGATGTTGATAAAGAAGAATCAGAAGAAGGAGAAGGAGAAGGTGAAGTCTGGAGGGTGAATCAGAAGAAGTAGAAGAAAGAGAAGGAGAAGGTGAAGTCCGGAGGGTGAAGCAGAAGAAGCAGAAAAAGGAGAAGGAGAAGGTGAAGACTGGAGGGTGAATCAGAAGAAGTAGAAGAAGGAGAAGGAGAAGGTGAAGTCTGGAGGGTGAAACAGAAGAAGTAGAAGAAGGAGAAGGAGAAGTTGAAGTCTGGAGGGTGAATCAGAAGAAGCAGGAGAAGGAGAAGGAGAAGATGAAGTCTGGAGGGTGAATCAGAAGAAGTAGAAGAAGGAGAAGGAGAAGGTGAGGTCTGGAGTGTGAATCAGAAGAAGCAGAAGAAGGAGAAGGAGAAGGTGAAGTCTAGAGGGTGAATCAGAAGAAGCAGAAGAAGGAGAAGGAGAAGTTGAAGTCTGGAGGGTGAATCAGAAGAAGCAGAAGAAGGAGAAGGAGAAGGTGAAGTCAGGAGGGTGAATCAGAAGAAGCAGAAGAAGGAGAAGGAGAAGGTGAAGTTAGGAGGGTGAATCAGAAGAAGCAGAAGAAGGAGAAGGAGAAGGTGAAGTCAGGAGGGTGAAACAGAAGAAGTAGAAGAAGGAGAAGGAGAAGGTGAAGTCAGGAGGGTGAAGCAGAAGAAGCAGAAGAAGGAGAAGGAGAAGGTGAAGTCAGGAGGGTGAAGCAGAAGAAGCAGAAGAAGGAGAAGGAGAAGGTGAAGTCTGGAGGGCGCAGCAGAAGAAGCAGAAGAAGGAGAAGGAGAAGGTGAAGTCTGGAGGGTGAAGCAGAAGAAGCAGAAGAAGGAGAAGGTGAAGTCTGGAGGGTGAATCAGAAGAAGTAGAAGAAGGAGAAGGAGAAGGTGAAGTCAGGAGGGTGAAGCAGAAGAAGCAGAAGAAGGAGAAGGAGAAGGTGAAGTCTGGAGGGCGAAGCAGAAGAAGCAGAAGAAGGGGAAGGAGAAGGTGAAGTCTGGAGGGTGAAGCAGAAGAAGCAGAAGAAGGAGAAGGAGAAGGTGAAGTCTGCAGGGTGAATCAGAAGAAGTAGAAGAAGGGGAAGGAGAAGGTGAAGTCAGGAGGGTGAAGCAGAAGAAGCAGAAGAAGGAGAAGTAGAAGGTGAAGTCTGGAGGGTGAAGCAGAAGAAGGAGAAGGAGAAGGTGAAGTCTGGAGGGTGAAGCAGAAGAAGCAGAAGAAGGAGAAGGAGAAGGTGAAGTCATGATGGTGAATCAGAAGAAGTAGAAGAAGGAGAAGGAGAAGGTGAAGTCTGGAGGGTGAATCAGAAGAAGTAGAAGAAGGAGAAGGAGAAGGTGAAGTCTGGAGGGTGAATCAGAAGAAGTAGAAGAAGGAGAAGGAGAAGGTGAAATCTGGATGGTGAATCAGAAGAAGCAGAAGAAGGAGAAGGAGAAGGTGAAGTCTGGAGGGAGAAGCAGAAGAAGTAGAAGAAGGAGAAGGAGAAGGTGAAGTTTTGAGGGTGAATCAGAAGAAGTAGAAGAAGGAGAAGGAGAAGGTGAAGTCTGGAGGGTGAATCAGAAGAAGTAGAAGAAGGAGAAGGAGAAGGTGAAGTCTGGAGGGTGAATCAGAAGAAGCAGAAGAAGGAGAAGGAGAAGGTGAAGTCTGGAGGGTGAATCAGAAGAAGTAGAAGAAGGAGAAGGAGAAGGTGTAGTCTGGAGGGTGAATCAGAAGAAGTAGACGAAGGAGAAGGAGAAGGTGAAGTCTGGAGGGTGAATCAGAAGAAGCAGAAGAAGGAGAAGGTGAAGTCTGGAGGGTGAATCAGAAGAAGTAGAAGAAGGAGAAGGAGAAGGTGATGTCTGGAGGGTGAATCAGAAGAAGTAGAAGAAGGAAAAGGAGAAGGCGAAGTCTGGATGGTGAATCAGAAGAAGCAGAAGAAGGAGAAGGAGAAGGTGAAGTCTGGAGGGTGAATCGGAAGAAGCAGAAGAAGGAGAAGGAGAAGATGAAGTCTGGAGGGTGAATCAGAAGAAGTAGAAGAAGGAGAGTGAGAAGGTGAGGTCTGGAGGGTGAATCAGAAGAAGCAGAAGAAGGAGAAGAAGAAGGTGAAGTCTGAAGGGTGAATCAGAAGAAGCAGAAGAAGGAGAAGGAGAAGGTGAAGTCTGGAGGGTGTATCAGAAGAAGCAGAAGAAGGAGAAGGAGAAAGTGAAGTCTGGAGGGTGAATCAGAAGAAGCAGAAGAAGGAGAAGGAGAAGGTGAAGTCTGGAGGGTGTATCAGAAGAAGTAGAAGAAGGAGAAGGAGAAGGTGAAGTCTGGAGGGTGAATCAGAAGAAGAAGAAGAAGGAGAAGGAGAAGGTGAAGTCTGGAGGGTGAATCAGAAGAAGCAGAAGAAGGAGAAGGAGAAGGTGAAGTCTGGAGGGTGAATCAGAAGAAGTAGAAGAAGGAGAAGGAGAAGGTGTTGTCTGGAGGGTGAATCAGAAGAAGTAGACGAAGGAAAAGGAGAAGGTGAAGTCTGGAGGGTGAATCAGAAGAAGCAGAAGAAGGAGAAGGTGAAGTCTGGAGGGTGAATCAGAAGAAGTAGAAGAAGGAGAAGGAGAAGGTGATGTCTGGAGGGTGAATCAGAAGAAGCAGAAGAAGGAGAAGGAGAAGGTGAAGTCTGGAGGGTGAATCAGAAGAAGCAGAAGAAGGAGAAGGAGAAGGTGAAGTCTGGAGAGTGAATCAGAAAAAGCAGAAGAAGGAGAAGGAGAGGGTGAAGTCTGGAGGGTGAATCAGAAGAAGCAGAAGAAGGAGAAGGAGAAGGTGAAGTCTGGAGGGTGAATCAGAAGAAGCAGAAGAAGGAGAAGGAGAAGGTGAAGTCTGGAGGGTGAATCAGAAGAAGCAGAAGAAGGAGAAGGAGAAGGTGAAGTCTGGAGCGTGAATCAGAAGAAGCAGAAGAAGGAGAAGGAGAAGGTGAAGACTGGAGGGTGAGTCAGAAGAAGTAGAAGAAGGAGAAGGAGAAGGTGAAGTCTGGAGGGTGAATCAGAAGAAGTAGAAGAAGGAGAAGGAGAAGGCGAAGTCTGGATGGTGAATCAGAAGAAGCAGAAGAAGGAGAAGGAGAAGGTGAAGTCTGGAGGGTGAATCAGAAGAAGCAGAAGAAGGAGAAGGAGAAGATGAAGTCTGGAGGGTGAATCAGAAGAAGTAGAAGAAGGAGAAGGAGAAGGTGAGGTCTGGAGGGTGAATCAGAAGAAGCAGAAGAAGGAGAAGAAGAAGGTGAAGTCTGAAGGGTGAATCAGAAGAAGCAGAAGAAGGAGAAGGAGAAGGTGAAGTCTGGAGGGTGAATCAGAAGAAGCAGAAGAAGGAGAAGGAGAAAGTGAAGTCTGGAGGGTGAATCAGAAGAAGCAGAAGAAGGAGAAGGAGAAGGTGAAGTCTGGAGGGTGTATCAGAAGAAGTAGAAGAAGGAGAAGGAGAAGGTGAAGTCTGGAGGGTGAATCAGAAGAAGAAGAAGAAGGAGAAGGAGAAGGTGAAGTCTGGAGGGTGAATCAGAAGAAGCAGAAGAAGGGAAGGAGAAGGTGAAGTCTGGAGGGTGAATCAGAAGCAGCAGAAGAAGGAGAAGGAGAAGATGAAGTCTGGAGGGTTAATCAGAAGAAGTAGAAAAAGGAGAAGGAGAAGGTGAAGTCTGGAGGGTGAATCAGAAGAAGCAGAAGAAGGAGAAGGAGAAGTTGAAGTCTGGAGGGTGAATCAGAAGATGCAGAAGAAGGAGAAGGAGAAGGTGAAGTCTGGAGGGTGAATCAGAAGAAGCAGAATGAGGAGAAGGAGAAGGTGAAGTCTGGAGGGTGAATCAGAAGAAGCAGAAAAAGGAGAAGGAGAAGGAGACGGTTAAGTCTGGAGGGTGAATCAGAAGAAGTAGAAGAAGGAGAAGGAGAAGGTGAAGTCTGGAGGGTGAAGCAGAAGAAGTAGAAGAAGGAGAAGGAGAAGGTGAAGTCAGGAGGGTGAATCAGAAAAAGTAGAAGAAGGAGAAGGTGTAGATGAAGTCAGGAGGGTGAAACAGAAGAAGCAGAAGAAGGTGAAGGAGAAGGTGAAGTCTGGAGGGTGAATCAGAAGAATCAGAAGAAGGAGAAGGAGAAGGTAAAGACTCGAGGGTGAATCAGAAGAAGTAGAAGAAGGAGAAGGAGAAGGTGAAGTCTGGAGGGTGAATCAGAAGAAGGAGAAGAAGGAGAAGAACATGGTGAAGTCTGGAGGGTGAATCAGAAGAAGCAGAAGAAGGAGAAGGAGAAGGTGAAGTCTGGAGGGTGAATCAGAAGATGCAGAAGAAGGAGAAGGAGAAGATGAAGTCTGGAGGGTGAATCAGAAGAAGTAGAAGAAGAAGAAGGAGAAGGTGAGGTCTGGAGGGTGAATCAGAAGAAGCAGAAGAAGAGAAGGAGAAGGTGAAGTCTGGAGGGTGAATCAGAAGAAGTAGAAGAAGGAGAAGGAGAAGGTGAAGTCTGGAGGGTGAATCAGAAGAAGCAGAAGAAGGAGAAGGAGAAGGTGAAGTCAGGAGGGTGAATCAGAAGAAGTAGAAGAAGGAGAAGGAGAAGGTGAGGTCTGGAGGGTGAATCAGAAGAAGCAGAAGAAGGAGAAGGAGAAGGTGAGGTCTGGAGGGTGAATCAGAAGAAGCAGAAGAAGGAGAAGGAGAAGGTGAAGTCTGGAGGGTGAAGCAGAAGAAGCAGAAGAAGGAGAAGGAGAAGGTGAAGTCTGGAGGGTGAAGCAGAAGAAGCAGAAGAAGGAATAGGAGAAGTTGAAGTCTGGAGGGCGAAGCAGAAGAAGCAGAAGAAGGAGAAGGAGAAGGTGAAGTCTGGAGGGTGATGCAGAAGGAGCAGAAGAAGGAGAAGGAGAAGGTGAAGTCTGGAGGGTGAATCAGAAGAAGTAGAAGAAGGAGAAGGAGAAGTTGAAGTCAGGAGGGTGAAGCAGAAGAAGAAGAAGAAGAAGAAGGAGAAGGTGAAGTCTGGAGGGTGAAGCAGAAGAAGCAGAAGAAGGAGAATGCGAAGGTGAAGTCTGGAGGGAGAAGCAGAAGAAATAGAAGAAGGCGAAGGAGAAGGTGAAGTCTGGAGGGTGAATCAGAAGAAGTAAAAAAGGAGAAGGAGAAGATGAAGTCTGGAGGGTGAATCAGAAGAATTAGAAGAAGGAGAAGGAGAAGGTGAAGTCTGGAGGGTGAATCAGAAGAAGCAGAAGAAGGAGAAGGAGAAGGTGAAGTCTGGAGGGTGAATCAGAAGAAGCAGAAGAAGGAGAAGGAGAAGGTGAAGTCAGGAGGGTGAATCAGAAGAAGCAGAAGAAGGAGAAGGAGAAGGTGAAGTCTGGAGGGTGAATCAGAAGAAGCAGAAGAAGGAGAAGGAGAAGGTGAAGACTGGAGGCTGAATCAGAAGAAGTAGAAAAAGGAGAAGGAGAAGGTGAAGTCTGGAGGGTGAATCAGAAGAAGTAGAAGAAGGAGAAGGAGAAGGCGAAGTCTGGAGGGTGAATCAGAAGAAGCAGAAGAAGGAGAAGGAGAAGGTGAAGTCTGGAGGGTGAATCAGAAGAAGCAGAAGAAGGAGAAGGAGAAGATGAAGTCTGGAGGGTGAATCAGAAGAAGTAGAAGAAGGAGAAGGAGAAGGTGAGGTCTGGAGGGTGAATCAGGAGAAGCACAAGAAGGAGAAGGAGAAGGTGAAGTCTGAAGGGTGAATCAGAAGAAGCAGAAGAAGGAGAAGGAGAAGATGAAGTCTGGAGGGTGAATCAGAAGAAGCAGAAGAAGGAGAAGGAGAAGGTGAAGTCTGGATGGTGAATCAGAAGAAGCAGAAGAAGGAGAAGGAGAAGGTGTAGTCTGGATGGTGAATCAGAAGAAGTAGACGAAGGAGAAGGAGAAGGTGAACTCTGGAGGGTGAATCAGAAGAAGCAGAAGAAGGAGAAGGAGAAGGTGAAGTCTGGAGGGTGAATCAGAAGAAGTAGAAGAAGGAGAAGGAGAAGGTGAAGTCTGGAGGGTGAATCAGAAGACGTAGAAGAAGGAGAAGGAGAAGGTGAAGTCTGGAGGGTGAATCAGAAGAAGCAGAAGAAGGAGAAGGAGAAGGTGAAGTCTGAAGGGTGAATCAGAAGAAGCAGAAGAAAGAGAACAAGAAGGTGAAGTCTGGAGGGTGAAGCAGAAGAAACAGAAGAAGGAGAAGGAGAAGGTGAAGTCTGGAGGGTGAATCAGAAGAAGTAGAAGAAGGAGAAGGAGAAGGTGAAGTCTGGAGGGTGAATCAGAAGAAGCAGAAGAAGGAGAAGGAGAAGGTGAAGTCTGGAGGGTGAATCAGAAGAAGCAGAAGAAAGAGAAGGAGAAGATGAAGTCTGGAGGGTGAATCAGAAGAAGCAGAAGAAGGAGAAGGAGAAGGTGAAGTCTGGAGGGTGAATCAGAAGAAGCAGAAGAAGGAGAAGGAGAAGGTGAAGTCTGGAGGGTGAATCAGAAGAAGCAGAAGAAGGAGAAGGAGAAGGTGAAGTCAGGAGGGTGAATCAGAAGAAGGAGAAGGAGAAGGTGTAGTTAGGAGGGTGAATCAGAAGAAGCAGAAGAAGGAGAAGGAGCATGTGAAGTCAGGGGGGTGAAGCAGAAGAAGTAGAAGAAGGAGAAGGAGAAGGTGAAGTCAGGACGGTGAAGCAGAAGAAGCAGAAGAAGGAGAAGGAGAAGGTGAAGTCTGGAGGGCGCAGCAGAAGAAGCAGAAGAAGGAGAAGGAGAAGCTGAAGTCTGGAGGGTGAAGCAGAAGAAGCAGAAGAATGAGAAGGAGAAGGTGAAGTCTGGAGGGTGAATCAGAAGAAGCAGAAGAAGGAGAAGGAGAAGCTGAAGTCAGGAGAGTGAAGCAGAAGAAGCAGAAGATGGAGAAGGAGAAGGTGAAGTCTGGAGGGCGAAGCAGAAGAAGCAGAAGAAGGAGAAGGAGAAGGTGAAGTCTGGAGGGTGAAGCAGAAGAAGTAGAAGAAGGAGAAGGAGAAGGTGAGGTCTGGAGGGACAATCAGAAGAAGCAGAAGAAGGAGAAGGAGAAGGTGAAGTCTGGAGGGTGAATCAGAAGAAGCAGAAGAAGGACAAGGAGAAGGTGAAGTCTGGAGGGTGAATTAGAAGAAGCAGAAGAAGGAGAAGGAGAAGGTGAAGTCAGGAGGGTGAATCAGAAGAAGCAGAAGAAGGAGAAGGAGATGGTAAAGTTAGGAGGGTGAATCAGAAGAAGCAGAAGAAGGAGAAGGAGCAGATGAAGTCAGGGGGTGAAGCAGAAGAAGTAGAAGAAGGAGAAGGAGAAGGTGAAGTCAGGAGGGTGAAGCAGAAGAAGCAGAAGAAGGAGAAGGAGAAGGTGAAGTCTGGAGGGCGCAGCAGAAGAAGCAGAAGAAGGAGAAGGAGAAGGTGAAGTCTGGAGGGTGAAGCAGAAGAAGCAGAAGAAGGAGAAGGAGAAGGTGAAGTCTGGAGGGTGAATCAGAAGAAGTAGAAGAAGGTGAAGGAGAAGGTGAAGTCAGGAGAGTGAAGCAGACGAAGTAGAAGAAGGAGATGGAGAAGGTGAAGTCTGGAGGGTGAATCAGAAGAAGCAGAAGAAGGAGAAGGAGAAGGTGAAGTCTGGAGGGTGAATCAGAAGAAGTAGACGAAGGAGAAGGAGAAGGTGAAGTCTGGAGGGTGAATCAGAAGAAGCAGAAGAAGGAGATGGAGAAGGTGAAGTCTGGAGGGTGAATCAGAAGAAGTAGAAGAAGGAGAAGGAGAAGGTGAAGTCTGGAGGGTGAATCAGAAGAAGCAGAAGAAGGAGAAGGAGAAGGTGAAGTCTGGAGGGTGAATCAGAAGAAGCAGAAGAAGGAGAAGGAGAAGGTGAAGTCTGGAGGGTGTTTCAGAAGAAGCAGAATAAGGAGAAGGAGAAGGTGAAGTCTGGAGGGTGAAACAGAAGAAGCAGAAGAAGGAGAAGGAGAAGGTGAAGTCTGGAAGTTGAATCAGAAGAAGTAGAAGAAGGAGAAGGAGAAGGTGAAGTCTGGAGGGTGAATCAGAAGAAGTAGAAGAAGGAGAAGGAGAAGGTGAAGTCTGGAGGGTGAATCAGAAGAAGTAGAAGAAGGAGAAGGAGAAGGTGAAGTCTGGAGGGTGAATCAGAAGAAGTAGAAGAAGGAGAAGGAGAAGGTGAAGTCTGGAGGGTGAATCAGAAGAAGTAGAAGAAGGAGAAGGAGAAGGTGAAGTCTGGAGGGTGAAGCAGAAGAAGTAGAAGAAGGAGAAGGAGAAGGTGAAGTCAGGAGGGTGAATCAGAAGAAGCAGAAGAAGGAGAAGGAGAATGTGAAGTCTGGAGGGTGAATCAGAAGAAGCAGAAGAAGGAGAAGGAGAAGGTGAAGTCTGGAGGGTGAATCAGAAGAAGCAGAATAAGGAGAAGGAGAAGGTGAAGTCTGGAGGGTGAATCAGAAGAAGCAGAAGAAGGAGAAGGAGAAGGTGAAGTCTGGAGGGTTAATCAGAAGAAGTAGAAGAAGGAGAAGGAGAAGGTGTAGTCTGGAGGGTGAAGCAGAAGAAGTAGAAGAAGGAGAAGGAGAAGGTGAAGTCTGGAGGGTGAATCAGAAGAAGCAGAAGAAGGAGAAGGAGAAGGTGAAGTCTGGAGGGTGAATCAGAAGAAGTAGAAGAAGGAGAAGGAGAAGGTGAAGTCTGGAGGGTGAATCAGAAGAAGCAGAAGAAGGAGAAGGAGAAGGTGAAGTCTGGAGGGTGAATCAGAAGAAGCAGAAGAAGGAGAAGGAGAAGGTGAAGTCTGCAGGGTGAATCAGAAGAAGCAGAAGAAGGAGAAGGAGAAGGTGAAGTCTGGAGGGTGAATCAGAAGAAGCAGAATAAGGAGAAGGAGAAGGTGAAGTCTGGAGGGTGGATCAGAAGAAGCAGAAGAAGGAGAAGGAGAAGGTGAAGTCTGGAGGGTGAATCAGAAGAAGCAGAATAAGGAGAAGGAGAAGGTGTAGTCTGGAGGGTGAAGCAGAAGAAGCAGAAGAAGGAGAAGGAGAAGGTGAAGTCTGCAGGGTGAATCAGAAGAAGCAGAAGAAGGAGAAGGAGAAGGTGAAGTCTGGAGGGTGAATCAGAAGAAGCAGAATAAGGAGAAGGAGAAGGTGAAGTCTGGAGGGTGGATCAGAAGAAGCAGAAGAAGGAGAAGGAGAAGGTGAAGTCTGGAGGGTGAATCAGAAGGAGTAGAAGAAGGAGAAGGAGAAGGTGAAGTCTGGAGGGTGAATCAGAAGAAGCAGAAGAAGGAGAAGGAGAAGGTGAAGTCTGGAGGGTGAATCAGAAGAAGCAGAAGAAGGAGAAGGAGAAGGTGAAGTCTGGAGGGTGAATCAGAAGAAGCAGAAGAAGGAGAAGGAGAAGGTGAAGTCTGGAGGGTGAATCAGAAGAAGCAGAATAAGGAGAAGGAGAAGGTGAAGTCTGGAGGGTGAATCAGAAGAAGCAGAAGAAGGAGAAGGAGAAGGTGAAGTCTGGAGGGTGAATCAGAAGAAGTAGAAGAAGGAGAAGGAGAAGGTGAAGTCTGGAGGGTGAAGCAGAAGAAGTAGTAGAAGGAGAAGGAGAAGGTGAAGTCAGGAGGGTGAATCAGAAGAAGTAGAAGAAGGAGAAGGAGAAGGTCAAGTCAGGAGGGTGAATCAGAAGAAGCAGAAGAAGGAGAAGGAGAAGGTGAAGTCTGGAGGGTGAATCAGAAGAATCAGAAGACGGAGAAGGAGAAGGTGAAGTCTGGAGGGTGAATCAGAAGAAGCAGAAGAAAGAGAAGAAGAAGGTGAAGTCTGGAGGGTGAAGCAGAAGAAACAGAAGAAGGAGAAGGAGAAGCTGAAGACTGGAGGGTGAATCTGAAGAAGTATAAGAAGGAGAAGGAGAAGGTGAAGTCTGGAGGGTGAATCAGAAGAAGTAGAAGAAGGAGAAGGAGAAGGTGAAGTCTGGAGGGTGAATCAGAAGAAGCAGAAGAAGGAGAAGGAGAAGGTGAAGTCTGGAGGGTGAATCAGAAGAAGCAGAAGAAGGAGAAGGAGAAGATGAAGTCTGGAGGGTGAATCAGAAGAAGCAGAAGAAGGAGAAGGAGAAGGTGAAGTCTGGAGGGTGAATCAGAAGAAGCAGAAGAAGGAGAAGGAGAAGGTGAAGTCTGGAGGGTGAATCAGAAGAAGCAGAAGAAGGAGAAGGAGAAGGTGAAGTCAGGAGGGTGAATCAGAAGAAGCAGAAGAAGGAGAAGGAGAAGGTGTAGTTAGGAGGGTGAATCAGAAGAAGCAGAAGAAGGAGAAGGAGCAGGTGAAGTCAGGGGGGTGAAGCAGAAGAAGTAGAAAAAGGAGAAGGAGAAGGTGAAGTCAGGACGGTGAAGCAGAAGAAGCAGAAGAAGGAGAAGGAGAAGGTGAAGTCTGGAGGGCGCAGCAGAAGAAGCAGAAGAAGGAGAAGGAGAAGCTGAAGTCTGGAGGGTGAAGCAGAAGAAGCAGAAGAAGGAGAAGGAGAAGGTGAAGTCTGGAGGGTGAATCAGAAGAAGTAGAAGAAGGAGAAGGAGAAGGTGAAGTCAGGAGAGTGAAGCAGAAGAAGCAGAAGATGGAGAAGGAGAAGGTGAAGTCTGGAGGGCGAAGCAGAAGAAGCAGAAGAAGGAGAAGGAGAAGGTGAAGTCTGTAGGGTGAAGCAGAAGAAGCAGAAGAAGGAGAAGGAGAAGGTGAAGTCTGGAGGGTGAATCAGAAGAAGTAGAAGAAGGAGAAGGAGAAGGTGAAGTCAGGAGGGTGAAGCAGAAGAAGCAGAAGAAGGAGAAGGAGAAGGTGAAGTCTGGAGGGTGAAGCAGAAGAAGCAGAAGAAGGAGCAGGAGAAGGTGAAGTCTGGAGGGTGAAGCAGAAGAAGCAGAAGAAGGAGAAGGAGAAGGTGAAGTCAGGATGGTGAATCAGAAGAAGTAGAAGAAGGAGAAGGAGAAGGTGAAGTCTGGAGGGTGAATCAGAAGAAGCAGAAGAAGGAGAAGGAGAAGGTGAAGTCTGGAGGGTGAATCAGAAGAAGCAGAAGAAGGAGAAGGAGAAGATGAAGTCTGGAGGGTGAATCAGAAGAAGTAGAAGAAGGAGAAGGAGAAGGTGAGGTCTGGAGGGTCAATCAGAAGAAGCAGAAGAAGGAGAAGGAGAAGGTGAAGTCTGGAGGGTGAATCAGAAGAAGCAGAAGAAGGACAAGGAGAAGGTGAAGTCTGGAGGGTGAATTAGAAGAAGCAGAAGAAGGAGAAGGAGAAGGTGAAGTCAGGAGGGTGAATCAGAAGAAGCAGAAGAAGGAGAAGGAGAAGGTAAAGTTAGGAGGGTGAGTCAGAAGAAGCAGAAGAAGGAGAAGGAGCAGGTGAAGTCAGGGGGGTGAAGCAGAAGAAGTAGAAGAAGGAGAAGGTGAAGTCAGGAGGGTGAAGCAGAAGAAGCAGAAGAAGGAGAAGGAGAAGGTGAAGTCTGGAGGGCGCAGCAGAAGAAGCAGAAGAAGGAGAAGGAGAAGGTGAAGTCTGGAGGGTGAAGCAGAAGAAGCAGAAGAAGGAGAAGGTGAAGTCTGGAGGGTGAATCAGAAGAAGTAGAAGAAGGTGAAGGAGAAGGTGAAGTCAGGAGAGTGAAGCAGAAGAAGCAGAAGAAGGAGAAGGAGAAGGTGAAGTCTGGAGGGTGAAGCAGAAGAAGCAGAAGAAGGAGAAGGAGAAGGTGATGTCTGGAGGGCGAAGCAGAAGAAGCAGAAGAAGGAGAAGGAGAAGGTGAAGTCTGGAGGGTGAAGCAGGAGAAGCAGAAGAAGGAGAAGGAGAAGGTGAAGTCTGGAGGGTGAATCAGAAGAAGTAGAAGAAGGAGAAGGAGAAGGTGAAGTCAGGAGGGTGAAGCAGAAGAAGGAGAAGAAGGAGAAGGAGAAGGTGAAGTCAGGAGGGTGAATCGGAAGAAGTAGAAGAAGGAGAAGGAGAAGGTGAAGTCTGGAGGGTGAATCAGAAGAAGTAGACGAAGGAGAAGGAGAAGGTGAAGTCTGGAGGGTGAATCAGAAGAAGTAGAAGAAGGAGAAGGAGAAGGTGAAGTCTGGGGGGTGAAGCAGAAGAAGTAGTAGAAGGAGAAGGAGAAGGTGAAGTCAGGAGGGTGAATCAGAAGAAGTAGAAGAAGGAGAAGGAGAAGGTCAAGTCAGGAGGGTGAATCAGAAGAAGCAGAAGAAGGAGAAGGAGAAGGTGAAGTCTGGAGGGTGAATCAGAAGAATCAGAAGAAGGAGAAGGAGAAGGTGAAGTCTGGAGGGTGAATCAGAAGAAGCAGAAAAAGAGAAGAAGAAGGTGAAGTCTGGAGGGTGAAGCAGAAGAAACAGAAGAAGGAGAAGGAGAAGCTGAAGACTGGAGGGTGAATCTGAAGAAGTATAAGAAGGAGAAGGAGAAGGTGAAGTCTGGAGGGTGAATCAGAAGAAGTAGAAGAAGGAGAAGGAGAAGGTGAAGTCTGGAGGGTGAATCAGAAGAAGCAGAAGAAGGAGAAGGAGAAGGTGAAGTCTGGAGGGTGAATCAGAAGAAGCAGAAGAAGGAGAAGGAGAAGATGAAGTCTGGAGGGTGAATCAGAAGAAGCAGAAGAAGGAGAAGGAGAAGGTGAAGTCTGGAGGGTGAATCAGAAGAAGCAGAAGAAGGAGAAGGAGAAGGTGAAGTCTGGAGGGTGAATCAGAAGAAGCAGAAGAAGGAGAAGGAGAAGGTGAAGTCAGGAGGGTGAATCAGAAGAAGCAGAAGAAGGAGAAGGAGAAGGTGTAGTTAGGAGGGTGAATCAGAAGAAGCAGAAGAAGGAGAAGGAGCAGGTGAAGTCAGGGGGGTGAAGCAGAAGAAGTAGAAAAAGGAGAAGGAGAAGGTGAAGTCAGGACGGTGAAGCAGAAGAAGCAGAAGAAGGAGAAGGAGAAGGTGAAGTCTGGAGGGCGCAGCAGAAGAAGCAGAAGAAGGAGAAGGAGAAGCTGAAGTCTGGAGGGTGAAGCAGAAGAAGCAGAAGAAGGAGAAGGAGAAGTTGAAGTCTGGAGGGTGAATCAGAAGAAGTAGAAGAAGGAGAAGGAGAAGGTGAAGTCAGGAGAGTGAAGCAGAAGAAGCAGAAGATGGAGAAGGAGAAGGTGAAGTCTGGAGGGCGAAGCAGAAGAAGCAGAAGAAGGAGAAGGAGAAGGTGAAGTCTGTAGGGTGAAGCAGAAGAAGCAGAAGAAGGAGAAGGAGAAGGTGAAGTCTGGAGGGTGAATCAGAAGAAGTAGAAGAAGGAGAAGGAGAAGGTGAAGTCAGGAGGGTGAAGCAGAAGAAGCAGAAGAAGGAGAAGGAGAAGGTGAAGTCTGGAGGGTGAAGCAGAAGAAGCAGAAGAAGGAGCAGGAGAAGGTGAAGTCTGGAGGGTGAAGCAGAAGAAGCAGAAGAAGGAGAAGGAGAAGGTGAAGTCAGGATGGTGAATCAGAAGAAGTAGAAGAAGGAGAAGGAGAAGGTGAAGTCTGGAGGGTGAATCAGAAGAAGCAGAAGAAGGAGAAGGAGAAGGTGAAGTCAGGAGGGTGAAGCAGAAGAAGCAGAAGAAGGAGAAGGAGAAGGTGAAGTCTGGAGGGTGAAGCAGAAGAAGCAGAAGAAGGAGCAGGAGAAGGTGAAGTCTGGAGGGTGAAGCAGAAGAAGCAGAAGAAGGAGAAGGAGAAGGTGAAGTCAGGAGGGTGAATCAGAAGAAGCAGAAGAAGGAGAAGGAGAAGGTGAAGTCTGGAGGGTGAATCAGAAGAAGCAGAAGAAGGAGAAGGAGAAGGTGAAGTCTGGAGGGTGAATCAGAAGAAGCAGAAGAAGGAGAAGGAGAAGGTGAAGTCTGGAGGGTGAATCAGAAGAAGCAGAATAAGGAGAAGGAGAAGGTGAAGTCTGGAGGGTGAATCAGAAGAAGCAGAAGAAGGAGAAGGAGAAGGTGAAGTCTGGAGGGTGAATCAGAAGAAGTAGAAGAAGGAGAAGGAGAAGGTGAAGTCTGGAGGGTGAAGCAGAAGAAGTAGTAGAAGGAGAAGGAGAAGGTGAAGTCAGGAGGGTGAATCAGAAGAAGTAGAAGAAGGAGAAGGAGAAGGTCAAGTCAGGAGGGTGAATCAGAAGAAGCAGAAGAAGGAGAAGGAGAAGGTGAAGTCTGGAGGGTGAATCAGAAGAATCAGAAGAAGGAGAAGGAGAAGGTGAAGTCTGGAGGGTGAATCAGAAGAAGCAGAAGAAAGAGAAGAAGAAGGTGAAGTCTGGAGGGTAAAGCAGAAGAAACAGAAGAAGGAGAAGGAGAAGCTGAAGACTGGAGGGTGAATCTGAAGAAGTATAAGAAGGAGAAGGAGAAGGTGAAGTCTGGAGGGTGAATCAGAAGAAGTAGAAGAAGGAGAAGGAGAAGGTGAAGTCTGGAGGGTGAATCAGAAGAAGCAGAAGAAGGAGAAGGTGAAGGTGAAGTCTGGAGGGTGAATCAGAAGAAGCAGAAGAAGGAGAAGGAGAAGATGAAGTCTGGAGGGTGAATCAGAAGAAGCAGAAGAAGGAGAAGGAGAAGGTGAAGTCTGGAGGGTGAATCAGAAGAAGCAGAAGAAGGAGAAGGAGAAGGTGAAGTCTGGAGGGTGAATCAGAAGAAGCAGAAGAAGGAGAAGGAGAAGGTGAAGTCAGGAGGGTGAATCAGAAGAAGCAGAAGAAGGAGAAGGAGAAGGTGTAGTTAGGAGGGTGAATCAGAAGAAGCAGAAGAAGGAGAAGGAGCAGGTGAAGTCAGGGGGGTGAAGCAGAAGAAGTAGAAAAAGGAGAAGGAGAAGGTGAAGTCAGGACGGTGAAGCAGAAGAAGCAGAAGAAGGAGAAGGAGAAGGTGAAGTCTGGAGGGCGCAGCAGAAGAAGCAGAAGAAGGAGAAGGAGAAGCTGAAGTCTGGAGGGTGAAGCAGAAGAAGCAGAAGAAGGAGAAGGAGAAGGTGAAGTCTGGAGGGTGAATCAGAAGAAGTAGAAGAAGGAGAAGGAGAAGGTGAAGTCAGGAGAGTGAAGCAGAAGAAGCAGAAGATGGAGAAGGAGAAGGTGAAGTCTGGAGGGCGAAGCAGAAGAAGCAGAAGAAGGAGAAGGAGAAGGTGAAGTCTGTAGGGTGAAGCAGAAGAAGCAGAAGAAGGAGAAGGAGAAGGTGAAGTCTGGAGGGTGAATCAGAAGAAGTAGAAGAAGGAGAAGGAGAAGGTGAAGTCAGGAGGGTGAAGCAGAAGAAGCAGAAGAAGGAGAAGGAGAAGGTGAAGTCTGGAGGGTGAAGCAGAAGAAGCAGAAGAAGGAGCAGGAGAAGGTGAAGTCTGGAGGGTGAAGCAGAAGAAGCAGAAGAAGGAGAAGGAGAAGGTGAAGTCAGGATGGTGAATCAGAAGAAGTAGAAGAAGGAGAAGGAGAAGGTGAAGTCTGGAGGGTGAATCAGAAGAAGCAGAAGAAGGAGAAGGAGAAGGTGAAGTCTGGAGGGTGAATCAGAAGAAGCAGAAGAAGGAGAAGGAGAAGATGAAGTCTGGAGGGTGAATCAGAAGAAGTAGAAGAAGGAGAAGGAGAAGTTGAAGTCTGGAGGGTGAATCAGAAGAAGTAGAAGAAGGAGAAGGAGAAGGTGAAGTCTGGAGGGTGAATCAGAAGAAGTAGAAGAAGGAGAAGGAGAAGGTGAGGTCTGGAGGGTGAATCAGAAGAAGCAGAAGAAGGAGAAGGAGAAGGTGAAGTCTGGAGGGTGAATCAGAAGAAGCAGAATAAGGAGAAGGAGAAGGTGAAGTCTGGAGGGTGAATCAGAAGAAGCAGAAGAAGGAGAAGGAGAAGGTGAAGTCTGGAGGGTGAATCAGAAGAAGTAGAAGAAGGAGAAGGAGAAGGTGAAGTCTGGAGGGTGAAGCAGAAGAAGTAGTAGAAGGAGAAGGAGAAGGTGAAGTCAGGAGGGTGAATCAGAAGAAGTAGAAGAAGGAGAAGTAGAAGGTCAAGTCAGGAGGGTGAATCAGAAGAAGCAGAAGAAGGAGAAGGAGAAGGTGAAGTCTGGAGGGTGAATCAGAAGAATCAGAAGAAGGAGAAGGAGAAGGTGAAGTCTGGAGGGTGAATCAGAAGAAGCAGAAGAAAGAGAAGAAGAAGGTGAAGTCTGGAGGGTGAAGCAGAAGAAACAGAAGAAGGAGAAGGAGAAGCTGAAGACTGGAGGGTGAATCTGAAGAAGTATAAGAAGGAGAAGGAGAAGGTGAAGTCTGGAGGGTGAATCAGAAGAAGTAGAAGAAGGAGAAGGAGAAGGTGAAGTCTGGAGGGTGAATCAGAAGAAGCAGAAGAAGGAGAAGGAGAAGGTGAAGTCTGGAGGGTGAATCAGAAGAAGCAGAAGAAGGAGAAGGAGAAGATGAAGTCTGGAGGGTGAATCAGAAGAAGCAGAAGAAGGAGAAGGAGAAGGTGAAGTCTGGAGGGTGAATCAGAAGAAGCAGAAGAAGGAGAAGGAGAAGGTGAAGTCTGGAGGGTGAATCAGAAGAAGCAGAAGAAGGAGAAGGAGAAGGTGAAGTCAGGAGGGTGAATCAGAAGAAGCAGAAGAAGGAGAAGGAGAAGGTGTAGTTAGGAGGGTGAATCAGAAGAAGCAGAAGAAGGAGAAGGAGCAGGTGAAGTCAGGGGGGTGAAGCAGAAGAAGTAGAAAAAGGAGAAGGAGAAGGTGAAGTCAGGACGGTGAAGCAGAAGAAGCAGAAGAAGGAGAAGGAGAAGGTGAAGTCTGGAGGGCGCAGCAGAAGAAGCAGAAGAAGGAGAAGGAGAAGCTGAAGTCTGGAGGGTGAAGCAGAAGAAGCAGAAGAAGGAGAAGGAGAAGGTGAAGTCTGGAGGGTGAATCAGAAGAAGTAGAAGAAGGAGAAGGAGAAGGTGAAGTCAGGAGAGTGAAGCAGAAGAAGCAGAAGATGGAGAAGGAGAAGGTGAAGTCTGGAGGGCGAAGCAGAAGAAGCAGAAGAAGGAGAAGGAGAAGGTGAAGTCTGTAGGGTGAAGCAGAAGAAGCAGAAGAAGGAGAAGGAGAAGGTGAAGTCTGGAGGGTGAATCAGAAGAAGTAGAAGAAGGAGAAGGAGAAGGTGAAGTCAGGAGGGTGAAGCAGAAGAAGCAGAAGAAGGAGAAGGAGAAGGTGAAGTCTGGAGGGTGAAGCAGAAGAAGCAGAAGAAGGAGCAGGAGAAGGTGAAGTCTGGAGGGTGAAGCAGAAGAAGCAGAAGAAGGAGAAGGAGAAGGTGAAGTCAGGATGGTGAATCAGAAGAAGTAGAAGAAGGAGAAGGAGAAGGTGAAGTCTGGAGGGTGAATCAGAAGAAGCAGAAGAAGGAGAAGGAGAAGGTGAAGTCTGGAGGGTGAATCAGAAGAAGCAGAAGAAGGAGAAGGAGAAGATGAAGTCTGGAGGGTGAATCAGAAGAAGTAGAAGAAGGAGAAGGAGAAGTTGAAGTCTGGAGGGTGAATCAGAAGAAGTAGAAGAAGGAGAAGGAGAAGGTGAAGTCTGGAGGGTGAATCAGAAGAAGTAGAAGAAGGAGAAGGAGAAGGTGAGGTCTGGAGGGTGAATCAGAAGAAGCAGAAGAAGGAGAAGGAGAAGGTGAAGTCTGGAGGGTGAATCAGAAGAAGCAGAAGAAGGAGAAGGAGAAGATGAAGTCTGGAGGGTGAATCAGAAGAAGCAGAAGAAGGAGAAGGAGAAGGTGAAGTCTGGAGGGTGAATCAGAAGAAGCAGAAGAAGGAGAAGGAGAAGGTGAAGTCTGGAGGGTGAATCAGAAGAAGCAGAAGAAGGAGAAGGAGAAGGTGAAGTCAGGAGGGTGAATCAGAAGAAGCAGAAGAAGGAGAAGGAGAAGGTGTAGTTAGGAGGGTGAATCAGAAGAAGCAGAAGAAGGAGAAGGAGCAGGTGAAGTCAGGGGGGTGAAGCAGAAGAAGTAGAAAAAGGAGAAGGAGAAGGTGAAGTCAGGACGGTGAAGCAGAAGAAGCAGAAGAAGGAGAAGGAGAAGGTGAAGTCTGGAGGGCGCAGCAGAAGAAGCAGAAGAAGGAGCAGGAGAAGGTGAAGTCTGGAGGGTGAAGCAGAAGAAGCAGAAGAAGGAGAAGGAGAAGGTGAAGTCAGGATGGTGAATCAGAAGAAGTAGAAGAAGGAGAAGGAGAAGGTGAAGTCTGGAGGGTGAATCAGAAGAAGCAGAAGAAGGAGAAGGAGAAGATGAAGTCTGGAGGGTGAATCAGAAGAAGCAGAAGAAGGAGAAGGAGAAGATGAAGTCTGGAGGGTGAATCAGAAGAAGTAGAAGAAGGAGAAGGAGAAGGTGAGGTCTGGAGGGTCAATCAGAAGAAGCAGAAGAAGGAGAAGGAGAAGGTGAAGTCTGGAGGGTGAATCAGAAGAAGCAGAAGAAGGACAAGGAGAAGGTGAAGTCTGGAGGGTGAATTAGAAGAAGCAGAAGAAGGAGAAGGAGAAGGTGAAGTCAGGAGGGTGAATCAGAAGAAGCAGAAGAAGGAGAAGGAGAAGGTAAAGTTAGGAGGGTGAGTCAGAAGAAGCAGAAGAAGGAGAAGGAGCAGGTGAAGTCAGGGGGGTGAAGCAGAAGAAGTAGAAGAAGGAGAAGGTGAAGTCAGGAGGGTGAAGCAGAAGAAGCAGAAGAAGGAGAAGGAGAAGGTGAAGTCTGGAGGGCGCAGCAGAAGAAGCAGAAGAAGGAGAAGGAGAAGGTGAAGTCTGGAGGGTGAAGCAGAAGAAGCAGAAGAAGGAGAAGGTGAAGTCTGGAGGGTGAATCAGAAGAAGTAGAAGGAGGTGAAGGAGAAGGTGAAGTCAGGAGAGTGAAGCAGAAGAAGCAGAAGAAGGAGAAGGAGAAGGTGAAGTCTGGAGGGTGAAGCAGAAGAAGCAGAAGAAGGAGAAGGAGAAGGTGATGTCTGGAGGGCGAAGCAGAAGAAGCAGAAGAAGGAGAAGGAGAAGGTGAAGTCTGGAGGGTGAAGCAGAAGAAGCAGAAGAAGGAGAAGGAGAAGGTGAAGTCTGGAGGGTGAATCAGAAGAAGTAGAAGAAGGAGAAGGAAAAGGTGAAGTCAGGAGGGTGAAGCAGAAGAAGCAGAAGAAGGAGAAGGAGAAGGTGAAGTCAGGAGGGTGAATCGGAAGAAGTAGAAGAAGGAGAAGGAGAAGGTGAAGTCTGGAGGGTGAATCAGAAGAAGTAGAAGAAGGAGAAGGAGAAGGTGAAGTCTGGAGGGTGAATCAGAAGAAGTAGAAGAAGGAGAATGAGAAGGTGAAGTCTGGAGGGTGAATCAGAAGAAGCAGAAGAAGGAGAAGGAGAAGGTGAAGTCTGGAGGGAGAAGCAGAAGAAGTAGAAGAAGGAGAAGGAGAAGGTGAAGTCTGGAGGGTGAATCAGAAGAAGCAGAAGAAGGAGAAGGAGAAGGTGAAGTCTGGAGGGAGAAGCAGAAGAAGTAGAAGAAGGAGAAGGAGAAGGTGAAGTCTGGAGGGTGAATCAGAAGAAGTAGAAGAAGGAGAAGGAGAAGGTGAAGTCTGGAGGGTGAATCAGAAGAAGTAGAAGAAGGAGAAGGAGAAGGTGAAGTCTGGTGGGTGAATCCGATTAAACAGAAGAAGGAGAAGGAGAATGTGAAGTCTGGAGGGTGAATCAGAAGAAGTAGAAGAAGGAGAAGGAGAAGGTGTAGTCTGGAGGGAGAATCAGAAGAAGTAGACGAAGGAGAAGGAGAAGGTGAAGTCTGGAGGGTGAATCAGAAGAAGCAGAAGAAGGAGAAGGAGAAGGTGGAGTCTGGAGGGTGAATCAGAAGAAGTAGAAGAAGGAGAAGGAGAAGGTGAAGTCTGGAGGGTGAATCAGAAGAAGTAGAAGAAGGAGAAGGAGAAGGTGAAGTCTGGAGGGTGAATCAGAAGAAGTAGAAGAAGGAGAAAGAGAAGGTGAAGTCTGGAGGGTGAATCAGAAGAAGTAGAAGAAGGAGAAGGAGAAGGTGAAGTCAGGAGGGTGAAGCAGAAGAAGCAGAAGAAGGAGAAGGAGAAGGTGAAGTCTGGAGGGTGAAGCAGAAGAAGCAGAAGAAGGAGCAGGAGAAGGTGAAGTCTGGAGGGTGAAGCAGAAGAAGCAGAAGAAGGAGAAGGAGAAGGTGAAGTCAGGATGGTGAATCAGAAGAAGTAGAAGAAGGAGAAGGAGAAGGTGAAGTCTGGAGGGTGAATCAGAAGAAGCAGAAGAAGGAGAAGGAGAAGGTGAAGTCTGGAGGGTGAATCAGAAGAAGCAGAAGAAGGAGAAGGAGAAGATGAAGTCTGGAGGGTGAATCAGAAGAAGTAGAAGAAGGAGAAGGAGAAGGTGAGGTCTGGAGGGTCAATCAGAAGAAGCAGAAGAAGGAGAAGGAGAAGGTGAAGTCTGGAGGGTGAATCAGAAGAAGCAGAAGAAGGACAAGGAGAAGGTGAAGTCTGGAGGGTGAATTAGAAGAAGCAGAAGAAGGAGAAGGAGAAGGTGAAGTCAGGAGGGTGAATCAGAAGAAGCAGAAGAAGGAGAAGGAGAAGGTAAAGTTAGGAGGGTGAGTCAGAAGAAGCAGAAGAAGGAGAAGGAGCAGGTGAAGTCAGGGGGGTGAAGCAGAAGAAGTAGAAGAAGGAGAAGGTGAAGTCAGGAGGGTGAAGCAGAAGAAGCAGAAGAAGGAGAAGGTGAAGTCTGGAGGGCGCAGCAGAAGAAGCAGAAGAAGGAGAAGGAGAAGGTGAAGTCTGGAGGGTGAAGCAGAAGAAGCAGAAGAAGGAGAAGGTGAAGTCTGGAGGGTGAATCAGAAGAAGTAGAAGAAGGTGAAGGAGAAGGTGAAGTCAGGAGAGTGAAGCAGAAGAAGCAGAAGAAGGAGAAGGAGAAGGTGAAGTCTGGAGGGTGAAGCAGAAGAAGCAGAAGAAGGAGAAGGAGAAGGTGATGTCTGGAGGGCGAAGCAGAAGAAGCAGAAGAAGGAGAAGGAGAAGGTGAAGTCTGGAGGGTGAAGCAGAAGAAGCAGAAGAAGGAGAAGGAGAAGGTGAAGTCTGGAGGGTGAATCAGAAGAAGTAGAAGAAGGAGAAGGAGAAGGTGAAGTCAGGAGGGTGAAGCAGAAGAAGGAGAAGAAGGAGAAGGAGAAGGTGAAGTCAGGAGGGTGAATCGGAAGAAGTAGAAGAAGGAGAAGGAGAAGGTGAAGTCTGGAGGGTGAATCAGAAGAAGTAGAAGAAGGAGAAGGAGAAGGTGAAGTCTGGAGGGTGAATCAGAAGAAGTAGAAGAAGGAGAAGGAGAAGGTGAAGTCTGGAGGGTGAAGCAGAAGAAGTAGTAGAAGGAGAAGGAGAAGGTGAAGTCAGGAGGGTGAATCAGAAGAAGTAGAAGAAGGAGAAGGAGAAGGTCAAGTCAGGAGGGTGAATCAGAAGAAGCAGAAGAAGGAGAAGGAGAAGGTGAAGTCTGGAGGGTGAATCAGAAGAATCAGAAGAAGGAGAAGGAGAAGGTGAAGTCTGGAGGGTGAATCAGAAGAAGCAGAAGAAAGAGAAGAAGAAGGTGAAGTCTGGAGGGTGAAGCAGAAGAAACAGAAGAAGGAGAAGGAGAAGCTGAAGACTGGAGGGTGAATCTGAAGAAGTATAAGAAGGAGAAGGAGAAGGTGAAGTCTGGAGGGTGAATCAGAAGAAGTAGAAGAAGGAGAAGGAGAAGGTGAAGTCTGGAGGGTGAATCAGAAGAAGCAGAAGAAGGAGAAGGAGAAGGTGAAGTCTGGAGGGTGAATCAGAAGAAGCAGAAGAAGGAGAAGGAGAAGATGAAGTCTGGAGGGTGAATCAGAAGAAGCAGAAGAAGGAGAAGGAGAAGGTGAAGTCTGGAGGGTGAATCAGAAGAAGCAGAAGAAGGAGAAGGAGAAGGTGAAGTCTGGAGGGTGAATCAGAAGAAGCAGAAGAAGGAGAAGGAGAAGGTGAAGTCAGGAGGGTGAATCAGAAGAAGCAGAAGAAGGAGAAGGAGAAGGTGTAGTTAGGAGGGTGAATCAGAAGAAGCAGAAGAAGGAGAAGGAGCAGGTGAAGTCAGGGGGGTGAAGCAGAAGAAGTAGAAAAAGGAGAAGGAGAAGGTGAAGTCAGGACGGTGAAGCAGAAGAAGCAGAAGAAGGAGAAGGAGAAGGTGAAGTCTGGAGGGCGCAGAAGAAGGAGAAGGAGAAGCTGAAGTCTGGAGGGTGAAGCAGAAGAAGCAGAAGAAGGAGAAGGAGAAGTTGAAGTCTGGAGGGTGAATCAGAAGAAGTAGAAGAAGGAGAAGGAGAAGGTGAAGTCAGGAGAGTGAAGCAGAAGAAGCAGAAGATGGAGAAGGAGAAGGTGAAGTCTGGAGGGCGAAGCAGAAGAAGCAGAAGAAGGAGAAGGAGAAGGTGAAGTCTGTAGGGTGAAGCAGAAGAAGCAGAAGAAGGAGAAGGAGAAGGTGAAGTCTGGAGGGTGAATCAGAAGAAGTAGAAGAAGGAGAAGGAGAAGGTGAAGTCAGGAGGGTGAAGCAGAAGAAGCAGAAGAAGGAGAAGGAGAAGGTGAAGTCTGGAGGGTGAAGCAGAAGAAGCAGAAGAAGGAGCAGGAGAAGGTGAAGTCTGGAGGGTGAAGCAGAAGAAGCAGAAGAAGGAGAAGGAGAAGGTGAAGTCAGGATGGTGAATCAGAAGAAGTAGAAGAAGGAGAAGGAGAAGGTGAAGTCTGGAGGGTGAATCAGAAGAAGCAGAAGAAGGAGAAGGAGAAGGTGAAGTCTGGAGGGTGAATCAGAAGAAGCAGAAGAAGGACAAGGAGAAGGTGAAGTCTGGAGGGTGAATTAGAAGAAGCAGAAGAAGGAGAAGGAGAAGGTGAAGTCAGGAGGGTGAATCAGAAGAAGCAGAAGAAGGAGAAGGAGAAGGTAAAGTTAGGAGGGTGAGTCAGAAGAAGCAGAAGAAGGAGAAGGAGCAGGTGAAGTCAGGGGGGTGAAGCAGAAGAAGTAGAAGAAGGAGAAGGTGAAGTCAGGAGGGTGAAGCAGAAGAAGCAGAAGAAGGAGAAGGAGAAGGTGAAGTCTGGAGGGCGCAGCAGAAGAAGCAGAAGAAGGAGAAGGAGAAGGTGAAGTCTGGAGGGTGAAGCAGAAGAAGCAGAAGAAGGAGAAGGAGAAGGTGAAGTCTGGAGGGTGAATCAGAAGAAGTAGAAGAAGGAGAAGGAGAAGGTGAAGTCTGGAGGGTGAAGCAGAAGAAGCAGAAGAAGGAGAAGGAGAAGGTGATGTCTGGAGGGCGAAGCAGAAGAAGCAGAAGAAGGAGAAGGAGAAGGTGAAGTCTGGAGGGTGAAGCAGAAGAAGCAGAAGAAGGAGAAGGAGAAGGTGAAGTCTGGAGGGTGAATCAGAAGAAGTAGAAGAAGGAGAAGGAGAAGGTGAAGTCAGGAGGGTGAAGCAGAAGAAGCAGAAGAAGGAGAAGGAGAAGGTAAAGTCAGGAGGGTGAATCGGAAGAAGTAGAAGAAGGAGAAGGAGAAGGTGGAGTCTGGAGGGTGAATCAGAAGAAGTAGAAGAAGGAGAAGGAGAAGGTGAAGTCTGGAGGGTGAATCAGAAGAAGTAGAAGAAGGAGAATGAGAAGGTGAAGTCTGGAGGGTGAATCAGAAGAAGCAGAAGAAGGAGAAGGAGAAGGTGAAGTCTGGAGGGAGAAGCAGAAGAAGTAGAAGAAGGAGAAGGAGAAGGTGAAGTCTGGAGGGTGAATCAGAAGAAGCAGAAGAAGGAGAAGGAGAAGGTGAAGTCTGGAGGGAGAAGCAGAAGAAGTAGAAGAAGGAGAAGGAGAAGGTGAAGTCTGGAGGGTGAATCAGAAGAAGTAGAAGAAGGAGAAGGAGAAGGTGAAGTCTGGAGGGTGAATCAGAAGAAGTAGAAGAAGGAGAAGGAGAAGGTGAAGTCTGGTGGGTGAATCAGATTAAACAGAAGAAGGAGAAGGAGAATGTGAAGTCTGGAGGGTGAATCAGAAGAAGTAGAAGAAGGAGAAGGAGAAGGTGTAGTCTGGAGGGTGAATCAGAAGAAGTAGACGAAGGAGAAGGAGAAGGTGAAGTCTGGAGGGTGAATCAGAAGAAGCAGAAGAAGGAGAAGGAGAAGGTGGAGTCTGGAGGGTGAATCAGAAGAAGTAGAAGAAGGAGAAGGAGAAGGTGAAGTCTGGAGGGTGAATCAGAAGAAGTAGAAGAAGGAGAAGGAGAAGGTGAAGTCTGGAGGGTGAATCAGAAGAAGTAGAAGAAGGAGAAGGAGAAGGTGAAGTCTGGAGGGTGAATCAGAAGAAACAGAAGAAGGAGAAGGAGAAGGTGAAGTCTGGAGGGTGAATCAGAAGAAGTAGAAGAAGGAGAAGGAGAAGGTGTAGACTGGAGGGTGAATCAGAAGAAGTAGACGAAGGAGAAGGAGAAGGTGAAGTCTGGAGGGTGAATCAGAAGAAGCAGAAGAAGGAGAAGGAGAAGGTGAAGTCTGGAGGGTGAATCAGAAGAAGTAGAAGAAGGAGAAGGAGAAGGTGAAGTCTGGAGGGTGAATCAGAAGAAGCAGAAGAAGGAGAAGGAGAAGGTGAAGTCTGGAGGGTGAATCAGAAGAAGCAGAAGAAGGAGAAGGAGAAGGTGAAGTCTGGAGGGTGAAACAGAAGAAGCAGAATAAGGAGAAGGAGAAGGTGAAGTCAGGAGGGTGAATCAGAAGAAGCAGAAGAAGGAGAAGGAGAAGGTGAAGTAAGGAGGGTGAATCAGAAGAAGCAGAAGAAGGAGAAGGAGAAGGTGAAGTCTGGAGGGTGAATCAGAAGAAGCAGAAGAAGGAGAAGGAGAAGGTGAAGTCTGGAGGGAGAAGCAGAAGAAGTAGAAGAAGGAGAAGGAGAAGGTGAAGTCTGGAGGGTGAATCAGAAGAAGTAGAAGAAGGAGAAGGAGAAGGTGAAGTCTGGAGGGTGAATCAGAAGAAGTAGAAGAAGGAGAAGGAGAAGGTGAAGTCTGGTGGGTGAATCAGATTAAACAGAAGAAGGAGAAGGAGAATGTGAAGTCTGGAGGGTGAATCAGAAGAAGTAGAAGAAGGAGAAGGAGAAGGTGTAGTCTGGAGGGTGAATCAGAAGAAGTAGACGAAGGAGAAGGAGAAGGTGAAGTCTGGAGGGTGAATCAGAAGAAGCAGAAGAAGGAGAAGGAGAAGGTGGAGTCTGGAGGGTGAATCAGAAGAAGTAGAAGAAGGAGAAGGAGAAGGTGAAGTCTGGAGGGTGAATCAGAAGAAGTAGAAGAAGGAGAAGGAGAAGGTGAAGTCTGGAGGGTGAATCAGAAGAAGTAGAAGAAGGAGAAGGAGAAGGTGAAGTCTGGAGGGTGAATCAGAAGAAACAGAAGAAGGAGAAGGAGAAGGTGAAGTCTGGAGGGTGAATCAGAAGAAGTAGAAGAAGGAGAAGGAGAAGGTGTAGACTGGAGGGTGAATCAGAAGAAGTAGACGAAGGAGAAGGAGAAGGTGAAGTCTGGAGGGTGAATCAGAAGAAGCAGAAGAAGGAGAAGGAGAAGGTGAAGTCTGGAGGGTGAATCAGAAGAAGTAGAAGAAGGAGAAGGAGAAGGTGAAGTCTGGAGGGTGAATCAGAAGAAGCAGAAGAAGGAGAAGGAGAAGGTGAAGTCTGGAGGGTGAATCAGAAGAAGCAGAAGAAGGAGAAGGAGAAGGTGAAGTCTGGAGGGTGAAACAGAAGAAGCAGAATAAGGAGAAGGAGAAGGTGAAGTCAGGAGGGTGAATCAGAAGAAGCAGAAGAAGGAGAAGGAGAAGGTGAAGTAAGGAGGGTGAATCAGAAGAAGCAGAAGAAGGAGAAGGAGAAGGTGAAGTCTGGAGGGCGCAGCAGAAGAAGCAGAAGAAGGAGAAGGAGAAGGTGAAGTCTGGAGGGTGAAGCAGAAGAAGCAGAAGAAGGAGAAGGAGCAGGTGAAGTCTGGAGGGTGAATCAGAAGAAGTAGAAGAAGGAGAAGGAGAAGGTGAAGTCAGGAGAGTGAAGCAGAAGAAGCAGAAGAAGGAGAAGGAGAAGGTGAAGTCTGGAGGGTGAAGCAGAAGAAGCAGAAGAAGGAGAAGGAGAAGGTGATGTCTGGAGGGCGAATCAGAAGAAGCAGAAGAAGGAGAAGGAGAAGGTGAAGTCTGGAGGTTGAAGCAGAAGAAGCAGAAGAAGGAGAAGGAGAAGGTGAAGTCTGGAGGGTGAATCAGAAGAAGTAGAAGAAGGAGACGGAGAAGGTGAAGTCTGGAGGGTGAATCAGAAGAAGTAGAAGAAGGAGAAGGAGAAGGTGAAGTCTGGAGGGTGAAGCAGAAGAAGTAGAAGAAGGAGAAGGAGAAGGTGAAGTCAGGAGGGTGAATCAGAAGATTTAGAAGAAGGAGAAGGAGAAGGTGAAGTCAGGAGGGTGAATCAGAAGAAGCAGAAGAAGGAGAAGGAGAAGGTGAAGTCTGGAGGGTGAATCAGAAGAAGTAGAAGAAGGAGAAGGAGAAGGTGAAGTCTGGAGGGTGAATCAGAAGAAGCAGAAGAAGGAGAAGGAGAAGGTGAAATCTGGAGGGTGAATCAGAAGAAGCAGAAGAAGGAGAAGGAGAAGGTGAAGTCTGGAGGGTGAATCAGAAGAAGCAGAATAAGGAGAAGGAGAAGGTGAAGTCTGGAGGGTGAATCAGAAGAAGCAGAAGAAGGAGAAGGAGAAGGTGAAGTCTGGAGGGTGAATCAGAAGAAGTAGAAGAAGGAGAAGGAGAAGGTGTAGTCTGGAGGGTGAAGCAGAAGAAGTAGAAGAAGGAGAAGGAGAAGGTGAAGTCTGGAGGGTGAATCAGAAGAAGCAGAAGAAGGAGAAGGAGAAGGTGAAGTCTGGAGGGTGAATCAGAAAAGTAGAAGAAGGAGAAGGAGAAGGTGAAGTCTGGAGGGTGAATCAGAAGAAGCAGAAGAAGGAGAAGGAGAAGGTGAAGTCTGGAGGGTGAATCAGAAGAAGCAGAAGAAGGAGAAGGAGAAGGTGAAGTCTGCAGGGTGAATCAGAAGAAGCAGAAGAAGGAGAAGGAGAAGGTGAAGTCTGGAGGGTGAATCAGAAGAAGCAGAATAAGGAGAAGGAGAAGGTGAAGTCTGGAGGGTGAATCAGAAGAAGAAGGAGAAGGAGAAGGTGAAGTCTGGAGGGTGAATCAGAAGGAGTAGAAGAAGGAGAAGGAGAAGGTGAAGTCTGGAGGGTGAATCAGAAGAAGCAGAAGAAGGAGAAGGAGAAGGTGAAGTCTGGAGGGTGAATCAGAAGAAGCAGAAGAAGGAGACGGAGAAGGTGAAGTCTGGAGGGTGAATCAGAAGAAGCAGAAGAAGGAGACGGAGAAGGTGAAGTCTGGAGGGTGAATCAGAAGAAGCAGAATAAGAAGAAGGAGAAGATGATGTCTGGAGGGTGAATCAGAAGAAGCAGAAGAAGGAGAAGGAGAAGGTGAAGTCTGGAGGGTGAATCAGAAGAAGCAGAAGAAGGAGAAGGAGAAGGTGAAGTCTGGAGGGTGAATCAGAAGAAGCAGAAGAAGGAGAAGGAGAAGGTGAAGTCTGGAGGGTGAATCAGAAGAAGCAGAAGAAGGAGAAGGAGAAGGTGAAGTCTGGAGGGTGAATCAGAAGAAGCAGAAGAAGGAGAAGGAGAAGGTGAAGTCTGGAGGGTGAATCAGAAGAAGCAGAATAAGGAGAAGGAGAAGATGAAGTCTGGAGGGTGAATCAGAAGAAGCAGAAGAAGGAGAAGGAGAAGGTGAAGTCTGCAGGGTGAATCAGAAGAAGTAGAAGAAGGAGAAGGAGAAGGTGAAGTCTGGAGGGTGAAGCAGAAGAAGTAGAAGAAGGAGAAGGAGAAGGTGAAGTCAGGAGGGTGAATCAGAAGAAGTAGAAGAAGGAGAAGGAGAAGGTGAAGTCAGGAGGGTGAATCAGAAGAAGCAGAAGAAGGAGAAGGAGAAGGTGAAGTCTGGAGAGTGAATCAGAAGAATCAGAAGAAGGAGAAGGAGAAGGTGAAGTCTGGAGGGTGAATCAGAAGAAGCAGAAGAAAGAGAAGAAGAAGGTGAAGTCTGGAGGGTGAAGCAGAAGAAACAGAAGAAGGAGAAGGAGAAGGTGAAGACTGGAGGGTGAATCTGAAGAAGTATAAGAAGGAGAAGGAGAAGGTGATGTCTGGAGGGTGAATCAGAAGAAGTAGAAGAAGGAGAAGGAGAAGGTGAAGTCTGGAGGGTGAATCAGAAGAAGCAGAAGAAGGAGAAGGAGAAGGTGAAGTCTGGAGGGTGAATCAGAAGAATCAGAAGAAGGAGAAGGAGAAGATGAAGTCTGGAGGGTGAATCAGAAGAAGCAGAAGAAGGAGAAGGAGAAGGTGAAGTCTGGAGGGTGAATCAGAAGAAGCAGAAGAAGGAGAAGGAGAAGGTGAAGTCTGGAGGGTGAATCAGAAGAAGCAGAAGAAGGAGAAGGAGAAGGTGAAGTCAGGAGGGTGAATCAGAAGAAGCAGAAGAAGGAGAAGGAGAAGGTGTAGTTAGGAGGGTGAATCAGAAGAAGCAGAAGAAGGAGAAGGAGCAGGTGAAGTCAGGGGGGTGAAGCAGAAGAAGTAGAAGAAGGAGAAGGAGAAGGTGAAGTCAGGACGGTGAAGCAGAAGAAGCAGAAGAAGGAGAAGGAGAAGGTGAAGTCTGGAGGGCGCAGCAGAAGAAGCAGAAGAAGGAGAAGGAGAAGCTGAAGTCTGGAGGGTGAAGCAGAAGAAGCAGAAGAAGGAGAAGGAGAAGGTGAAGTCTGGAGGGTGAATCAGAAGAAGTAGAAGAAGGAGAAGGAGAAGGTGAAGTCAGGAGAGTGAAGCAGAAGAAGCAGAAGATGGAGAAGGAGAAGGTGAAGTCTGGAGGGCGAAGCAGAAGAAGCAGAAGAAGGAGAAGGAGAAGGTGAAGTCTGGAGGGTGAAGCAGAAGAAGCAGAAGAAGGAGAAGGAGAAGGTGAAGTCTGGAGGGTGAATCAGAAGAAGTAGAAGAAGGAGAAGGAGAAGGTGAAGTCAGGAGGGTGAAGCAGAAGAAGCAGAAGAAGGAGAAGGAGAAGGTGAAGTCTGGAGGGTGAAGCAGAAGAAGCAGAAGAAGGAGCAGGAGAAGGTGAAGTCTGGAGGGTGAAGCAGAAGAAGCAGAAGAAGGAGAAGGAGAAGGTGAAGTCAGGATGGTGAATCAGAAGAAGTAGAAGAAGGAGAAGGAGAAGGTGAAGTCTGGAGGGTGAATCAGAAGAAGCAGAAGAAGGAGAAGGAGAAGGTGAAGTCTGGAGGGTGAATCAGAAGAAGCAGAAGAAGGAGAAGGAGAAGATGAAGTCTGGAGGGTGAATCAGAAGAAGTAGAAGAAGGAGAAGGAGAAGGTGAGGTCTGGAGGGTCAATCAGAAGAAGCAGAAGAAGGAGAAGGAGAAGGTGAAGTCTGGAGGGTGAATCAGAAGAAGCAGAAGAAGGACAAGGAGAAGGTGAAGTCTGGAGGGTGAATTAGAAGAAGCAGAAGAAGGAGAAGGAGAAGGTGAAGTCAGGAGGGTGAATCAGAAGAAGCAGAAGAAGGAGAAGGAGAAGGTAAAGTTAGGAGGGTGAATCAGAAGAAGCAGAAGAAGGAGAATGAGCAGGTGAAGTCAGGGGGGTGAAGCAGAAGAAGTAGAAGAAGGAGAAGGTGAAGTCAGGAGGGTGAAGCAGAAGAAGCAGAAGAAGGAGAAGGAGAAGGTGAAGTCTGGAGGGCGCAGCAGAAGAAGCAGAAGAAGGAGAAGGAGAAGGTGAAGTCTGGAGGGAGAAGCAGAAGAAGCAGAAGAAGGAGAAGGAGAAGGTGAAGTCTGGAGGGTGAATCAGAAGAAGTAGAAGAAGGTGAAGGAGAAGGTGAAGTCAGGAGAGTGAAGCAGAAGAAGCAGAAGAAGGAGAAGGAGAAGGTGAAGTCTGGAGGGTGAAGCAGAAGAGGCAGAAGAAGGAGAAGTAGAAGGTGATGTCTGGAGGGCGAAGCAGAAGAAGCAGAAGAAGGAGAAGGAGAAGGTGAAGTCTGGAGGGTGAAGTAGAAGAAGCAGAAGAAGGAGAAGGAGAAGGTGAAGTCTGGAGGGTGAAGCAGAAGAAGCAGAAGAAGGAGAAGGAGAAGGTGAAGTCAGGATGGTGAATCAGAAGAAGTAGAAGAAGGAGAAGGAGAAGGTGAAGTCTGGAGGGTGAATCAGAAGAAGCAGAAGAAGGAGAAGGAGAAGGTGAAGTCTGGAGGGTGAATCAGAAGAAGCAGAAGAAGGAGAAGGAGAAGATGAAGTCTGGAGGGTGAATCAGAAGAAGTAGAAGAAGGAGAAGGAGAAGGTGAGGTCTGGAGGGTCAATCAGAAGAAGCAGAAGAAGGAGAAGGAGAAGGTGAAGTCTGGAGGGTGAATCAGAAGAAGCAGAAGAAGGACAAGGAGAAGGTGAAGTCTGGAGGGTGAATTAGAAGAAGCAGAAGAAGGAGAAGGAGAAGGTGAAGTCAGGAGGGTGAATCAGAAGAAGCAGAAGAAGGAGAAGGAGAAGGTAAAGTTAGGAGGGTGAATCAGAAGAAGCAGAAGAAGGAGAATGAGCAGGTGAAGTCAGGGGGGTGAAGCAGAAGAAGTAGAAGAAGGAGAAGGTGAAGTCAGGAGGGTGAAGCAGAAGAAGCAGAAGAAGGAGAAGGAGAAGGTGAAGTCTGGAGGGCGCAGCAGAAGAAGCAGAAGAAGGAGAAGGAGAAGGTGAAGTCTGGAGGGAGAAGCAGAAGAAGCAGAAGAAGGAGAAGGAGAAGGTGAAGTCTGGAGGGTGAATCAGAAGAAGTAGAAGAAGGTGAAGGAGAAGGTGAAGTCAGGAGAGTGAAGCAGAAGAAGCAGAAGAAGGAGAAGGAGAAGGTGAAGTCTGGAGGGTGAAGCAGAAGAGGCAGAAGAAGGAGAAGTAGAAGGTGATGTCTGGAGGGCGAAGCAGAAGAAGCAGAAGAAGGAGAAGGAGAAGGTGAAGTCTGGAGGGTGAAGCAGAAGAAGCAGAAGAAGGAGAAGGAGAAGGTGAAGTCTGGAGGGTGAATCAGAAGAAGTAGAAGAAGGAGAAGGAGAAGGTGAAGTCAGGAGGGTGAAGCAGAAGAAGCAGAAGAAGGAGAAGGAGAAGGTGAAGTCAGGAGGGTGAATCGGAAGAAGTAGAAGAAGGAGAAGGAGAAGGTGAAGTCTGGAGGGTGAATCAGAAGAAGAAGGAGAAGGAGAAGGTGAAGTCTGGAGGGTGAATCAGAAGAAGTAGAAGAAGGAGAATGAGAAGGTGAAGTCTGGAGGGTGAATCAGAAGAAGCAGAAGAAGGAGAAGGAGAAGGTGAAGTTTGGAGGGAGAAGCAGAAGAAGTAGAAGAAGGAGAAGGAGAAGGTGAAGTCTGGAGGGTGAATCAGAAGAAGTAGAAGAAGGAGAAGGAGAAGGTGAAGTCTGGAGGGTGAATCAGAAGAAGTAGAAGAAGGAGAAGGAGAAGGTGAAGTCTGGAGGGTGAATCAGAAGAAACAGAAGAAGGAGAAGGAGAAGGTGAAGTCTGGAGGGTGAATCAGAAGAAGTAGAAGAAGGAGAAGGAGAAGATGTAGTCTGGAGGGTGAATCAGAAGAAGTAGACGAAGGAGAAGGAGAAGGTGAAGTCTGGAGGGTGAATCAGAAGAAGCAGAAGAAGGAGAAGGAGAAGGTGAAGTCTGGAGGGTGAATCAGAAGAAGTAGAAGAAGGAGAAGGAGAAGGTGAAGTCTGGAGGGTGAATCAGAAGAAGCAGAAGAAGGAGAAGGAGAAGGTGAAGTCTGGAGGGTGAATCAGAAGAAGCAGAAGAAGGAGAAGGAGAAGGTGAAGTCTGGAGGGTGAATCAGAAGAAGCAGAAGAAAGAGAAGGAGAAGGTGAAGTCTGGAGGGTGAAGCAGAAGAAACAGAAGAAGGAGAAGGAGAAGGTGAAGACTGGAGGGTGAATCTGAAGAAGTAGAAGAAGGAGAAGGAGAAGGTGAAGTCTGGAGGGTGAATCAGAAGAAGTAGAAGAAGGAGAAGGAGAAGGTGAAGTCTGGAGGGTGAATCAGAAGAAGCAGAAGAAGGAGAAGGAGAAGGTGAAGTCTGGAGGGTGAATCAGAAGATGCAGAAGAAGAAGAAGGAGAAGATGAAGTCTGGAGGGTGAATCAGAAGAAGCAGAAGAAGGAGAAGGAGAAGTTGAAGTCTGGAGGGTGAAACAGAAGAAGCAGAAGAAGGAGAAGGAGAAGGTGAAGTCTGGAGGGTGAATCAGAAGAAGCAGAAGAAGGAGAAGGAGAAGGTGAAGTCAGGAGGGTGAATCAGAAGAAGCAGAAGAAGGAGAAGGAGAAGGTGAAGTTAGGAGGGTGAATCAGAAGAAGCAGAAGAAGGAGAAGGAGCAGGTGAAGTCAGGGGGGTGAAGCAGAAGAAGTAGAAGAAGGAGAAGGAGAAGGTGAAGTCAGGATGGTGAAGCAGAAGAAGCAGAAGAAGGAGAAGGAGAAGGTGAAGTCTGGAGGGCGCAGCAGAAGAAGCAGAAGAAGGAGAAGGAGAAGCTGAAGTCTGGAGGGTGAAGCAGAAGAAGCAGAAGAAGGAGAAGGAGAAGGTGAAGTCTGGAGGGTGAATCAGAAGAAGTAGAAGAAGGAGAAGGAGAAGTTGAAGTCAGGAGAGTGAAGCAGAAGAAGCAGAAGATGGAGAAGGAAAAGGTGAAGTCTGGAGGGCGAAGCAGAAGAAGCAGAAGAAGGAGAAGGAGAAGGTGAAGTCTGGAGGGTGAAGCAGAAGAAGCAGAAGAAGGAGAAGGAGAAGGTGAAGTCTGGAGGGTGAATCAGAAGAAGTAGAAGAAGGAGAAGGAGAAGGTGAAGTCAGGAGGGTGAAGCAGAAGAAGCAGAAGAAGGAGAAGGAGAAGGTGAAGTCTGGAGGGTGAAGCAGAAGAAGCAGAAGAAGGAGCAGCAGAAGGTGAAGTCTGGAGGGTGAAGCAGAAGAAGCAGAAGAAGGAGAAGGAGAAGGTGAAGTCAGGAGGGTGAATCAGAAGAAGTAGAAGAAGGAGAAGGAGAAGGTGAAGTCTGGAGGGTGAATCAGAAGAAGCAGAAGAAGGAGAAGGAGAAGGTGAAGTCTGGAGGGTGAATCAGAAGAAGTAGAAGAAGGAGAAGGAGAAGGTGAGGTCTGGAGGGTCAATCAGAAGAAGCAGAAGAAGGAGAAGGAGAAGGTGAAGTCTGGAGGGTGAATCAGAAGAAGCAGAAGAAGGAGAAGGAGAAGGTGAAGTCTGGAGGGTGAATTAGAAGAAGCAGAAGAAGGAGAAGGAGAAGGTGAAGTCAGGAGGGTGAATCAGAAGAAGCAGAAGAAGGAGAAGGAGAAGGTAAAGTTAGGAGGGTGAATCAGAAGAAGCAGAAGAAGGAGAAGGAGAAGGTGAAGTCAGGAGGGTGAATCAGAAGAAGCAGAAGAAGGAGAAGGAGAAGGTAAAGTTAGGAGGGTGAATCAGAAGAAGTAGAAGAAGGAGAAGGAGAAGGTGAAGTCAGGAGAGTGAAGCAGAAGAAGCAGAAGAAGGAGAAGGAGAAGGTGAAGTCTGGAGGGTGAAGCAGAAGAAGCAGAAGAAGGAGAAGGAGAAGGTGATGTCTGGAGGGCGAATCAGAAGAAGCAGAAGAAGGAGAAGGAGAAGGTGAAGTCTGGAGGGTGAAGCAGAAGAAGGAGAAGGAGAAGGTGAAGTCTGGAGGGTGAATCAGAAGAAGTAGAAGAAGGAGAAGGAGAAGGTGAAGTCAGGAGGGTGAAGCAGAAGAAGCAGAAGAAGGAGAAGGAGAAGGTGAAGTCAGGAGGGTGAATCGGAAGAAGTAGAAGAAGGAGAAGGAGAAGGTGAAGTCTGGAGGGTGAATCAGAAGAAGTAGAAGAAGGAGAAGGAGAAGGTGAAGTCTGGAGGGTGAATCAGAAGAAGTAGAAGAAGGAGAAGGGGAAGGTGAAGTCTGGAGGGTGAATCAGAAGAAGCAGAAGAAGGAGAAGGAGAAGGTGAAGTCTGGAGGGTGAATCAGAAGAAGTAGAAGAAGGAGAAGGAGAAGGTGAAGTCTGGAGGGTGAATCAGAAGAAGCAGAAGAAGGAGAAGGAGAAGGTGAAGTCTGGAGGGTGAATCAGAAGAAGCAGAAGAAGGAGAAGGAGAAGGTGAAGTCTGGAGGGTGAAACAGAAGAAGCAGAATAAGGAGAAGGAGAAGGTGAAGTCAGGAGGGTGAATCAGAAGAAGCAGAAGAAGGAGAAGGAGAAGGTGAAGTAAGGAGGGTGAATCAGAAGAAGCAGAAGAAGGAGAAGGAGAAGGTGAAGTCTGGAGTGTGAAGCAGAAGAAGCAAAAGAAGGAGAAGGAGAAGGTGAAGTCTGGAGGGTGAATCAGAAGAAGTAGAAGAAGGAGAAGGAGAAGGTGAAGTCTGGAGGGTGAAGCAGAAGAAGTAGAAGAAGGAGAAGGAGAAGGTGAAGTCAGGAGGGTGAATCAGAAGAAGTAGAAGAAGGAGAAGGAGAAGGTGAAGTCAGGAGGTGAATCAGAAGAAGCAGAAGAAGGAGAAGGAGAAGGTGAAGTCTGGAGGGTGAATCAGAAGAATCAGAAGAAGGAGAAGGAGATGTTGAAGTCTGGAGGGTGAATCAGAAGAAGCAGAAGAAAGAGAAGGAGAAGGTGAAGTCTGGAGGGTGAAGCAGAAGAAACAGAAGAAGGAGAAGGAGAAGGTGAAGACTGGAGGGTGAATCTGAAGAAGTAGAAGAAGGAGAAGGAGAAGGTGAAGTCTGGAGGGTGAATCAGAAGAAGTAGAAGAAGGAGAAGGAGAAGGTGAAGTCTGGAGGGTGAATCAGAAGAAGCAGAAGAAGGAGAAGGAGAAGGTGAAGTCTGGAAGGTTAATCAGAAGAAGCAGAAGAAGGAGAAGGAGAAGATGAAGTCTGGAGGGTGAATCAGAAGAAGCAGAAGAAGGAGAAGGAGAAGGTGAAGTCTGGAGGGTGAATCAGAAGAAGCAGAAGAAGGAGAAGGAGAAGGTGAAGTCTGGAGGGTGAATCAGAAGAATCAGAAGAAGGAGAAGGAGAGGGTGAAGTCTGGAGGGTGAATCAGAAGAAGCAGAAGAAAGAGAAGGAGAAGGTGAAGTCTGGAGGGTGAAGCAGAAGAAACAGAAGAAGGAGAAGGAGAAGGTGAAGACTGGAGGGTGAATCTGAAGAAGTAGAAGAAGGAGAAGGAGAAGGTGAAGTCTGGAGGGTGAATCAGAAGAAGTAGAAGAAGGAGAAGGAGAAGGTGAAGTCTGGAGGGTGAATCAGAAGAAGCAGAAGAAGGAGAAGGAGAAGGTGAAGTCTGGAGGGTGAATCAGAAGAAGCAGAAGAAGGAGAAGGAGAAGATGAAGTCTGGAGGGTGAATCAGAAGAAGCAGAAGAAGGAGAAGGAGAAGGTGAAGTCTGGAGGGTGAAACAGAAGAAGCAGAAGAAGGAGAAGGAGAAGGTGAAGTCTGGAGGGTGAATTAGAAGAAGCAGAAGAAGGAGAAGTAGAAGGTGAAGTCAGGAGGGTGAATCAGAAGAAGCAGAAGAAGGAGAAGGAGAAGGTGAAGTTAGGAGGGTGAATCAGAAGAAGCAGAAGAAGGAGAAGGAGCAGGTGAAGTCAGGGGGGTGAAGCAGAAGAAGTAGAAGAAGGAGAAGGAGAAGGTGAAGTCAGGACGGTGAAGCAGAAGAAGCAGAAGAAGGAGAAGGAGAAGGTGAAGTCTGGAGGGCGCAGCAGAAGAAGCAGAAGAAGGAGAAGGAGAAGGTGAAGTCTGGAGGGTGAAGCAGAAGAAGCAGAAGAAGGAGAAGGAGAAGGTGAAGTCTGGAGGGTGAATCAGAAGAAGTAGAAGAAGGAGAAGGAGAAGGTGAAGTCAGGAGAGTGAAGCAGAAGAAGCAGAAGAAGGAGAAGGAGAAGGTGAAGTCTGGAGGGTGAAGCAGAAGAAGCAGAAGAAGGAGAAGGAGAAGGTGACGTCTGGAGGGCGAAGCAGAAGAAGCAGAAGAAGGAGAAGGAGAAGGTGAAGTCTGGAGGGTGAAGCAGAAGAAGCAGAAGAAGGAGAAGGAGAAGGTGAAGTCTGGAGGGTGAATCAGAAGAAGTAGAAGAAGGAGAAGGAGAAGGTGAAGTCAGGAGGGTGAAGCAGAAGAAGCAGAAGAAGGAGAAGGAGAAGGTGAAGTCAGGAGGGTGAATCGGAAGAAGTAGAAGAAGGAGAAGGAGAAGGTGAAGTCAGGAGGGTGAAGCAGAAGAAGCAGAAGAAGGAGAAGGAGAAGGTGAAGTCAGGAGGGTGAATCGGAAGAAGTAGAAGAAGGAGAAGGAGAAGGTGAAGTCTGGAGGGTGAATCAGAAGAAGTAGAAGAAGGAGAAGTAGAAGGTGAAGTCTGGAGGGTGAATCAGAAGAAGTAGAAGAAGGAGAAGGAGAAGGTGAAGTCTGGAGGGTGAATCAGAAGAAGCAGAAGAAGGAGAAGGAGAAGGTGATGTCTGGAGGGCGAATCAGAAGAAGCAGAAGAAGGAGAAGGAGAAGGTGAAGTCTGGAGGGTGAAGCAGAAGAAGCAGAAGAAGGAGAAGGAGAAGGTGAAGTCTGGAGGGTGAATCTGAAGAAGTAGAAGAAGGAGAAGGAGAAGGTGAAGTCAGGAGGGTGAAGCAGAAGAAGCAGAAGAAGGAGAAGGAGAAGGTGAAGTCAGGAGGGTGAATCGGAAGAAGTAGAAGAAGGAGAAGGAGAAGGTGAAGTCTGGAGGGTGAATCAGAAGAAGTAGAAGAAGGAGAAGGAGAAGGTGAAGTCTGGAGGGTGAATCAGAAGAAGTAGAAGAAGGAGAAGGGGAAGGTGAAGTCTGGAGGGTGAATCAGAAGAAGTAGCAGAAGGAGAAGGAGAAGGTGAAGTCTGGAGGGTGAATCAGAAGAAGTAGAAGAAGGAGAAGGAGAAGGTGAAGTCTGGAGGGTGAATCAGAAGAAGTAGAAGAAGGAGAAGGAGAAGGTGAAGTCTGGAGGGTGAATCAGAAGAAGCAGAAGAAGGAGAAGGAGAAGGTGATGTCTGGAGGGCGAAGCAGAAGAAGCAGAAGAAGGAGAAGGAGAAGGTGAGGTCTGGAGGGTGAAGCAGAAGAAGAAGGAGAAGGAGAAGGTGAAGTCTGGAGGGTGAATCAGAAGAAGTAGAAGAAGGAGAAGGAGAAGGTGAAGTCAGGAGGGTGAAGCAGAAGAAGCAGAAGAAGGAGAAGGAGAAGGTGAAGTCAGGAGGGTGAATCGGAAGAAGTAGAAGAAGGAGAAGGAGAAGGTGAAGTCAGGAGGGTGAAGCAGAAGAAGCAGAAGAAGCAGAAGGAGAAGGTGAAGTCAGGAGGGTGAATCGGAAGAAGTAGAAGAAGGAGAAGGAGAAGGTGAAGTCTGGAGGGTGAATCAGAAGAAGTAGAAGAAGGAGAAGTAGAAGGTGAAGTCTGGAGGGTGAATCAGAAGAAGTAGAAGAAGGAGAAGGAGAAGGTGAAGTCTGGAGGGTGAATCAGAAGAAGCAGAAGAAGGAGAAGGAGAAGGTGATGTCTGGAAGGCGAATCAGAAGAAGCAGAAGAAGGAGAAGGAGAAGGTGAAGTCTGGAGGGTGAAGCAGAAGAAGCAGAAGAAGGAGAAGGAGAAGGTGAAGTCTGGAGGGTGAATCAGAAGAAGTAGAAGAAGGAGAAGGAGAAGGTGAAGTCAGGAGGGTGAAGCAGAAGAAGCAGAAGAAGGAGAAGGAGAAGGTGAAGTCAGGAGGGTGAATCGGAAGAAGTAGAAGAAGGAGAAGGAGAAGGTGAAGTCTGGAGGGTGAATCAGAAGAAGTAGAAGAAGGAGAAGGAGAAGGTGAAGTCTGGAGGGTGAATCAGAAGAAGTAGAAGAAGGAGAAGGGGAAGGTGAAGTCTGGAGGGTGAATCAGAAGAAGCAGAAGAAGGAGAAGGAGAAGGTGAAGTCTGGAGGGAGAAGCAGAAGAAGTAGCAGAAGGAGAAGGAGAAGGTGAAGTCTGGAGGGTGAATCAGAAGAAGTAGAAGAAGGAGAAGGAGAAGGTGAAGTCTGGAGGGTGAATCAGAAGAAGTAGAAGAAGGAGAAGGAGAAGGTGAAGTCTGGAGGGTGAATCAGAAGAAACAGAAGAAGGAGAAGGAGAAGGTGAAGTCTGGAGGGTGAATCAGAAGAAGTAGAAGAAGGAGAAGGAGAAGGTGTAGTCTGGAGGGTGAATCAGAAGAAGTAGACGAAGGAGAAGGAGAAGGTGAAGTCTGGAGGGTGAATCAAAAGAAGCAGAAGAAGGAGAAGGAGAAGGTGAAGTCTGGAGGGTGAATCAGAAGAAGTAGAAGAAGGAGAAGGAGAAGGTGAAGTCTGGAGGGTGAATCAGAAGAAGCAGAAGAAGGAGAAGAAGAAGGTGAAGTCTGGAGGGTGAATCCGAAGAAGCAGAAGAAGGAGAAGGAGAAGGTGAAGTCTGGAGGGTGAAACAGAAGAAGCAGAATAAGGAGAAGGAGAAGGTGAAGTCAGGAGGGTGAATCAGAAGAAGCAGAAGAAGGAGAAGGAGAAGGTGAAGTAAGGAGGGTGAATCAGAAGAAGCAGAAGAAGGAGAAGGAGAAGGTGAAGTCTGGAGTGTGAAGCAGAAGAAGCAAAAGAAGGAGAAGGAGAAGGTGAAGTCTGGAGGGTGAATCAGAAGAAGTAGAAGAAGCAGAAGGAGAAGGTGAAGTCTGGAGGGTGAAGCAGAAGAAGTAGAAGAAGGAGAAGGAGAAGGTGAAGTCAGGAGGGTGAATCAGAAGAAGTAGAAGAAGGAGAAGGAGAAGGTGAAGTCAGGAGGGTGAATCAGAAGAAGCAGAAGAAGGAGAAGGAGAAGGTGAAGTCTGGAGGGTGAATCAGAAGAATCAGAAGAAGGAGAAGGAGAAGTTGAAGTCTGGAGGGTGAATCAGAAGAAGCAGAATAAAGAGAAGGAGAAGGTGAAGTCTGGAGGGTGAAGCAGAAGAAACAGAAGAAGGAGAAGGAGAAGATGAAGACTGGAGGGTGAATCTGAAGAAGTAGAAGAAGGAGAAGGAGAAGGTGAAGTCTGGAGGGTGAATCAGAAGAAGTAGAAGAAGGAGAAGGAGAAGGTGAAGTCTGGAGGGTGAATCAGAAGAAGCAGAAGAAGGAGAAGGAGAAGGTGAAGTCTGGAGGGTGAATCAGAAGAAGCAGAAGAAGGAGAAGGAGAAGATGAAGTCTGGAGGGTGTATCAGAAGAAGCAGAAGAAGGAGTAGAAGAAGGTGAAGTCTGGAGGGTGAATCAGAAGAAGCAGAAGAAGGAGAAGGAGAAGGTGAAGTCTGGAGGGTGAATCAGAAGAATCAGAAGAAGGAGAAGGAGAGGGTGAAGTCTGGAGGGTGAATCAGAAGAAGCAGAAGAAAGAGAAGGAGAAGGTGAAGTCTGGAGGGTGAAGCAGAAGAAACAGAAGAAGGAGAAGGAGAAGGTGAAGACTGGAGGGTGAATCTGAAGAAGTAGAAGAAGGAGAAGGAGAAGGTGAAGTCTGGAGGGTGAATCAGAAGAAGTAGAAGAAGGAGAAGGAGAAGGTGAAGTCTGGAGGGTGAATCAGAAGAAGCAGAAGAAGGAGAAGGAGAAGGTGATGTCTGGAGGGCGAATCAGAAGAAGCAGAAGAAGGAGAAGGAGAAGGTGAAGTCTGGAGGGTGAAGCAGAAGAAGCAGAAGAAGGAGAAGGAGAAGGTGAAGTCTGGAGGGTGAATCAGAAGAAGTAGAAGAAGGAGAAGGAGAAGGTGAAGTCAGGAGGGTGAAGCAGAAGAAGCAGAAGAAGGAGAAGGAGAAGGTGAAGTCAGGAGGGTGAATCGGAAGAAGTAGAAGAAGGAGAAGGAGAAGGTGAGGTCTGGAGGGTGAATCAGAAGAAGTAGAAGAAGGAGAAGGAGAAGGTGAAGTCTGGAGGGTGAATCAGAAGAAGTAGAAGAAGGAGAAGGGGAAGGTGAAGTCTGGAGGGTGAATCAGAAGAAGCAGAAGAAGGAGAAGGAGAAGGTGAAGTCTGGAGGGAGAAGCAGAAGAAGTAGCAGAAGGAGAAGGAGAAGGTGAAGTCTGGAGGGTGAATCAGAAGACGTAGAAGAAGGAGAAGGAGAAGGTGAAGTCTGGAGGGTGAATCAGAAGAAGTAGAAGAAGGAGAAGGAGAAGGTGAAGTCTGGAGGGTGAATCAGAAGAAGCAGAAGAAGGAGAAGGAGAAGGTGATGTCTGGAGGGCGAAGCAGAAGAAGCAGAAGAAGGAGAAGGAGAAGGTGAAGTCTGGAGGGTGAAGCAGAAGAAGCAGAAGAAGGAGAAGGAGAAGGTGAAGTCTGGAGGGTGAATCAGAAGAAGTAGAAGAAGGAGAAGGAGAAGGTGAAGTCAGGAGGGTGAAGCAGAAGAAGCAGAAGAAGGAGAAGGAGAAGGTGAAGTCAGGAGGGTGAATCGGAAGAAGTAGAAGAAGGAGAAGGAGAAGGTGAAGTCAGGAGGGTGAAGCAGAAGAAGCAGAAGAAGGAGAAGGAGAAGGTGAAGTCAGGAGGGTGAATCGGAAGAAGTAGAAGAAGGAGAAGGAGAAGGTGAAGTCTGGAGGGTGAATCAGAAGAAGTAGAAGAAGGAGAAGTAGAAGGTGAAGTCTGGAGGGTGAATCAGAAGAAGTAGAAGAAGGAGAAGGAGAAGGTGAAGTCTGGAGGGTGAATCAGAAGAAGCAGAAGAAGGAGAAGGAGAAGGTGATGTCTGGAGGGCGAATCAGAAGAAGCAGAAGAAGGAGAAGGAGAAGGTGAAGTCTGGAGGGTGAAGCAGAAGAAGCAGAAGAAGGAGAAGGAGAAGGTGAAGTCTGGAGGGTGAATCAGAAGAAGTAGAAGAAGGAGAAGGAGAAGGTGAAGTCAGGAGTGTGAAGCAGAAGAAGCAGAAGAAGGAGAAGGAGAAGGTGAAGTCAGGAGGGTGAATCGGAAGAAGTAGAAGAAGGAGAAGGAGAAGGTGAAGTCTGGAGGGTGAATCAGAAGAAGTAGAAGAAGGAGAAGGAGAAGGTGAAGTCTGGAGGGTGAATCAGAAGAAGTAGAAGAAGGAGAAGGGGAAGGTGAAGTCTGGAGGGTGAATCAGAAGAAGCAGAAGAAGGAGAAGGAGAAGGTGAAGTCTGGAGGGAGAAGCAGAAGAAGTAGCAGAAGGAGAAGGAGAAGGTGAAGTCTGGAGGGTGAATCAGAAGAAGTAGAAGAAGGAGAAGGAGAAGATGAAGTCTGGAGGGTGAATCAGAAGAAGTAGAAGAAGGAGAAGGAGAAGGTGAAGTCTGGAGGGTGAATCAGAAGAAACAGAAGAAGGAGAAGGAGAAGGTGAAGTCTGGAGGGTGAATCAGAAGAAGTAGAAGAAGGAGAAGGAGAAGGTGTAGTCTGGAGGGTGAATCAGAAGAAGTAGACGAAGGAGAAGGAGAAGGTGAAGTCTGGAGGGTGAATCAAAAGAAGCAGAAGAAGGAGAAGGAGAAGGTGAAGTCTGGAGGGTGAATCAGAAGAAGTAGAAGAAGGAGAAGGAGAAGGTGAAGTCTGGAGGGTGAATCAGAAGAAGCAGAAGAAGGAGAAGAAGAAGGTGAAGTCTGGAGGGTGAATCAGAAGAAGCAGAAGAAGGAGAAGGAGAAGGTGAAGTCTGGAGGGTGAAACAGAAGAAGCAGAATAAGGAGAAGGAGAAGGTGAAGTCAGGAGGGTGAATCAGAAGAAGCAGAAGAAGGAGAAGGAGAAGGTGAAGTAAGGAGGGTGAATCAGAAGAAGCAGAAGAAGGAGAAGGAGAAGGTGAAGTCTGGAGTGTGAAGCAGAAGAAGCAAAAGAAGGAGAAGGAGAAGGTGAAGTCTGGAGGGTGAATCAGAAGAAGTAGAAGAAGGAGAGGGAGAAGGTGAAGTCTGGAGGGTGAAGCAGAAGAAGTAGAAGAAGGAGAAGGAGAAGGTGAAGTCAGGAGGGTGAATCAGAAGAAGTAGAAGAAGGAGAAGGAGAAGGTGAAGTCAGGAGGGTGAATCAGAAGAAGCAGAAGAAGGAGAAGGAGAAGGTGAAGTCTGGAGGGTGAATCAGAAGAATCAGAAGAAGGAGAAGGAGAAGTTGAAGTCTGGAGGGTGAATCAGAAGAAGCAGAATAAAGAGAAGGAGAAGGTGAAGTCTGGAGGGTGAAGCAGAAGAAACAGAAGAAGGAGAAGGAGAAGATGAAGACTGGAGGGTGAATCTGAAGAAGTAGAAGAAGGAGAAGGAGAAGGTGAAGTCTGGAGGGTGAATCAGAAGAAGTAGAAGAAGGAGAAGGAGAAGGTGAAGTCTGGAGGGTGAATCAGAAGAAGCAGAAGAAGGAGAAGGAGAAGGTGAAGTCTGGAGGGTGAATCAGAAGAAGCAGAAGAAGGAGAAGGAGAAGATGAAGTCTGGAGGGTGAATCAGAAGAAGCAGAAGAAGGAGAAGAAGAAGGTGAAGTCTGGAGGGTGAATCAGAAGAAGCAGAAGAAGGAGAAGGAGAAGGTGATGTCTGGAGGGTGAATCAGAAGAATCAGAAGAAGGAGAAGGAGAGGGTGAAGTCTGGAGGGTGAATCAGAAGAAGCAGAAGAAAGAGAAGGAGAAGGTGAAGTCTGGAGGGTGAAGCAGAAGAAACAGAAGAAGGAGAATGAGAAGGTGAAGACTGGAGGGTGAATCTGAAGAAGTAGAAGAAGGAGAAGGAGAAGGTGAAGTCTGGAGGGTGAATCAGAAGAAGTAGAAGAAGGAGAAGGAGAAGGTGAAGTCTGGAGGGTGAATCAGAAGAAGCAGAAGAAGGAGAAGGTGAAGTCTGGAGGGTGATTCAGAAGAAGCAGAAGAAGGAGAAGGAGAAGATGAAGTCTGGAGGGTGAATCAGAAGAAGCAGAAGAAGGAGAAGGAGAAGGTGAAGTCTGGAGGGTGAAACAGAAGAAGCAGAAGAAGGAGAAGGAGAAGGTGAAGTCTGGAGGGTGAATCAGAAGAAGCAGAAGAAGGAGAAGGAGAAGGTGAAGTCAGGAGGGTGAATCAGAAGAAGCAGAAGAAGGAGAAGGAGAAGGTGAAGTTAGGAGGGTGAATCAGAAGAAGCAGAAGAAGGAGAAGGAGCATGTGAAGTCAGGGGGGTGAAGCAGAAGAAGTAGAAGAAGGAGAAGGAGAAGGTGAAGTCAGGACGGTGAAGCAGAAGAAGCAGAAGAAGGAGAAGGAGAAGGTGAAGTCTGGAGGGCGCAGCAGAAGAAGCAGAAGAAGGAGAAGGAGAAGGTGAAGTCTGGAGGGTGAAGCAGAAGAAGCAGAAGAAGGAGAAGGAGAAGGTGAAGTCTGGAGGGTGAATCAGAAGAAGTAGAAGAAGGAGAAGGAGTAGGTGAAGTCAGGAGAGTGAAGCAGAAGAAGCAGAAGAAGGAGAAGGAGAAGGTGAAGTCTGGTGGGTGAAGCAGAAGAAGCAGAAGAAGGAGAAGGAGAAGGTGATGTCTGGAGGGCGAAGCAGAAGAAGCAGAAGAAGTAGAAGGAGAAGGTGAAGTCTGGAGGGTGAAGCAGAGGAAGCAGAAGAAGGAGAAGGAGAAGGTGAAGTCTGGAGGGTGAATCAGAAGAAGTAGAAGAAGGAGAAGGAGAAGGTGAAGTCAGGAGGGTGAAGCAGAAGAAGCAGAAGAAGGAGAAGGAGAAGGTGAAGTCAGGAGGGTGAATCGGAAGAAGTAGAAGAAGGAGAAGGAGAAGGTGAAGTCTGGAGGGTGAATCAGAAGAAGTAGAAGAAGGAGAAGTAGAAGGTGAAGTCTGGAGGGTGAATCAGAAGAAGTAGAAGAAGGAGAAGGAGAAGCTGAAGTCTGGAGGGTGAATCAGAAGAAGCAGAAGGAGGAGAAGGAGAAGGTGAAGTCTGGAGGGAGAAGCAGAAGAAGTAGAAGAAGGAGAAGGAGAAGGTGAAGTCTGGAGGGTGAATCAGAAGAAGTAGAAGAATGAGAAGGAGAAGGTGAAGTCTGGAGGGTGAATCAGAAGAAGCAGAAGAAGGAGAAGGAGAAGGTGAAGTCTGGAGGGTGAATCAGAAGAAGCAGAAGAAGGAGAAGGAGAAGGTGAAGTCAGGAGGGTGAATCAGAAGAAGCAGAAGAAGGAGAAGGAGAAGGTGAAGTAAGGAGGGTGAATCAGAAGAAGCAGAAGAAGGAGAAGGAGAAGGTGAAGTCTGGAGGGTGAAACAGAAGAAGCAAAAGAAGGAGAAGGAGAAGGTGAAGTCAGGAGGGTGAATCAGAAGAAGCAGAAGAAGGAGAAGGAGAAGGTGAAGGAAGGAGGGTGAATCAGAAGAAGCAGAAGAAGGAGAAGGAGAAGGTGAAGTCTGGAGTGTGAAGCAGAAGAAGCAAAAGAAGGAGAAGGAGAAGGTGAAGTCTGGAGGGTGAATCAGAAGAAGTAGAAGAAGGAGAAGGAGAAGGTGAAGTCTGGAGGGTGAAGCAGAAGAAGTAGAAGAAGGAGAAGGAGAAGGTGAAGTCAGGAGGGTGAATCAGAAGAAGTAGAAGAAGGAGAAGGAGAAGGTGAAGTCAGGAGGGTGAATCAGAAGAAGCAGAAGAAGGAGAAGGAGAAGGTGAAGTCTGGAGGGTGAATCAGAAGAATCAGAAGAAGGAGAAGGAGAAGGTGAAGTCTGGAGGGTGAATCAGAAGAAGCAGAAGAAAGAGAAGGAGAAGGTGAAGTCTGGAGGGTGAATCAGAAGAAGCAGAAGAAGGAGAAGGAGAAGGTGAAGTCTGGAGGGAGAAGCAGAAGAAGTAGAAGAAGGAGAAGGAGAAGGTGAAGTCTGGAGGGTGAATCAGAAGAAGTAGAAGAAGGAGAAGGAGAAGGTGAAGTCTGGAGGGTGAATCAGAAGAAGTAGAAGAAGGAGAAGGAGAAGGTGAAGTCTGGAGGGTGAATCAGAAGAAACAGAAGAAGGAGAAGGAGAAGGTGAAGTCTGGAGGGTGAATCAGAAGAAGTAGAAGAAGGAGAAGGAGAAGGTGTAGTCTGGAGGGTGAATCAGAAGAAGTAGACGAAGGAGAAGGAGAAGGTGAAGTCTGGAGGGTGAAGCAGAAGAAGCAGAAGAAGGTGAAGTCTGGAGGGTGAATCAGAAGAAGTAGAAGAAGGAGAAGGAGAAGGTGAAGTCTGGAGGGTGAATCAGAAGAAGCAGAAGAAGGAGAAGGAGAAGGTGAAGTCTGGAGGGTGAATCAGAAGAAGCAGAAGAAGGAGAAGGAGAAGGTGAAGTCTGGAGGGTGAAACAGAAGAAGCAGAATAAGGAGAAGGAGAAGGTGAAGTCAGGAGGGTGAATCAGAAGAAGCAGAAGAAGGAGAAGGAGAAGGTGAAGTAAGGAGGGTGAATCAGAAGAAGCAGAAGAAGGAGAAGGAGAAGGTGAAGTCTGGAGTGTGAAGCAGAAGAAGCAAAAGAAGGAGAAGGAGAAGGTGAAGTCTGGAGGGTGAATCAGAAGAAGTAGAAGAAGGAGAAGGAGAAGGTGAAGTCTGGAGGGTGAAGCAGAAGAAGTAGAAGAAGGAGAAGGAGAAGGTGAAGTCAGGAGGGTGAATCAGAAGAAGAAAAGAAGGAGAAGGAGAAGGTGAAGTCAGGAGGGTGAATCAGAAGAAGCAGAAGAAGGAGAAGGAGAAGGTGAAGTCTGGAGGGTGAATCAGAAGAATCAGAAGAAGGAGAAGGAGAAGGTGAAGTCTGGAGGGTGAATCGGAAGAAGCAGAAGAAAGTGAAGGAGAAGGTGAAGTCTGGAGGGTGAATCAGAAGAAGTAGAAGAAGGAGAAGGAGAAGGTGAAGTCTGGAGGGTGAATCAGAAAAAGCAGAAGAAGGAGAAGGAGAAGGAGAAGTCTGGAGGGTGAATCAGAAGAAGCAGAAGAAGGAGAAGGAGAAGGTGAAGTCTGGAGGGTGAATCAGAAGAAGCAGAAGAAGGAGAAGGAGAAGGTGAAGTCTGGAGGGTGAATCAGAAGAAGCAGAATAAGGAGAAGGAGAAGGTGAAGTCTGGAGGGTGAATCAGAAGAAGCAGAAAAAGGAGAAGGAGAAGGTGAAGTCTGAAGGGTGAATCAGAAGAAGTAGAAGAAGGAGAAGGAGAAGGTGAAGTCTGGAGGGTGAAGCAGAAGAAGTAGAAGAAGGAGAAGGAGAAGGTGAAGTCAGGAGGGTGAATCAGAAGAAGTAGAAGAAGGAGAAGGAGAAGGTGAAGTATGGAGGGTGTATCAGAAGAAGTAGAAGAAGGAGAAGGAGAAGGTGAAGTCTGGAGGGTGAAGCAGAAGAAGTAGAAGAAGGAGAAGGAGAAGGTGAAGTCAGGAGGGTGAATCAGAAGAAGTAGAAGAAGGAGAAGGAGAAGGTGAAGTCAGGAGGGTGAATCAGAAGAAGCAGAAGAAGGAGAAGGAGAAGGTGAAGTCTGGAGGGTGAATCAGAAGAATCAGAAGAAGGAGAAGGAGAAGGTGAAGTCTGGAGGGTGAATCAGAAGAAGCAGAAGAAAGAGAAGGAGAAGGTGAAGTCTGGAGGGTGAATCAGAAGAAGTAGAAGAAGGAGAAGGAGAAGGTGAAGTCTGGAGGGTGAATCAGAAAAAGCAGAAGAAGGAGAAGGAGAAGGTGAAGTCTGGAGGGTGAATCAGAAGAAGCAGAAGAAGGAGAAGGAGAAGGTGAAGTCTGGAGGGTGAATCAGAAGAAGCAGAAGAAGGAGAAGGAGAAGGTGAAGTCTGAAGGGTGAATCAGAAGAAGTAGAAGAAGGAGAAGGAGAAGGTGAGGTCTGGAGGGTGAAGCAGAAGAAGTAGAAGAAGGAGAAGGAGAAGGTGAAGTCAGGAGGGTGAATCAGAAGAAGTAGAAGAAGGAGAAGGAGAAGGTGAAGTCAGGAGGGTGAATCAGAAGAAGCAGAAGAAGGAGAAGGAGAAGGTGAAGTCTGGAGGGTGAATCAGAAGAATCAGAAGAAGGAGAAGGAGAAGGTGAAGTCTGGAGGGTGAATCAGAAGAAGCAGAAGAAAGAGAAGGAGAACGTGAAGTCTGGAGGGTGAAGCAGAAGAAACAGAAGAAGGAGAAGGAGAAGGTGAAGACTGGAGGGTGAATCAGAAGAAGTAGAAGAAGGAGAAGGAGAAGGTGAAGTCTGGAGGGTGAATCAGAAGAAGTAGAAGAAGGAGAAGGAGAAGGTGAAGTCTGGAGGGTGAATCAGAAGAAGTAGAAGAAGGAGAAGGAGAAGGTGAAGTCTGGAGGGTGAATCAGAAGAAGCAGAAGAAGGAGAAGGAGAAGGTGAAGTCAGGAGGGTGAATCAGAAGAAGTAGAAGAAGGAGAAGGAGAAGGTGAAGTTAGGAGGGTGAATCAGAAGAAGCAGAAGAAGGAGAAGGAGCAGGTGAAGTCAGGGGGGTGAAGCAGAAGAAGTAGAAGAAGGAGAAGGAGAAGGTGAAGTCAGGACGGTGAAGCAGAAGAAGCAGAAGAAGGAGAAGGAGAAGGTGAATTCTGGAGGGCGCAGCAGAAGAAGCAGAAGAAGGAGAAGGAGAAGGTGAAGTCTGGAGGGTGAAGCAGAAGAAGCAGAAGAAGGAGAAGGAGAAGGTGAAGTCTGGAGGGTGAATCAGAAGAAGTAGAAGAAGGAGAAGGAGAAGGTGAAGTCAGGAGAGTGAAGCAGAAGAAGCAGAAGAAGGAGAAGGAGAAGGTGAAGTCTGGAGGGTGAAGCAGAAGAAGCAGAAGAAGGAGAAGGAGAAGGTGATGTCTGGAGGGCGAAGCAGAAGAAGCAGAAGAAGGAGAAGGAGAAGGTGAAGTCTGGAGGGTGAAGCAGAGGAAGCAGAAGAAGGAGAAGGAGAAGGTGAAGTCTGGAGGGTGAATCAGAAGAAGTAGAAGAAGGAGAAGGAGAAGGTGAAGTCAGGAGGGTGAAGCAGAAGAAGCAGAAGAAGGAGAAGGAGAAGGTGAAGTCAGGAGGGTGAATCGGAAGAAGTAGAAGAAGGAGAAGGAGAAGGTGAAGTCTGGAGGGTGAATCAGAAGAAGTAGAAGAAGGAGAATTAGAAGGTGAAGTCTGGAGGGTGAATCAGAAGAAGTAGAAGAAGGAGAAGGAGAAGGTGAAGTCTGGAGGGTGAATCAGAAGAAGCAGAAGAAGGAGAAGCAGAAGGTGAAGTCTGGAGGGAGAAGCAGAAGAAGTAGAAGAAGGAGAAGGAGAAGGTGAAGTCTGGAGGGTGAATCAGAAGAAGTAGAAGAAGGAGAAGGAGAAGGTGAAGTCTGGAGGGTGAATCAGAAGAAGCAGAAGAAGGAGAAGGAGAAGGTGAAGTCTGGAGGGTGAATCAGAAGAAGCAGAAGAAGGAGAAGGAGAAGGTGAAGTCTGGAGGGTGAAACAGAAGAAGCAGAATAAGGAGAAGGAGAAGGTGAAGTCAGGAGGGTGAATCAGAAGAAGCAGAAGAAGGAGAAGGAGAAGGTGAAGTAAGGAGGGTGAATCAGAAGAAGCAGAAGAAGGAGAAGGAGAAGGTGAAGTCTGGAGTGTGAAGCAGAAGAAGCAAAAGAAGAAGAAGGAGAAGGTGAAGTCTGGAGGGTGAATCAGAAGAAGTAGAAGAAGGAGAAGGAGAAGGTGAAGTCAGGAGGGTGAATCAGAAGAAGTAGAAGAAGGAGAAGGAGAAGGTGAAGTCAGGAGGGTGAATCAGAAGAAGCAGAAGAAGGAGAAGGAGAAGGTGAAGTCTGGAGTGTGAATCAGAAGAATCAGAAGAAGGAGAAAGAGAAGATGAAGTCTGGAGGGTGAATCAGAAGAAGCAGAAGAAAGAGAAGGAGAAGGTGAAGTCTGGAGGGTGAATCAGAAGAAGCAGAAGAAGGAGAAGGAGAATGTGAAGTCTGGAGGGAGAAGTAGAAGAAGGAGAAGGAGAAGGTGAAGTCTGGAGGGTGAATCAGAAGAAGTAGAAGAAGGAGAAGGAGAAGGTGAAGTCTGGAGGGTGAATCAGAAGAAGTAGAAGAAGGAGAAGGAGAAGTTGAAGTCTGGAGGGTGAATCAGAAGAAACAGAAGAAGGAGAAGGAGAAGGTGAAGTCTGGAGGGTGAATCAGACGAAGTAGAAGAGGGAGAAGGAGAAGGTGTAGTCTGGAGGGTGAATCAGAAGAAGAAGACGAAGGAGAAGGAGAAGGTGAAGTCTGGAGGGTGAACCAGAAGAAGCAGAAGAAGGAGAAGGAGAAGGTGAAGTCTGGAGGGTGAATCAGAAGAAGTAGAAGAAGGAGAAGGAGAAGGTGAAGTCTGGAGGGTGAATCAGAAGAAGCAGAAGAAGGAGAAGGAGAAGGTGAAGTCTGGAGGGTGAATCAGAAGAAGCAGAAGAAGGAGAAGGAGATGGTGAAGTCTGGAGGGTGAAACAGAAGAAGCAGAATAAGGAGAAGAAGAAGGTGAAGTCAGGAGGGTGAATCAGAAGAAGCAGAAGAAGGAGAAGGAGAAGGTGAAGTAAGGAGGGTGAATCAGAAGAAGCAGAAGAAGGAGAAGGAGAAGGTGAAGTCTGGAGTGTGAAGCAGAAGAAGCAAAAGAAGGAGAAGGAGAAGGTGAAGTCTGGAGGGTGAATCAGAAGAAGTAGAAGAAGGAGAAGGAGAAGGTGAAGTCTGGAGGGTGAAGCAGAAGAAGTAGAAGAAGGAGAAGGAGAAGGTGAAGTCAGGAGGGTGAATCAGAAGAAGTAGAAGAAGGAGAAGGAGAAGGTGAAGTCAGGAGGGTGAATCAGAAGAAGCTGAAGAAGGAGAAGGAGAAGGTGAAGTCTGGAGGGTGAATCAGAAGAATCAGAAGAAGGAGAAGGAGAAGGTGAAGTCTGGAGGGTGAATCAGAAGAAGCAGAAGAAAGAGAAGGAGAAGGTGAAGTCTGGAGGGTGAATCAGAAGAAGTAGAAGAAGGAGAAGGAGAAGGTGAAGTCTGGAGGGTGAATCAGAAAAAGCAGAAGAAGGAGAAGGAGAAGGTGAAGTCTGGAGGGTGAATCAGAAGAAGCAGAAGAAGGAGAAGGAGAAGGTGAAGTCTGGAGGGTGAATCAGAAGAAGCAGAAGAAGGAGAAGGAGAAGGTGAAGTCTGGAGGGTGAATCAGAAGAAGCAGAATAAGGAGAAGGAGAAGGTGAAGTCTGGAGGGTGAATCAGAAGAAGCAGAAAAAGGAGAAGGAGAAGGTGAAGTCTGAAGGGTGAATCAGAAGAAGTAGAAGAAGGAGAAGGAGAAGGTGAAGTCTGGAGGGTGAAGCAGAAGAAGTAGAAGAAGGAGAAGGAGAAGGTGAAGTCAGGAGGGTGTATCAGAAGAAGTAGAAGAAGGAGAAGGAGAAGGTGAAGTCTGGAGGGTGAAGCAGAAGAAGTAGAAGAAGGAGAAGGAGAAGGTGAAGTCAGGAGGGTGAATCAGAAGAAGTAGAAGAAGGAGAAGGAGAAGGTGAAGTCAGGAGGGTGAATCAGAAGAAGCAGAAGAAGGAGAAGGAGAAGGTGAAGTCTGGAGGGTGAATCAGAAGAATCAGAAGAAGGAGAAGGAGAAGGTGAAGTCTGGAGGGTGAATCAGAAGAAGCAGAAGAAAGAGAAGGAGAAGGTGAAGTCTGGAGGGTGAATCAGAAGAAGTAGAAGAAGGAGAAGGAGAAGGTGAAGTCTGGAGGGTGAATCAGAAAAAGCAGAAGAAGGAGAAGGAGAAGGTGAAGTCTGGAGGGTGAATCAGAAGAAGCAGAAGAAGGAGAAGGAGAAGGTGAAGTCTGGAGGGTGAATCAAAAGAAGCAGAAGAAGGAGAAGGAGAAGGTGAAGTCTGGAGGGTGAATCAGAAGAAGCAGAATAAGGAGAAGGAGAAGGTGAAGTCTGGAGGGTGAATCAGAAGTAGCAGAAAAAGGAGAAGGAGAAGGTGAAGTCTGAAGGGTGAATCAGAAGAAGTAGAAGAAGGAGAAGGAGAAGGTGAAGTCTGGAGGGTGAAGCAGAAGAAGTAGAAGAAGGAGAAGGAGAAGGTGAAGTCAGGAGGGTGAATCAGAAGAAGTAGAAGAAGGAGAAGGAGAAGGTGAAGTCAGGAGGGTGAATCAGAAGAAGCAGAAGAAGGAGAAGGAGAAGGTGAAGTCTGGAGTGTGAATCAGAAGAAGCAGAAGAAAGAGAAGGAGAAGGTGAAGTCTGGAGGGTGAAGCAGAAGAAACAGAAGAAAGAGAAGGTGAAGACTGGAGGGTGATCAGAAGAAGTAGAAGAAGGAGAAGGAGAAGGTGAAGTCTGGAGGGTGAATCAGAAGAAGTAGAAGAAGGAGAAGGAGAAGGTGAAGTCTGGGGGATGAATCAGAAGAAGCAGAAGAAGGAGAAGGAGAAGGTGAAGTCTGGAGGGTGAATCAGAAGAAGCAGAAGAAGGAGAAGGAGAAGATGAAGTCTGGAGGGTGAATCAGAAGAAGTAGAAGAAGGAGAAGGAGAAGGTGAAGTCTGGAGGGTGAATCAGAAGTAGTAGAAGAAGGAGAAGGAGAAGGTGAAGTCTGGAGGGTGAATCAGAAGAAGCAGAATAAGGAGAAGGGGAAGGTGAAGTCTGGAGGGTGAATCAGAAGAAGCAGAAAAAGGAGAAGGAGAAGGTGAAGTCTGAAGGTTGAATCAGAAGAAGTAGAAGAAGGAGAAGGAGAAGGTGAAGTCTGGAGGGTGAAGCAGAAGAAGTAGAAGAAGGAGCAGGAGAAGGTGAAGTCAGGAGGGTGAATCAGAAGAAGTAGAAGAAGGAGAAGGAGAAGATGAAGTCAGGAGGGTGAATCATAAGAAGCAGAAGAAGGAGAAGGATAAGGTGAAGTCTGGAGGGTGAATCAGAAGAATCAGAAGAAGGAGAAGGAGAAGGTGAAGTCTGGAGGGTGAATCAGAAGAAGCAGAAGAAGGAGAAGGAGAAGGTGAAGTCTGGAGGGAGAGAGCAGAAGAAGTAGAAGAAGGAGAAGGAGAAGGTGAAGTCTGGAGGGTGAATCAGAAGAAGTAGAAGAAGGAGAAGGAGAAGGTGAAGTCTGGAGGGTGAATCAGAAGAAGCAGAAGAAGGAGAAGGAGAAGGTGAAGTCTGGAGGGTGAATCAGAAGAAGCAGAAGAAGGAGAAGGAGAAGGTGAAGTCTGGAGGGTGAAACAGAAGAAGCAGAATAAGGAGAAGGAGAAGGTGAAGTCAGGAGGGTGAATCAGAAGAAGCAGAAGAAGGAGAAGGAGAAGGTGAAGTAAGGAGGGTGAATCAGAAGAAGCAGAAGAAGGAGAAGGAGAAGGTGAAGTCTGGAGAGTGAAGCAGAAGAAGCAAAAGAAGGAGAAGGAGAAGGTGAAGTCTGGAGGGTGAATCAGAAGAAGTAGAAGAAGGAGAAGAAGAAGGTGAAGTCTGGAGGGTGAAGCAGAAGAAGTAGAAGAAGGAGAAGGAGAAGGTGAAGTCAGGAGGGTGAATCAGAAGAAGTTGAAGAAGGAGAAGGAGAAGGTGAAGTCAGGAGGGTGAATCAGAAGAAGCAGAAGAAGGAGAAGGAGAAGGTGAAGTCTGGAGGGTGAATCAGAAGAATCAGAAGAAGGAGAAGGAGAAGGTGAAGTCTGGAGGGTGAATCAGAAGAAGTAGAAGAAGGAGAAGAAGAAGGTGAAGTCTGGAGGGTGAAGCAGAAGAAGTAGAAGAAGGAGAAGGAGAAGGTGTTGTCTGGAGGGTGAATCAGAAGAAGTAGACGAAGGAGAAGGAGAAGGTGAAGTCTGGAGGGTGAATCAGAAGAAGTAGACGAAGGAGAAGGAGAAGGTGAAGTCTGGAGGGTGAATCAGAAGAAGTAGACGAAGGAGAAGGAGAAGGTGAAGTCTGGAGGCTGAAGCAGAAGAAGTAGAAGAAGGAGAAGGAGAAGGTGAAGTCAGGAGGGTGAATCAGAAGAAGTAGAAGAAGGAGAAGGAGAAGGTGAAGTCAGGAGGGTGAATCAGAAGAAGTAGACGAAGGAGAAGGAGAAGGTGAAGTCTGGAGGGTGAATCAGAAGAAGCAGAAGAAGGAGAAGGAGAAGGTGAAGTCTGGAGGGTGAATCAGAAGAAGTAGAAGAAGGAGAAGGAGAAGGTGAAGTCTGGACGGTGAATCAGAAGAAGCAGAAGAAGGAGAAGGAGAAGGTGAAGTCTGGAGGGTGAATCAGAAGAAGCAGAAGAAGGAGAAGGAGAAGGTGAAGTCTGGAGGGTGAATCAGAAGAAGCAGAATAAGGAGAAGGAGAAGGTGAAGTCTGGAGGGTGAATCAGAAGAAGCAGAAAAAGGAGAAGGAGAAGGTGAAGTCTGAAGGGTGAATCAGAAGAAGTAGAAGAAGGAGAAGGAGAAGGTGAAGTCTGGAGGGTGAAGCAGAAGAAGTAGAAGAAGGAGAAGGAGAAGGTGAAGTCAGGAGGGTGTATCAGAAGAAGTAGAAGAAGGAGAAGGAGAAGGTGAAGTCTGGAGGGTGAAGCAGAAGAAGTAGAAGAAGGAGAAGGAGAAGGTGAAGTCAGGAGGGTGAATCAGAAGAAGTAGAAGAAGGAGAAGGAGAAGGTGAAGTCAGGAGGGTGAATCAGAAGAAGCAGAAGAAGGAGAAGGAGAAGGTGAAGTCTGGAGGGTGAATCAGAAGAATCAGAAGAAGGAGAAGGAGAAGGTGAAGTCTGGAGGGTGAATCAGAAGAAGCAGAAGAAAGAGAAGGAGAAGGTGAAGTCTGGAGGGTGAATCAGAAGAAGTAGAAGAAGGAGAAGGAGAAGGTGAAGTCTGGAGGGTGAATCAGAAAAAGCAGAAGAAGGAGAAGGAGAAGGTGAAGTCTGGAGGGTGAATCAGAAGAAGCAGAAGAAGGAGAAGGAGAAGGTGAAGTCTGGAGGGTGAATCAAAAGAAGCAGAAGAAGGAGAAGGAGAAGGTGAAGTCTGGAGGGTGAATCAGAAGAAGCAGAATAAGGAGAAGGAGAAGGTGAAGTCTGGAGGGTGAATCAGAAGAAGCAGAAAAAGGAGAAGGAGAAGGTGAAGTCTGAAGGGTGAATCAGAAGAAGTAGAAGAAGGAGAAGGAGAAGGTGAAGTCTGGAGGGTGAAGCAGAAGAAGTAGAAGAAGGAGAAGGAGAAGGTGAAGTCAGGAGGGTGAATCAGAAGAAGTAGAAGAAGGAGAAGGAGAAGGTGAAGTCAGGAGGGTGAATCAGAAGAAGCAGAAGAAGGAGAAGGAGAAGGTGAAGTCTGGAGGGTGAATCAGAAGAAGCAGAAGAAAGAGAAGGAGAAGGTGAAGTCTGGAGGGTGAAGCAGAAGAAACAGAAGAAAGAGAAGGTGAAGACTGGAGGGTGAATCAGAAGAAGTAGAAGAAGGAGAAGGAGAAGGTGAAGTCTGGAGGGTGAATCAGAAGAAGTAGAAGAAGGAGAAGGAGAAGGTGAAGTCTGGGGGATGAATCAGAAGAAGCAGAAGAAGGAGAAGGAGAAGGTGAAGTCTGGAGGGTGAATCAGAAGAAGCAGAAGAAGGAGAAGGAGAAGATGAAGTCTGGAGGGTGAATCAGAAGAAGTAGAAGAAGGAGAAGGAGAAGGTGAAGTCTGGAGGGTGAATCAGAAGTAGTAGAAGAAGGAGAAGGAGAAGGTGAAGTCTGGAGGGTGAATCAGAAGAAGCAGAATAAGGAGAAGGGGAAGGTGAAGTCTGGAGGGTGAATCAGAAGAAGCAGAAAAAGGAGAAGGAGAAGGTGAAGTCTGAAGGTTGAATCAGAAGAAGTAGAAGAAGGAGAAGGAGAAGGTGAAGTCTGGAGGGTGAAGCAGAAGAAGTAGAAGAAGGAGCAGGAGAAGGTGAAGTCAGGAGGGTGAATCAGAAGAAGTAGAAGAAGGAGAAGGAGAAGATGAAGTCAGGAGGGTGAATCATAAGAAGCAGAAGAAGGAGAAGGAGAAGGTGAAGTCTGGAGGGTGAATCAGAAGAATCAGAAGAAGGAGAAGGAGAAGGTGAAGTCTGGAGGGTGAATCAGAAGAAGCAGAAGAAGGAGAAGGAGAAGGTGAAGTCTGGAGGGAGAAGCAGAAGAAGTAGAAGAAGGAGAAGGAGAAGGTGAAGTCTGGAGGGTGAATCAGAAGAAGTAGAAGAAGGAGAAGGAGAAGGTGAAGTCTGGAGGGTGAATCAGAAGAAGCAGAAGAAGGAGAAGGAGAAGGTGAAGTCTGGAGGGTGAATCAGAAGAAGCAGAAGAAGGAGAAGGAGAAGGTGAAGTCTGGAGGGTGAAACAGAAGAAGCAGAATAAGGAGAAGGAGAAGGTGAAGTCAGGAGGGTGAATCAGAAGAAGCAGAAGAAGGAGAAGGAGAAGGTGAAGTAAGGAGGGTGAATCAGAAGAAGCAGAAGAAGGAGAAGGAGAAGGTGAAGTCTGGAGAGTGAAGCAGAAGAAGCAAAAGAAGGAGAAGGAGAAGGTGAAGTCTGGAGGGTGAATCAGAAGAAGTAGAAGAAGGAGAAGAAGAAGGTGAAGTCTGGAGGGTGAAGCAGAAGAAGTAGAAGAAGGAGAAGGAGAAGGTGAAGTCAGGAGGGTGAATCAGAAGAAGTTGAAGAAGGAGAAGGAGAAGGTGAAGTCAGGAGGGTGAATCAGAAGAAGCAGAAGAAGGAGAAGGAGAAGGTGAAGTCTGGAGGGTGAATCAGAAGAATCAGAAGAAGGAGAAGGAGAAGGTGAAGTCTGGAGGGTGAATCAGAAGAAGCAGAAGAAAGGGAAGGAGAAGGTGAAGTCTGGAGGGTGAATCAGAAGAAGCAGAAGAAGGAGCAGGAGAAGGTGAAGTCTGGAGGGAGAAGCAGAAGAAGTAGAAGAAGGAGAAGGAGAAGGTGAAGTCAGGAGGGTGAATCAGAAGAAGTAGAAGAAGGAGAATGAGAAGGTGAAGTCTGGAGGGTGAATCAGAAGAAGCAGAAGAAGGAGAAGGAGAAGGTGAAGTCTGGAGGGTGAATCAGAAGAAGTAGAAGAAGGACAAGGAGAAGGTGAAGTCTGGAGGGTGAAGCAGAAGAAGTAGAAGAAGGAGAAGGAGAAGGTGAAGTCAGGAGGGTGAATCAGAAGAAGTAGAAGAAGGAGAAGGAGAAGGTGAAGTCAGGAGGGTGAATCAGAAGAAGCAGAAGAAGGAGAAGGAGAAGGTGAAGTCTGGAGGGTGAATCAGAAGAATCAGAAGAAGGAGAAGGAGAAGGTGAAGTCTGGAGGGTGAATCAGAAGAAGCAGAGGAAGGAGAAGGAGAAGGTGAAGTCTGGAGGGTGAATCAGAAGAAGCAGAATAAGGAGAAGGAGAAGGTGAAGTCTGGAGGGTGAATCAGAAGAAGCAGAATAAGGAGAAGGAGAAGGTGAAGTCTGGAGGGTGAATCAGAAGAAGCAGAAGAAGGAGAAGGAGAAGATGAAGTCTGGAGGGTGAATCAGAAGAAGTAGAAGAAGGAGAAGGAGAAGGTGAAGTCTGGAGGGTGAAGCAGAAGAAGTAGAAGAAGGAGAAGGAGAAGGTGAAGTCAGGAGGGTGAATCAGAAGAAGTAGAAGAAGAAGAAGGAGAAGGTGAAGTCAGGAAGGTGAATCAGAAGAAGCAGAAGAAGGAGAAGGAGAAGGTGAAGTCTGGAGGGTGAATCAGAAGAATCAGAAGAAGGAGAAGTAGAAGGTGAAGTCTGGAGGGTGAATCAGAAGAAGCAGAAGAAAGAGAAGGAGAAGGTGAAGTCTGGAGGGTGAAGCAGAAGAAACAGAAGAAGGAGTAGGAGAAGGTGAAGACTGGAGGGTGAATCAGAAGAAGTAGAAGAAGGAGAAGGAGAAGGTGAAGTCTGGAGGGTGAATCAGAAGAAGCAGAAGAAGGAGAAGGAGAAGGAGAAGTCTGGAGGGTGAATCAGAAGAAGCAGAAGAAGGAGAAGGAGAAGGTGAAGTCTGGAGGGTGAAGCAGAAGAAGTAGAAGAAGGAGAAGGAGAAGGTGAAGTCAGGAGGGTGAATCAGAAGAAGTAGAAGGAGAAGGAGAAGGTGAAGTCAGGAGGGTGAATCAGAAGAAGCAGAAGAAGGAGAAGCAGAAGGTGAAGTCTGGAGGGTGAATCAGAAGAATCAGAAGAAGGAGAAGGAGTAGGTGAAGTCTGGAGGGTGAATCAGAAGAAGCCGAAGAAGGAGAAGGAGAAGGTGAAGTCTGGAGGGTGAATCAGAAGAAGCAGAAGAAGGAGAAGGAGAAGGTGAAGTCAGGAGGGTGAATCAGAAGAAGCAGAAGAAGGAGAAGGAGAAGGTGAAGTTAGGAGGGTGAATCAGAAGAAGCAGAAGAAGGAGAAGGAGCAGGTGATGTCAGCGGGATGAAGCAGAAGAAGTAGAAGAAGGAGAAGGAGAAGGTGAAGTCAGGACGGTGAAGCAGAAGAAGCAGAAGAAGGAGAAGGAGAATGTGAAGTCTGGAGGGTGAATCAGAATAAGTAGAAGAAGGAGAAGGAGAAGGTCAAGTCTGGAGGGTGAATCAGAAGAAGTAGAAGAAGGAGAAGGAGAAGGTGAAGTCTGGAGGGTGAAGCAGAAGAAGTAGAAGAAGGAGAAGGAGAAGGTGAAGTCAGGAGGGTGAATCAGAAGAAGTAGAAGAAGGAGAAGGAGAAGGTGAAGTCAGGAGGTTGAATCAGAAGAAGCAGAAGAAGGAGAAGGAGAAGGTGAAGTCTGGAGGGTGAATCAGAAGAAGTAGAAGAAGGAGAAGGAGAAGGTGTTGTCTGGAGGGTGAATCAGAAGAAGTAGACGAAGGAGAAGGAGAAGGTGAAGTCTGGAGGGTGAATCAGAAGAAGCAGAAGAAGGAGAAGGAGAAGGTGAAGTCTGGAGGGTGAATCAGAAGAAGCAGAAGAAGGAGAAGGAGAAGGTGAAGTCTGGAGGGTGAATCAGAAGAAGCAGAATAAGGAGAAGGAGAAGGTGAAGTCTGGAGGGTGAATCAGAAGAAGCAGAAAAAGGAGAAGGAGAAGGTGAAGTCTGAAGGGTGAATCAGAAGAAGTAGAAGAAGGAGAAGGAGAAGGTGAAGTCTGGAGGGTGAAGCAGAAGAAGTAGAAGAAGGAGAAGGAGAAGGTGAAGTCAGGAGGGTGAATCAGAAGAAGTAGAAGAAGGAGAAGGAGAAGGTGAAGTCAGGAGGGTGAATCAGAAGAAGCAGAAGAAGGAGAAGGAGAAGGTGAAGTCTGGAGGGTGAATCAGAAGAATCAGAAGAAGGAGAAGGAGAAGGTGAAGTCTGGAGGGTGAATCAGAAGAAGCAGAAGAAAGAGAAGGAGAAGGTGAAGTCTGGAGGGTGAAGCAGAAGAAACAGAAGAAGGAGGAGGAGAAGGTGAAGACTGGAGGGTGAATCAGAAGAAGTAGAAGAAGGAGAAGGAGAAGGTGACGTCTGGAGGGTGAATCAGAAGAAGTAGAAGAAGGAGAAGGAGAAGGTGATGTCTGGAGGGTGAATCAGAAGAAGCAGAAGAAGGAGAAGGAGAAGGTGAAGTCTGGAGGGTGAATCAGAAGAAGCAGAAGAAGGAGAAGGAGAAGATGAAGTCTGGAGGGTGAATCAGAAGAAGTAGAAGAAGGAGAAGGAGAAGGTGAGGTCTGGAGGGTAAATCAGAAGAAGCAGAAGAAGGAGAAGGAGAAGGTGAAGTCTGGAGGGTGAATCAGAAGAAGCAGAAGAAGGAGAAGGAGAAGGTGAAGTCTGGAGGGTGAATCAGAAGAAGCAGAAGAAGGAGAAGGAGAAGGTGAAGTCAGGAGGGTGAATCAGAAGAAGCAGAAGAAGGAAAAGGAGAAGGTGAAGTTAGGAGGGTGAATCAGAAGAAGCAGAAGAAGGAGAAGGAGCAGGTGATGTCAGGGGGATGAAGCAGAAGATGCAGAAGAAGGAGAAGGAGAAGATGAAGTCTGGAGGGTGAATCAGAAGAAGTAGAAGAAGGAGAAGGAGAAGGTGAAGTCTGGAGGGTGAATCAGAAGTAGTAGAAGAAGGAGAAGGAGAAGGTGAAGTCTGGAGGGTGAATCAGAAGAAGCAGAATAAGGAGAAGGAGAAGGTGAAGTCTGGAGGGTGAATCAGAAGAAGCAGAAAAAGGAGAAGGAGAAGGTGAAGTCTGAAGGGTGAATCAGAAGAAGTAGAAGAAGGAGAAGGAGAAGGTGAAGTCTGGAGGGTGAAGCAGAAGAAGTAGAAGAAGGAGCAGGAGAAGGTGAAGTCAGGAGGGTGAATCAGAAGAAGTAGAAGAAGGAGAAGGAGAAGATGAAGTCAGGAGGGTGAATCATAAGAAGCAGAAGAAGGAGAAGGAGAAGGTGAAGTCTGGAGGGTGAATCAGAAGAATCAGAAGAAGGAGAAGGAGAAGGTGAAGTCTGGAGGGTGAATCAGAAGAAGCAGAAGAAGGAGAAGGAGAAGGTGAAGTCTGGAGGGAGAAGCAGAAGAAGTAGAAGAAGGAGAAGGAGAAGGTGAAGTCTGGAGGGTGAATCAGAAGAAGTAGAAGAAGGAGAAGGAGAAGGTGAAGTCTGGAGGGTGAATCAGAAGAAGCAGAAGAAGGAGAAGGAGAAGGTGAAGTCTGGAGGGTGAATCAGAAGAAGCAGAAGAAGGAGAAGGAGAAGGTGAAGTCTGGAGGGTGAAACAGAAGAAGCAGAATAAGGAGAAGGAGAAGGTGAAGTCAGGAGGGTGAATCAGAAGAAGCAGAAGAAGGAGAAGGAGAAGGTGAAGTAAGGAGGGTGAATCAGAAGAAGCAGAAGAAGGAGAAGGAGAAGGTGAAGTCTGGAGAGTGAAGCAGAAGAAGCAAAAGAAGGAGAAGGAGAAGGTGAAGTCTGGAGGGTAAATCAGAAGAAGTAGAAGAAGGAGAAGAAGAAGGTGAAGTCTGGAGGGTGAAGCAGAAGAAGTAGAAGAAGGAGAAGGAGAAGGTGAAGTCAGGAGGGTGAATCAGAAGAAGTAGAAGAAGGAGAAGGAGAAGGTGAAGTCAGGAGGGTGAATCAGAAGAAGCAGAAGAAGGAGAAGGAGAAGGTGAAGTCTGGAGGGTGAATCAGAAGAATCAGAAGAAGGAGAAGGAGAAGGTGAAGTCTGGAGGGTGAATCAGAAGAAGCAGAAGAAAGGGAAGGAGAAGGTGAGGTCTGGAGGGTGAATCAGAAGAAGCAGAAGAAGGAGCAGGAGAAGGTGAAGTCTGGAGGGAGAAGCAGAAGAAGTAGAAGAAGGAGAAGGAGAAGGTGAAGTCAGGAGGGTGAATCAGAAGAAGTAGAAGAAGGAGAAGGAGAAGGTGAAGTCTGGAGGGTGAATCAGAAGAAGCAGAAGAAGGAGAAGGAGAAGGTGAAGTCTGGAGGGTGAATCAGAAGAAGTAGAAGAAGGACAAGGAGAAGGTGAAGTCTGGAGGGTGAAGCAGAAGAAGTAGAAGAAGGAGAAGGAGAAGGTGAAGTCAGGAGGGTGAATCAGAAGAAGTAGAAGAAGGAGAAGGAGAAGGTGAAGTCAGGAGGGTGAATCAGAAGAAGCAGAAGAAGGAGAAGGAGAAGGTGAAGTCTGGAGGGTGAATCAGAAGAATCAGAAGAAGGAGAAGGAGAAGGTGAAGTCTGGAGGGTGAATCAGAAGAAGCAGAGGAAGGAGAAGGAGAAGGTGAAGTCTGGAGGGTGAATCAGAAGAAGCAGAATAAGGAGAAGGAGAAGGTGAAGTCTGGAGGGTGAATCAGAAGAAGCAGAATAAGGAGAAGGAGAAGGTGAAGTCTGGAGGGTGAATCAGAAGAAGCAGAAGAAGGAGAAGGAGAAGATGAAGTCTGGAGGGTGAATCAGAAGAAGTAGAAGAAGGAGAAGGAGAAGGTGAAGTCTGGAGGGTGAAGCAGAAGAAGTAGAAGAAGGAGAAGGAGAAGGTGAAGTCAGGAGGGTGAATCAGAAGAAGTAGAAGAAGAAGAAGGAGAAGGTGAAGTCAGGAAGGTGAATCAGAAGAAGCAGAAGAAGGAGAAGGAGAAGGTGAAGTCTGGAGGATGAATCAGAAGAATCAGAAGAAGGAGAAGTAGAAGGTGAAGTCTGGAGGGTGAATCAGAAGAAGCAGAAGAAAGAGAAGGAGAAGGTGAAGTCTGGAGGGTGAAGCAGAAGAAACAGAAGAAGGAGTAGGAGAAGGTGAAGACTGGAGGGTGAATCAGAAGAAGTAGAAGAAGGAGAAGGAGAAGGTGAAGTCTGGAGGGTGAATCAGAAGAAGCAGAAGAAGGAGAAGGAGAAGGAGAAGTCTGGAGGGTGAATCAGAAGAAGCAGAAGAAGGAGAAGGAGAAGGTGAAGTCTGGAGGGTGAAGCAGAAGAAGTAGAAGAAGGAGAAGGAGAAGGTGAAGTCAGGAGGGTGAATCAGAAGAAGTAGAAGGAGAAGGAGAAGGTGAAGTCAGGAGGGTGAATCAGAAGAAGCAGAAGAAGGAGAAGGAGTAGGTGAAGTCTGGAGGGTGAATCAGAAGAAGCCGAAGAAGGAGAAGGAGAAGGTGAAGTCTGGAGGGTGAATCAGAAGAAGCAGAAGAAGGAGAAGGAGAAGGTGAAGTCAGGAGGGTGAATCAGAAGAAGCAGAAGAAGGAGAAGGAGAAGGTGAAGTTAGGAGGGTGAATCAGAAGAAGCAGAAGAAGGAGAAGGAGCAGGTGATGTCAGCGGGATGAAGCAGAAGAAGTAGAAGAAGGAGAAGGAGAAGGTGAAGTCAGGACGGTGAAGCAGAAGAAGCAGAAGAAGGAGAAGGAGAATGTGAAGTCTGGAGGGTGAATCAGAATAAGTAGAAGAAGGAGAAGGAGAAGGTCAAGTCTGGAGGGTGAATCAGAAGAAGTAGAAGAAGGAGAAGGAGAAGGTGAAGTCTGGAGGGTGAAGCAGAAGAAGTAGAAGAAGGAGAAGGAGAAGGTGAAGTCAGGAGGGTGAATCAGAAGAAGTAGAAGAAGGAGAAGGAGAAGGTGAAGTCAGGAGGTTGAATCAGAAGAAGCAGAAGAAGGAGAAGGAGAAGGTGAAGTCTGGAGGGTGAATCAGAAGAAGTAGAAGAAGGAGAAGGAGAAGGTGTTGTCTGGAGGGTGAATCAGAAGAAGTAGACGAAGGAGAAGGAGAAGGTGAAGTCTGGAGGGTGAATCAGAAGAAGCAGAAGAAGGAGAAGGAGAAGGTGAAGTCTGGAGGGTGAATCAGAAGAAGCAGAAGAAGGAGAAGGAGAAGGTGAAGTCTGGAGGGTGAATCAGAAGAAGCAGAATAAGGAGAAGGAGAAGGTGAAGTCTGGAGGGTGAATCAGAAGAAGCAGAAAAAGGAGAAGGAGAAGGTGAAGTCTGAAGGGTGAATCAGAAGAAGTAGAAGAAGGAGAAGGAGAAGGTGAAGTCTGGAGGGTGAAGCAGAAGAAGTAGAAGAAGGAGAAGGAGAAGGTGAAGTCAGGAGGGTGAATCAGAAGAAGTAGAAGAAGGAGAAGGAGAAGGTGAAGTCAGGAGGGTGAATCAGAAGAAGCAGAAGAAGGAGAAGGAGAAGGTGAAGTCTGGAGGGTGAATCAGAAGAATCAGAAGAAGGAGAAGGAGAAGGTGAAGTCTGGAGGGTGAATCAGAAGAAGCAGAAGAAAGAGAAGGAGAAGGTGAAGTCTGGAGGGTGAAGCAGAAGAAACAGAAGAAGGAGGAGGAGAAGGTGAAGACTGGAGGGTGAATCAGAAGAAGTAGAAGAAGGAGAAGGAGAAGGTGACGTCTGGAGGGTGAATCAGAAGAAGTAGAAGAAGGAGAAGGAGAAGGTGATGTCTGGAGGGTGAATCAGAAGAAGCAGAAGAAGGAGAAGGAGAAGGTGAAGTCTGGAGGGTGAATCAGAAGAAGCAGAAGAAGGAGAAGGAGAAGATGAAGTCTGGAGGGTGAATCAGAAGAAGTAGAAGAAGGAGAAGGAGAAGGTGAGGTCTGGAGGGTAAATCAGAAGAAGCAGAAGAAGGAGAAGGAGAAGGTGAAGTCTGGAGGGTGAATCAGAAGAAGCAGAAGAAGGAGAAGGAGAAGGTGAAGTCTGGAGGGTGAATCAGAAGAAGCAGAAGAAGGAGAAGGAGAAGGTGAAGTCAGGAGGGTGAATCAGAAGAAGCAGAAGAAGGAAAAGGAGAAGGTGAAGTTAGGAGGGTGAATCAGAAGAAGCAGAAGAAGGAGAAGGAGCAGGTGATGTCAGGGGGATGAAGCAGAAGATGCAGAAGAAGGAGAAGGAGAAGATGAAGTCTGGAGGGTGAATCAGAAGAAGTAGAAGAAGGAGAAGGAGAAGGTGAAGTCTGGAGGGTGAATCAGAAGTAGTAGAAGAAGGAGAAGGAGAAGGTGAAGTCTGGAGGGTGAATCAGAAGAAGCAGAATAAGGAGAAGGAGAAGGTGAAGTCTGGAGGGTGAATCAGAAGAAGCAGAAAAAGGAGAAGGAGAAGGTGAAGTCTGAAGGGTGAATCAGAAGAAGTAGAAGAAGGAGAAGGAGAAGGTGAAGTCTGGAGGGTGAAGCAGAAGAAGTAGAAGAAGGAGCAGGAGAAGGTGAAGTCAGGAGGGTGAATCAGAAGAAGTAGAAGAAGGAGAAGGAGAAGATGAAGTCAGGAGGGTGAATCATAAGAAGCAGAAGAAGGAGAAGGAGAAGGTGAAGTCTGGAGGGTGAATCAGAAGAATCAGAAGAAGGAGAAGGAGAAGGTGAAGTCTGGAGGGTGAATCAGAAGAAGCAGAAGAAGGAGAAGGAGAAGGTGAAGTCTGGAGGGAGAAGCAGAAGAAGTAGAAGAAGGAGAAGGAGAAGGTGAAGTCTGGAGGGTGAATCAGAAGAAGTAGAAGAAGGAGAAGGAGAAGGTGAAGTCTGGAGGGTGAATCAGAAGAAGCAGAAGAAGGAGAAGGAGAAGGTGAAGTCTGGAGGGTGAATCAGAAGAAGCAGAAGAAGGAGAAGGAGAAGGTGAAGTCTGGAGGGTGAAACAGAAGAAGCAGAATAAGGAGAAGGAGAAGGTGAAGTCAGGAGGGTGAATCAGAAGAAGCAGAAGAAGGAGAAGGAGAAGGTGAAGTAAGGAGGGTGAATCAGAAGAAGCAGAAGAAGGAGAAGGAGAAGGTGAAGTCTGGAGAGTGAAGCAGAAGAAGCAAAAGAAGGAGAAGGAGAAGGTGAAGTCTGGAGGGTAAATCAGAAGAAGTAGAAGAAGGAGAAGAAGAAGGTGAAGTCTGGAGGGTGAAGCAGAAGAAGTAGAAGAAGGAGAAGGAGAAGGTGAAGTCAGGAGGGTGAATCAGAAGAAGTAGAAGAAGGAGAAGGAGAAGGTGAAGTCAGGAGGGTGAATCAGAAGAAGCAGAAGAAGGAGAAGGAGAAGGTGAAGTCTGGAGGGTGAATCAGAAGAATCAGAAGAAGGAGAAGGAGAAGGTGAAGTCTGGAGGGTGAATCAGAAGAAGCAGAAGAAAGGGAAGGAGAAGGTGAGGTCTGGAGGGTGAATCAGAAGAAGCAGAAGAAGGAGCAGGAGAAGGTGAAGTCTGGAGGGAGAAGCAGAAGAAGTAGAAGAAGGAGAAGGAGAAGGTGAAGTCAGGAGGGTGAATCAGAAGAAGTAGAAGAAGGAGAAGGAGAAGGTGAAGTCTGGAGGGTGAATCAGAAGAAGCAGAAGAAGGAGAAGGAGAAGGTGAAGTCTGGAGGGTGAATCAGAAGAAGTAGAAGAAGGACAAGGAGAAGGTGAAGTCTGGAGGGTGAAGCAGAAGAAGTAGAAGAAGGAGAAGGAGAAGGTGAAGTCAGGAGGGTGAATCAGAAGAAGTAGAAGAAGGAGAAGGAGAAGGTGAAGTCAGGAGGGTGAATCAGAAGAAGCAGAAGAAGGAGAAGGAGAAGGTGAAGTCTGGAGGGTGAATCAGAAGAATCAGAAGAAGGAGAAGGAGAAGGTGAAGTCTGGAGGGTGAATCAGAAGAAGCAGAGGAAGGAGAAGGAGAAGGTGAAGTCTGGAGGGTGAATCAGAAGAAGCAGAATAAGGAGAAGGAGAAGGTGAAGTCTGGAGGGTGAATCAGAAGAAGCAGAATAAGGAGAAGGAGAAGGTGAAGTCTGGAGGGTGAATCAGAAGAAGCAGAAGAAGGAGAAGGAGAAGATGAAGTCTGGAGGGTGAATCAGAAGAAGTAGAAGAAGGAGAAGGAGAAGGTGAAGTCTGGAGGGTGAAGCAGAAGAAGTAGAAGAAGGAGAAGGAGAAGGTGAAGTCAGGAGGGTGAATCAGAAGAAGTAGAAGAAGAAGAAGGAGAAGGTGAAGTCAGGAAGGTGAATCAGAAGAAGCAGAAGAAGGAGAAGGAGAAGGTGAAGTCTGGAGGATGAATCAGAAGAATCAGAAGAAGGAGAAGTAGAAGGTGAAGTCTGGAGGGTGAATCAGAAGAAGCAGAAGAAAGAGAAGGAGAAGGTGAAGTCTGGAGGGTGAAGCAGAAGAAACAGAAGAAGGAGTAGGAGAAGGTGAAGACTGGAGGGTGAATCAGAAGAAGTAGAAGAAGGAGAAGGAGAAGGTGAAGTCTGGAGGGTGAATCAGAAGAAGCAGAAGAAGGAGAAGGAGAAGGAGAAGTCTGGAGGGTGAATCAGAAGAAGCAGAAGAAGGAGAAGGAGAAGGTGAAGTCTGGAGGGTGAAGCAGAAGAAGTAGAAGAAGGAGAAGGAGAAGGTGAAGTCAGGAGGGTGAATCAGAAGAAGTAGAAGGAGAAGGAGAAGGTGAAGTCAGGAGGGTGAATCAGAAGAAGCAGAAGAAGGAGAAGCAGAAGGTGAAGTCTGGAGGGTGAATCAGAAGAATCAGAAGAAGGAGAAGGAGAAGGTGAAGTCTGGAGGGTGAATCAGAAGAAGCCGAAGAAGGAGAAGGAGAAGGTGAAGTCTGGAGGGTGAATCAGAAGAAGCAGAAGAAGGAGAAGGAGAAGGTGAAGTCAGGAGGGTGAATCAGAAGAAGCAGAAGAAGGATAAGGAGAAGGTGAAGTTAGGAGGGTGAATCAGAAGAAGCAGAAGAAGGAGAAGGAGCAGGTGATGTCAGCGGGATGAAGCAGAAGAAGTAGAAGAAGGAGAAGGAGAAGGTGAAGTCAGGACGGTGAAGCAGAAGAAGCAGAAGAAGGAGAAGGAGAATGTGAAGTCTGGAGGGTGAATCAGAATAAGTAGAAGAAGGAGAAGGAGAAGGTCAAGTCTGGAGGGTGAATCAGAAGAAGTAGAAGAAGGAGAAGGAGAAGGTGAAGTCTGGAGGGTGAAGCAGAAGAAGTAGAAGAAGGAGAAGGAGAAGGTGAAGTCAGGAGGGTGAATCAGAAGAAGTAGAAGAAGGAGAAGGAGAAGGTGAAGTCAGGAGGTTGAATCAGAAGAAGCAGAAGAAGGAGAAGGAGAAGGTGAAGTCTGGAGGGTGAATCAGAAGAAGTAGAAGAAGGAGAAGTAGAAGGTGTTGTCTGGAGGGTGAATCAGAAGAAGTAGACGAAGGAGAAGGAGAAGGTGAAGTCTGGAGGGTGAATCAGAAGAAGCAGAAGAAGGAGAAGGAGAAGGTGAAGTCTGGAGGGTGAATCAGAAGAAGCAGAAGAAGGAGAAGGAGAAGGTGAAGTCTGGAGGGTGAATCAGAAGAAGCAGAATAAGGAGAAGGAGAAGGTGAAGTCTGGAGGGTGAATCAGAAGAAGCAGAAAAAGGAGAAGGAGAAGGTGAAGTCTGAAGGGTGAATCAGAAGAAGTAGAAGAAGGAGAAGGAGAAGGTGAAGTCTGGAGGGTGAAGCAGAAGAAGTAGAAGAAGGAGAAGGAGAAGGTGAAGTCAGGAGGGTGAATCAGAAGAAGCAGAAGAAGGAGAAGGAGAAGGTGAAGTCTGGAGGGTGAATCAGAAGAATCAGAAGAAGGAGAAGGAGAAGGTGAAGTCTGGAGGGTGAATCAGAAGAAGCAGAAGAAAGAGAAGGAGAAGGTGAAGTCTGGAGGGTGAAGCAGAAGAAACAGAAGAAGGAGAAGGAGAAGGTGAAGACTGGAGGGTGAATCAGAAGAAGTAGAAGAAGGAGAAGGAGAAGGTGAAGTCTGGAGGGTGAATCAGAAGAAGTAGAAGAAGGAGAAGGAGAAGGTGATGTCTGGAGGGTGAATCAGAAGAAGCAGAAGAAGGAGAAGGAGAAGGTGAAGTCTGGAGGGTGAATCAGAAGAAGCAGAAGAAGGAGAAGGAGAAGATGAAGTCTGGAGGGTGAATCAGAAGAAGTAGAAGAAGGAGAAGGAGAAGGTGAGGTCTGGAGGGTGAATCAGAAGAAGCAGAAGAAGGATAAGGAGAAGGTGAAGTCTGGAGGGTGAATCAGAAGAAGCAGAAGAAGGATAAGGAGAAGGTGAAGTCTGGAGGGTGAATCAGAAGAAGCAGAAGAAGGAGAAGGAGAAGGTGAAGTCAGGAGGGTGAATCAGAAGAAGCAGAAGAAGGAAAAGGAGAAGGTGAAGTTAGGAGGGTGAATCAGAAGAAGCAGAAGAAGGAGAAGGAGCAGGTGATGTCAGGGGGATGAAGCAGAAGAAGTAGAAGAAGGAGAAGGAGAAGGTGAAGTCAGGACGGTGAAGCAGAAGAAGCAGAAGCAGGAGAAGGAGAAGGTGAAGTCTGGAGGGTGAATCAGAAGAAGTAGAAGAAGGAGAAGGAGAAGGTCAAGTCTGGAGGGTGAATCAGAAGAAGTAGAAGAAGGAGAAGGAGAAGGTGAAGTCTGGAGGGTGAAGCAGAAGAAGTAGAAGAAGGAGAAGGAGAAGGTGAAGTCAGGAGGGTGAATCAGAAGAAGCAGAAGAAGGAGAAGGAGAAGGTGAAGTCTGGAGGGTGAATCAGAAGAATCAGAAGAAGGAGAAGGAGAAGGTGAAGTCTGGAGGGTGAATCAGAAGAAGCAGAAGAAAGAGAAGGAGAAGGTGAAGTCTGGAGGGTGAAGCAGAAGAAACAGAAGAAGGAGAAGGAGAAGGTGAAGACTGGAGGGTGAATCAGAAGAAGTAGAAGAAGGAGAAGGAGAAGGTGAAGTCTGGAGGGTGAATCAGAAGAAGTAGAAGAAGGAGAAGGAGAAGGTGAAGTCAGGACGGTGAAGCAGAAGAAGCAGAAGCAGGAGAAGGAGAAGGTGAAGTCTGGAGGGTGAATCAGAAGAAGTAGAAGAAGGAGAAGGAGAAGGTCAAGTCTGGAGGGTGAATCAGAAGAAGTAGAAGAAGGAGAAGGAGAAGGTGAAGTCAGGAGGGTGAATCAGAAGAAGTAGAAGAAGGAGAAGGAGAAGGTGAAGTCAGGAGGGTGAATCAGAAGAAGCAGAAGAAGGAGAAGAAGAAGGTGAAGTCTGTAGGGTGAATCAGAAGAATCAGAAGAAGGAGAAGGAGAAGGTGAAGTCTGGAGGGTGAATCAGAAGAAGCAGAAGAAAGAGAAGGAGAAGGTGAAGTCTGGAGGGTGAATCAGAAGAAGTAGAAGAAGGAGAAGGAGAAGGTGAAGTCTGGAGGGTGAATCAGAAGAAGCAGAATAAGGAGAAGGAGAAGGTGAAGTCTGGAGGGTGAATCAGAAGAAGCAGAAGAAGGAGAAGGAGAAGGTGAAGTCTGGAGGTTGAATCAGAAGAAGTAGAAGAAGGAGAAGGAGAAGGTGAAGTCTGGAGGGTGAAGCAGAAGAAGTAGAAGAAGGAGAAGGAGAAGGTGAAGTCAGGAGGGTGAATCAGAAGAAGCAGAAGAAGGAGAAGGAGAAGGTGAAGTCTGGAGGGTGAATCAGAAGAATCAGAAGAAGGAGAAGGAGAAGGTGAAGTCTGGAGGGTGAATCAGAAGAAGCAGAGGAAGGAGAAGGAGAAGGTGAAGTCTGGAGGGTGAATCAGAAGAAGCAGAATAAGGAGAAGGAGAAGGTGAAGTCTGGAGGGTGAATCAGAAGAAGCAGAATAAGGAGAAGGAGAAGGTGAAGTCTGGAGGGTGAATCAGAAGAAGCAGAAGAAGGAGAAGGAGAAGATGAAGTCTGGAGGGTGAATCAGAAGAAGTAGAAGAAGGAGAAGGAGAAGGTGAAGTCTGGAGGGTGAAGCAGAAGAAGTAGAAGAAGGAGAAGGAGAAGGTGAAGTCAGGAGGGTGAATCAGAAGAAGTAGAAGAAGAAGAAGGAGAAGGTGAAGTCAGGAAGGTGAATCAGAAGAAGCAGAAGAAGGAGAAGGAGAAGGTGAAGTCTGGAGGGTGAATCAGAAGAATCAGAAGAAGGAGAAGTAGAAGGTGAAGTCTGGAGGGTGAATCAGAAGAAGCAGAAGAAAGAGAAGGAGAAGGTGAAGTCTGGAGGGTGAAGCAGAAGAAACAGAAGAAGGAGTAGGAGAAGGTGAAGACTGGAGGGTGAATCAGAAGAAGTAGAAGAAGGAGAAGGAGAAGGTGAAGTCTGGAGGGTGAATCAGAAGAAGCAGAAGAAGGAGAAGGAGAAGGAGAAGTCTGGAGGGTGAATCAGAAGAAGCAGAAGAAGGAGAAGGAGAAGGTGAAGTCTGGAGGGTGAAGCAGAAGAAGTAGAAGAAGGAGAAGGAGAAGGTGAAGTCAGGAGGGTGAATCAGAAGAAGTAGAAGGAGAAGGAGAAGGTGAAGTCAGGAGGGTGAATCAGAAGAAGCAGAAGAAGGAGAAGCAGAAGGTGAAGTCTGGAGGGTGAATCAGAAGAATCAGAAGAAGGAGAAGGAGTAGGTGAAGTCTGGAGGGTGAATCAGAAGAAGCCGAAGAAGGAGAAGGAGAAGGTGAAGTCTGGAGGGTGAATCAGAAGAAGCAGAAGAAGGAGAAGGAGAAGGTGAAGTCAGGAGGGTGAATCAGAAGAAGCAGAAGAAGGAGAAGGAGAAGGTGAAGTTAGGAGGGTGAATCAGAAGAAGCAGAAGAAGGAGAAGGAGCAGGTGATGTCAGCGGGATGAAGCAGAAGAAGTAGAAGAAGGAGAAGGAGAAGGTGAAGTCAGGACGGTGAAGCAGAAGAAGCAGAAGAAGGAGAAGGAGAATGTGAAGTCTGGAGGGTGAATCAGAATAAGTAGAAGAAGGAGAAGGAGAAGGTCAAGTCTGGAGGGTGAATCAGAAGAAGTAGAAGAAGGAGAAGGAGAAGGTGAAGTCTGGAGGGTGAAGCAGAAGAAGTAGAAGAAGGAGAAGGAGAAGGTGAAGTCAGGAGGGTGAATCAGAAGAAGTAGAAGAAGGAGAAGGAGAAGGTGAAGTCAGGAGGTTGAATCAGAAGAAGCAGAAGAAGGAGAAGGAGAAGGTGAAGTCTGGAGGGTGAATCAGAAGAAGTAGAAGAAGGAGAAGGAGAAGGTGTTGTCTGGAGGGTGAATCAGAAGAAGTAGACGAAGGAGAAGGAGAAGGTGAAGTCTGGAGGGTGAATCAGAAGAAGCAGAAGAAGGAGAAGGAGAAGGTGAAGTCTGGAGGGTGAATCAGAAGAAGCAGAAGAAGGAGAAGGAGAAGGTGAAGTCTGGAGGGTGAATCAGAAGAAGCAGAATAAGGAGAAGGAGAAGGTGAAGTCTGGAGGGTGAATCAGAAGAAGCAGAAAAAGGAGAAGGAGAAGGTGAAGTCTGAAGGGTGAATCAGAAGAAGTAGAAGAAGGAGAAGGAGAAGGTGAAGTCTGGAGGGTGAAGCAGAAGAAGTAGAAGAAGGAGAAGGAGAAGGTGAAGTCAGGAGGGTGAATCAGAAGAAGTAGAAGAAGGAGAAGGAGAAGGTGAAGTCAGGAGGGTGAATCAGAAGAAGCAGAAGAAGGAGAAGGAGAAGGTGAAGTCTGGAGGGTGAATCAGAAGAATCAGAAGAAGGAGAAGGAGAAGGTGAAGTCTGGAGGGTGAATCAGAAGAAGCAGAAGAAAGAGAAGGAGAAGGTGAAGTCTGGAGGGTGAAGCAGAAGAAACAGAAGAAGGAGGAGGAGAAGGTGAAGACTGGAGGGTGAATCAGAAGAAGTAGAAGAAGGAGAAGGAGAAGGTGACGTCTGGAGGGTGAATCAGAAGAAGTAGAAGAAGGAGAAGGAGAAGGTGATGTCTGGAGGGTGAATCAGAAGAAGCAGAAGAAGGAGAAGGAGAAGGTGAAGTCTGGAGGGTGAATCAGAAGAAGCAGAAGAAGGAGAAGGAGAAGATGAAGTCTGGAGGGTGAATCAGAAGAAGTAGAAGAAGGAGAAGGAGAAGGTGAGGTCTGGAGGGTAAATCAGAAGAAGCAGAAGAAGGAGAAGGAGAAGGTGAAGTCTGGAGGGTGAATCAGAAGAAGCAGAAGAAGGAGAAGGAGAAGGTGAAGTCTGGAGGGTGAATCAGAAGAAGCAGAAGAAGGAGAAGGAGAAGGTGAAGTCAGGAGGGTGAATCAGAAGAAGCAGAAGAAGGAAAAGGAGAAGGTGAAGTTAGGAGGGTGAATCAGAAGAAGCAGAAGAAGGAGAAGGAGCAGGTGATGTCAGGGGGATGAAGCAGAAGATGCAGAAGAAGGAGAAGGAGAAGATGAAGTCTGGAGGGTGAATCAGAAGAAGTAGAAGAAGGAGAAGGAGAAGGTGAAGTCTGGAGGGTGAATCAGAAGTAGTAGAAGAAGGAGAAGGAGAAGGTGAAGTCTGGAGGGTGAATCAGAAGAAGCAGAATAAGGAGAAGGAGAAGGTGAAGTCTGGAGGGTGAATCAGAAGAAGCAGAAAAAGGAGAAGGAGAAGGTGAAGTCTGAAGGGTGAATCAGAAGAAGTAGAAGAAGGAGAAGGAGAAGGTGAAGTCTGGAGGGTGAAGCAGAAGAAGTAGAAGAAGGAGCAGGAGAAGGTGAAGTCAGGAGGGTGAATCAGAAGAAGTAGAAGAAGGAGAAGGAGAAGATGAAGTCAGGAGGGTGAATCATAAGAAGCAGAAGAAGGAGAAGGAGAAGGTGAAGTCTGGAGGGTGAATCAGAAGAATCAGAAGAAGGAGAAGGAGAAGGTGAAGTCTGGAGGGTGAATCAGAAGAAGCAGAAGAAGGAGAAGGAGAAGGTGAAGTCTGGAGGGAGAAGCAGAAGAAGTAGAAGAAGGAGAAGGAGAAGGTGAAGTCTGGAGGGTGAATCAGAAGAAGTAGAAGAAGGAGAAGGAGAAGGTGAAGTCTGGAGGGTGAATCAGAAGAAGCAGAAGAAGGAGAAGGAGAAGGTGAAGTCTGGAGGGTGAATCAGAAGAAGCAGAAGAAGGAGAAGGAGAAGGTGAAGTCTGGAGGGTGAAACAGAAGAAGCAGAATAAGGAGAAGGAGAAGGTGAAGTCAGGAGGGTGAATCAGAAGAAGCAGAAGAAGGAGAAGGAGAAGGTGAAGTAAGGAGGGTGAATCAGAAGAAGCAGAAGAAGGAGAAGGAGAAGGTGAAGTCTGGAGAGTGAAGCAGAAGAAGCAAAAGAAGGAGAAGGAGAAGGTGAAGTCTGGAGGGTAAATCAGAAGAAGTAGAAGAAGGAGAAGAAGAAGGTGAAGTCTGGAGGGTGAAGCAGAAGAAGTAGAAGAAGGAGAAGGAGAAGGTGAAGTCAGGAGGGTGAATCAGAAGAAGTAGAAGAAGGAGAAGGAGAAGGTGAAGTCAGGAGGGTGAATCAGAAGAAGCAGAAGAAGGAGAAGGAGAAGGTGAAGTCTGGAGGGTGAATCAGAAGAATCAGAAGAAGGAGAAGGAGAAGGTGAAGTCTGGAGGGTGAATCAGAAGAAGCAGAAGAAAGGGAAGGAGAAGGTGAGGTCTGGAGGGTGAATCAGAAGAAGCAGAAGAAGGAGCAGGAGAAGGTGAAGTCTGGAGGGAGAAGCAGAAGAAGTAGAAGAAGGAGAAGGAGAAGGTGAAGTCAGGAGGGTGAATCAGAAGAAGTAGAAGAAGGAGAAGGAGAAGGTGAAGTCTGGAGGGTGAATCAGAAGAAGCAGAAGAAGGTGAAGGAGAAGGTGAAGTCTGGAGGGTGAATCAGAAGAAGTAGAAGAAGGACAAGGAGAAGGTGAAGTCTGGAGGGTGAAGCAGAAGAAGTAGAAGAAGGAGAAGGAGAAGGTGAAGTCAGGAGGGTGAATCAGAAGAAGTAGAAGAAGGAGAAGGAGAAGGTGAAGTCAGGAGGGTGAATCAGAAGAAGCAGAAGAAGGAGAAGGAGAAGGTGAAGTCTGGAGGGTGAATCAGAAGAATCAGAAGAAGGAGAAGGAGAAGGTGAAGTCTGGAGGGTGAATCAGAAGAAGCAGAGGAAGGAGAAGGAGAAGGTGAAGTCTGGAGGGTGAATCAGAAGAAGCAGAATAAGGAGAAGGAGAAGGTGAAGTCTGGAGGGTGAATCAGAAGAAGCAGAATAAGGAGAAGGAGAAGGTGAAGTCTGGAGGGTGAATCAGAAGAAGCAGAAGAAGGAGAAGGAGAAGATGAAGTCTGGAGGGTGAATCAGAAGAAGTAGAAGAAGGAGAAGGAGAAGGTGAAGTCTGGAGGGTGAAGCAGAAGAAGTAGAAGAAGGAGAAGGAGAAGGTGAAGTCAGGAGGGTGAATCAGAAGAAGTAGAAGAAGAAGAAGGAGAAGGTGAAGTCAGGAAGGTGAATCAGAAGAAGCAGAAGAAGGAGAAGGAGAAGGTGAAGTCTGGAGGATGAATCAGAAGAATCAGAAGAAGGAGAAGTAGAAGGTGAAGTCTGGAGGGTGAATCAGAAGAAGCAGAAGAAAGAGAAGGAGAAGGTGAAGTCTGGAGGGTGAAGCAGAAGAAACAGAAGAAGGAGTAGGAGAAGGTGAAGACTGGAGGGTGAATCAGAAGAAGTAGAAGAAGGAGAAGGAGAAGGTGAAGTCTGGAGGGTGAATCAGAAGAAGCAGAAGAAGGAGAAGGAGAAGGAGAAGTCTGGAGGGTGAATCAGAAGAAGCAGAAGAAGGAGAAGGAGAAGGTGAAGTCTGGAGGGTGAAGCAGAAGAAGTAGAAGAAGGAGAAGGAGAAGGTGAAGTCAGGAGGGTGAATCAGAAGAAGTAGAAGGAGAAGGAGAAGGTGAAGTCAGGAGGGTGAATCAGAAGAAGCAGAAGAAGGAGAAGCAGAAGGTGAAGTCTGGAGGGTGAATCAGAAGAATCAGAAGAAGGAGAAGGAGAAGGTGAAGTCTGGAGGGTGAATCAGAAGAAGCCGAAGAAGGAGAAGGAGAAGGTGAAGTCTGGAGGGTGAATCAGAAGAAGCAGAAGAAGGAGAAGGAGAAGGTGAAGTCAGGAGGGTGAATCAGAAGAAGCAGAAGAAGGATAAGGAGAAGGTGAAGTTAGGAGGGTGAATCAGAAGAAGCAGAAGAAGGAGAAGGAGCAGGTGATGTCAGCGGGATGAAGCAGAAGAAGTAGAAGAAGGAGAAGGAGAAGGTGAAGTCAGGACGGTGAAGCAGAAGAAGCAGAAGAAGGAGAAGGAGAATGTGAAGTCTGGAGGGTGAATCAGAATAAGTAGAAGAAGGAGAAGGAGAAGGTCAAGTCTGGAGGGTGAATCAGAAGAAGTAGAAGAAGGAGAAGGAGAAGGTGAAGTCTGGAGGGTGAAGCAGAAGAAGTAGAAGAAGGAGAAGGAGAAGGTGAAGTCAGGAGGGTGAATCAGAAGAAGTAGAAGAAGGAGAAGGAGAAGGTGAAGTCAGGAGGTTGAATCAGAAGAAGCAGAAGAAGGAGAAGGAGAAGGTGAAGTCTGGAGGGTGAATCAGAAGAAGTAGAAGAAGGAGAAGTAGAAGGTGTTGTCTGGAGGGTGAATCAGAAGAAGTAGACGAAGGAGAAGGAGAAGGTGAAGTCTGGAGGGTGAATCAGAAGAAGCAGAAGAAGGAGAAGGAGAAGGTGAAGTCTGGAGGGTGAATCAGAAGAAGCAGAAGAAGGAGAAGGAGAAGGTGAAGTCTGGAGGGTGAATCAGAAGAAGCAGAATAAGGAGAAGGAGAAGGTGAAGTCTGGAGGGTGAATCAGAAGAAGCAGAAAAAGGAGAAGGAGAAGGTGAAGTCTGAAGGGTGAATCAGAAGAAGTAGAAGAAGGAGAAGGAGAAGGTGAAGTCTGGAGGGTGAAGCAGAAGAAGTAGAAGAAGGAGAAGGAGAAGGTGAAGTCAGGAGGGTGAATCAGAAGAAGCAGAAGAAGGAGAAGGAGAAGGTGAAGTCTGGAGGGTGAATCAGAAGAATCAGAAGAAGGAGAAGGAGAAGGTGAAGTCTGGAGGGTGAATCAGAAGAAGCAGAAGAAAGAGAAGGAGAAGGTGAAGTCTGGAGGGTGAAGCAGAAGAAACAGAAGAAGGAGAAGGAGAAGGTGAAGACTGGAGGGTGAATCAGAAGAAGTAGAAGAAGGAGAAGGAGAAGGTGAAGTCTGGAGGGTGAATCAGAAGAAGTAGAAGAAGGAGAAGGAGAAGGTGATGTCTGGAGGGTGAATCAGAAGAAGCAGAAGAAGGAGAAGGAGAAGGTGAAGTCTGGAGGGTGAATCAGAAGAAGCAGAAGAAGGAGAAGGAGAAGATGAAGTCTGGAGGGTGAATCAGAAGAAGTAGAAGAAGGAGAAGGAGAAGGTGAGGTCTGGAGGGTGAATCAGAAGAAGCAGAAGAAGGATAAGGAGAAGGTGAAGTCTGGAGGGTGAATCAGAAGAAGCAGAAGAAGGATAAGGAGAAGGTGAAGTCTGGAGGGTGAATCAGAAGAAGCAGAAGAAGGAGAAGGAGAAGGTGAAGTCAGGAGGGTGAATCAGAAGAAGCAGAAGAAGGAAAAGGAGAAGGTGAAGTTAGGAGGGTGAATCAGAAGAAGCAGAAGAAGGAGAAGGAGCAGGTGATGTCAGGGGGATGAAGCAGAAGAAGTAGAAGAAGGAGAAGGAGAAGGTGAAGTCAGGACGGTGAAGCAGAAGAAGCAGAAGCAGGAGAAGGAGAAGGTGAAGTCTGGAGGGTGAATCAGAAGAAGTAGAAGAAGGAGAAGGAGAAGGTCAAGTCTGGAGGGTGAATCAGAAGAAGTAGAAGAAGGAGAAGGAGAAGGTGAAGTCTGGAGGGTGAAGCAGAAGAAGTAGAAGAAGGAGAAGGAGAAGGTGAAGTCAGGAGGGTGAATCAGAAGAAGCAGAAGAAGGAGAAGGAGAAGGTGAAGTCTGGAGGGTGAATCAGAAGAATCAGAAGAAGGAGAAGGAGAAGGTGAAGTCTGGAGGGTGAATCAGAAGAAGCAGAAGAAAGAGAAGGAGAAGGTGAAGTCTGGAGGGTGAAGCAGAAGAAACAGAAGAAGGAGAAGGAGAAGGTGAAGACTGGAGGGTGAATCAGAAGAAGTAGAAGAAGGAGAAGGAGAAGGTGAAGTCTGGAGGGTGAATCAGAAGAAGTAGAAGAAGGAGAAGGAGAAGGTGAAGTCAGGACGGTGAAGCAGAAGAAGCAGAAGCAGGAGAAGGAGAAGGTGAAGTCTGGAGGGTGAATCAGAAGAAGTAGAAGAAGGAGAAGGAGAAGGTCAAGTCTGGAGGGTGAATCAGAAGAAGTAGAAGAAGGAGAAGGAGAAGGTGAAGTCAGGAGGGTGAATCAGAAGAAGTAGAAGAAGGAGAAGGAGAAGGTGAAGTCAGGAGGGTGAATCAGAAGAAGCAGAAGAAGGAGAAGAAGAAGGTGAAGTCTGTAGGGTGAATCAGAAGAATCAGAAGAAGGAGAAGGAGAAGGTGAAGTCTGGAGGGTGAATCAGAAGAAGCAGAAGAAAGAGAAGGAGAAGGTGAAGTCTGGAGGGTGAATCAGAAGAAGTAGAAGAAGGAGAAGGAGAAGGTGAAGTCTGGAGGGTGAATCAGAAGAAGCAGAATAAGGAGAAGGAGAAGGTGAAGTCTGGAGGGTGAATCAGAAGAAGCAGAAGAAGGAGAAGGAGAAGGTGAAGTCTGGAGGTTGAATCAGAAGAAGTAGAAGAAGGAGAAGGAGAAGGTGAAGTCTGGAGGGTGAAGCAGAAGAAGTAGAAGAAGGAGAAGGAGAAGGTGAAGTCAGGAGGGTGAATCAGAAGAAGTAGAAGAAGGAGAAGGAGAAGGTGAAGTCAGGAGGGTGAATCAGAAGAAGCAGAAGAAGGAGAAGGAGAAGGTGAAGTCTGGAGGGTGAATCAGAAGAATCAGAAGAAGGAGAAGGAGAAGATGAAGTCTGGAGGGTGAATCAGAAGAAGCAGAGGAAGGAGAAGGAGAAGGTGAAGTCTGGAGGGTGAATCAGAAGAAGCAGAATAAGGAGAAGGAGAAGTTGAAGTCTGGAGGGTGAATCAGAAGAAGCAGAATAAGGAGAAGGAGAAGGTGAAGTCTGGAGGGTGAATCAGAAGAAGCAGAAGAAGGAGAAGGAGAAGATGAAGTCTGGAGGGTGAATCAGAAGAAGTAGAAGAAGGAGAAGGAGAAGGTGAAGTCTGGAGGGTGAAGCAGAAGAAGTAGAAGAAGGAGAAGCAGAAGGTGAAGTCAGGAGGGTGAATCAGAAGAAGCAGAAGAAGGAGAAGGAGAAGGTGAAGTCTGGAGGGTGAATCAGAAGAATCAGAAGAAGGAGAAGGAGAAGGTGAAGTCTGGAGGGTGAATCAGAAGAAGCAGAAGAAAGAGAAGGAGAAGGTGAAGTCTGGAGGGTGAAGCAGAAGAAACAGAAGAAGGAGAAGGAGAAGGTGAAGACTGGAGGGTGAATCAGAAGAAGTAGAAGAAGGAGAAGGAGAAGGTGAAGTCTGGAGGGTGAATCAGAAGAAGTAGAAGAAGGAGAAGGAGAAGGTGAAGTCTGGAGGGTGAATCAGAAGAAGCAGAAGAAGGAGAAGGAGAAGGTGAAGTCTGGAGGGTGAATCAGAAGAAGCAGAAGAAGGAGAAGGAGAAGATGAAGTCTGGAGGGTGAATCAGAAGAAGTAGAAGAAGGAGAAGGAGAAGGTGAAGTCTGGAGGGTGAATCAGAAGTAGTAGAAGAAGGAGAAGGAGAAGGTGAAGTCTGGATGGTGAATCAGAAGAAACAGAAGAAGGAGAAGGAGAAGGTGAAGTCTGGAGGGTGAATCAGAAGAAGTAGAAGAAGGAGAAGGAGAAGTTGTAGTCTGGAGGGTGAATCAGAAGAAGTAGACGAAGGAGAAGGAGAAGGAGAAGTCTGGAGGGTGAATCAGAAGAAGCAGAAGAAGGAGAAGGAGAAGGTGAAGTCTGGAGGGTGAATCAGAAGAATCAGAAGAAGGAGAAGGAGAAGGTGAAGTCTGGAGGGTGAATCAGAAGAAGCAGAAGAAGGAGAAGGAGAAGGTGAAGTCAGGAGGGTGAATCAGAAGAAGCAGAAGAAGGAGAAGGAGAAGGTGAAGTTAGGAGGGTGAACCAGAAGAAGCAGAAGAAGGAGAAGGAGCAGGTGATGTCAGCGGGATGAAGCAGAAGAAGTAGAAGAAGGAGAAGGAGAAGGTGAAGTCAGGACGGTGAAGCAGAAGAAGCAGAAGAAGGAGAAGGAGAAGGTGAAGTCTGGAGGGTGAATCAGAATAAGTAGAAGAAGGAGAAGGAGAAGGTCAAGTCTGGAGGGTGAATCAGAAGAAGTAGAAGAAGGAGAAGGAGAAGGTGAAGTCTGAAGGGTGAAGCAGAAGAAGGAGAAGGAGAAGGTGAAGTCAGGAGGGTGAATCAGAAGAAGTAGAAGAAGAAGAAGGAGAAGGTGAAGTCAGGAGGGTGAATCAGAAGAAGCAGAAGAAGGAGAAGGAGAAGGTGAAGTCTGGAGGGTGAATCAGAAGAAGCAGAACAAAGAGAAGGAGAAGGTTAAGTCTGGAGGGTGTATCAGAAGAAGCAGAAGAAGGAGAAGGAGAAGGTGAAGTCAGGAGGGTGAATCAGAAGAAGCAGAAGAAGGAGAAGGAGAAGGTGAAGTTAGGAGGGTGAATCAGAAGAAGCAGAAGAAGGAGAAGGAGCAGGTGATGTCAGGGGGATGAAGCAGAAGAAGTAGAAGAAGGAGAAGGAGAAGGTGAAGTCAGGACGGTGAAGCAGAAGAAGCAGAAGAAGGAGAAGGAGAAGGAGAAGGTGAAGTCTGGAGGGTGAATCAGAAGAAGTAGAAGAAGGAGAAGGAGAAGGTCAAGTCTGGAGGGTGAATCAGAAGAAGTAGAAGAAGGAGAAGGAGAAGGTGAAGTCTGGAGGGTGAAGCAGAAGAAGTAGAAGAAGGAAAAGGAGAAGGTGAAGTCAGGAGGGTGAATCAGAAGAAGTAGAAGAAGGAGAAGGAGAAGGTGAAGTCAGGAGGGTGAATCAGAAGAAACAGAAGAAGGAGAAGGAGAAGGTGAAGTCTGGAGGGTGAATCAGAAGAAGCAGAAGAAGGAGAAGGAGAAGATGAAATCTGGAGGGTGAATCAGAAGAAGTAGAAGAAGGAGAAGGAGAAGGTGAGGTCTGGAGGGTGAATCAGAAGAAGTAGAAGAAGGAGAAGGAGAAGGTGAAGTCTGGAGGGTGAAACAGAAGAAGCAGAAAAAGGAGAAGGAGAAGGTGAAGTCTGGAGGGTGAATCAGAAGAAGCAGAAGAAGGAGAAGGAGAAGGTGAAGTCTGGAGGGTGAATCAGAAGAAGCAGAAGAAGGAGAAGGAGAAGATGAAATCTGGAGGGTGAATCAGAAGAAGCAGAAGAAAGAGAAGGAGAAGGTGAAGTCTGGAGGGTGAATCAGAAGAAGTAGAAGAAGGAGAAGGAGAAGGTGAAGTCTGGAGGGTGAATCAGAAGAAGCAGAAGAAGGAGAAGGAGAAGGTGAAGTCTGGAGGGTGAATCAGAAGAAGCAGAAGAAGGAGAAGGAGAAGGTGAAGTCTGGAGGGTGAATCAGAAGAAGCAGAAGAAGGCGAAGGAGATGTTGAAGTCTGGAGGGTGAATCAGAAGAAGCAGAATAAGGAGAAGTGAAGGTGAAGTATGGAGGGTGAATCAGAAGAAGCAGAAGAAGGAGCAGGAGAAGGTGAAGTCTGGAGGGTGAATCAGAAGAAGTAGAAGAAGGAGAAGGAGAAGGTGAAGTCTGGAGGGTGAAGCAGAAGAAGTAGAAGAAGGAGAAGGAGAAGGTGATGTCAGGAGGGTGAATCAGAAGAAGTAGAAGAAGGAGAAGGAGAAGGTGAAGTCAGGAGGGTGAATCAGAAGAAGTAGAAGAAGGAGAAGGAGAAGGTGAAGTCAGGACGGTGAAGCAGAAGAAGCAGAAGCAGGAGAAGGAGAAGGTGAAGTCTGGAGGGTGAATCAGAAGAAGTAGAAGAAGGAGAAGGAGAAGGTCAAGTCTGGAGGGTGAATCAGAAGAAGTAGAAGAAGGAGAAGGAGAAGGTGAAGTCAGGAGGGTGAATCAGAAGAAGTAGAAGAAGGAGAAGGAGAAGGTGAAGTCAGGAGGGTGAATCAGAAGAAGCAGAAGAAGGAGAAGAAGAAGGTGAAGTCTGGAGGGTGAATCAGAAGAATCAGAAGAAGGAGAAGGAGAAGGTGAAGTCTGGAGGGTGAATCAGAAGAAGCAGAAGAAAGAGAAGGAGAAGGTGAAGTCTGGAGGGTGAATCAGAAGAAGTAGAAGAAGGAGAAGGAGAAGGTGAAGTCTGGAGTGTGAATCAGAAGAAGCAGAAGAAGGAGAAGGAGAAGGTGAAGTCTGGAGGGTGAATCAGAAGAAGCAGAATAAGGAGAAGGAGAAGGTGAAGTCTGGAGGGTGAATCAGAAGAAGCAGAAGAAGGAGAAGGAGAAGGTGAAGTCTGGAGGGTGAATCAGAAGAAGTAGAAGAAGGAGAAGGAGAAGGTGAAGTCTGGAGGGTGAAGCAGAAGAAGTAGAAGAAGGAGAAGGAGAAGGTGAAGTCAGGAGGGTGAATCAGAAGAAGTAGAAGAAGGAGAAGGAGAAGGTGAAGTCAGGAGGGTGAATCAGAAGAAGCAGAAGAAGGAGAAGGAGAAGGTGAAGTCTGGAGGGTGAATCAGAAGAATCAGAAGAAGAGAAGGAGAAGATGAAGTCTGGAGGGTGAATCAGAAGAAGCAGAGGAAGGAGAAGGAGAAGGTGAAGTCTGGAGGGTGAATCAGAAGAAGCAGAATAAGGAGAAGGAGAAGGTGAAGTCTGGAGGGTGAATCAGAAGAAGCAGAATAAGGAGAAGGAGAAGGTGAAGTCTGGAGGGTGAATCAGAAGAAGCAGAAGAAGGAGAAGGAGAAGATGAAGTCTGGAGGGTGAATCAGAAGAAGTAGAAGAAGGAGAAGGAGAAGGTGAAGTCTGGAGGGTGAAGCAGAAGAAGTAGAAGAAGGAGAAGCAGAAGGTGAAGTCAGGAGGGTGAATCAGAAGAAGCAGAAGAAGGAGAAGGAGAAGGTGAAGTCTGGAGGGTGAATCAGAAGAATCAGAAGAAGGAGAAGGAGAAGGTGAAGTCTGGAGGGTGAATCAGAAGAAGCAGAAGAAAGAGAAGGAGAAGGTGAAGTCTGGAGGGTGAAGCAGAAGAAACAGAAGAAGGAGAAGGAGAAGGTGAAGACTGGAGGGTGAATCAGAAGAAGTAGAAGAAGGAGAAGGAGAAGGTGAAGTCTGGAGGGTGAATCAGAAGAAGTAGAAGAAGGAGAAGGAGAAGGTGAAGTCTGGAGGGTGAATCAGAAGAAGCAGAAGAAGGAGAAGGAGAAGGTGAAGTCTGGAGGGTGAATCAGAAGAAGCAGAAGAAGGAGAAGGAGAAGATGAAGTCTGGAGGGTGAATCAGAAGAAGTAGAAGAAGGAGAAGGAGAAGGTGAAGTCTGGAGGGTGAATCAGAAGTAGTAGAAGAAGGAGAAGGAGAAGGTGAAGTCTGGATGGTGAATCAGAAGAAACAGAAGAAGGAGAAGGAGAAGGTGAAGTCTGGAGGGTGAATCAGAAGAAGTAGAAGAAGGAGAAGGAGAAGTTGTAGTCTGGAGGGTGAATCAGAAGAAGTAGACGAAGGAGAAGGAGAAGGAGAAGTCTGGAGGGTGAATCAGAAGAAGCAGAAGAAGGAGAAGGAGAAGGTGAAGTCTGGAGGGTGAATCAGAAGAATCAGAAGAAGGAGAAGGAGAAGGTGAAGTCTGGAGGGTGAATCAGAAGAAGCAGAAGAAGGAGAAGGAGAAGGTGAAGTCAGGAGGGTGAATCAGAAGAAGCAGAAGAAGGAGAAGGAGAAGGTGAAGTTAGGAGGGTGAATCAGAAGAAGCAGAAGAAGGAGAAGGAGCAGGTGATGTCAGCGGGATGAAGCAGAAGAAGTAGAAGAAGGAGAAGGAGAAGGTGAAGTCAGGACGGTGAAGCAGAAGAAGCAGAAGAAGGAGAAGGAGAAGGTGAAGTCTGGAGGGTGAATCAGAATAAGTAGAAGAAGGAGAAGGAGAAGGTCAAGTCTGGAGGGTGAATCAGAAGAAGTAGAAGAAGGAGAAGGAGAAGGTGAAGTCTGGAGGGTGAAGCAGAAGAAGTAGAAGAAGGAGAAGGAGAAGGTGAAGTCAGGAGGGTGAATCAGAAGAAGTAGAAGAAGAAGAAGGAGAAGGTGAAGTCAGGAGGGTGAATCAGAAGAAGCAGAAGAAGGAGAAGGAGAAGGTGAAGTCTGGAGGGTGAATCAGAAGAAGCAGAAGAAAGAGAAGGAGAAGGTGAAGTCTGGAGGGTGTATCAGAAGAAGCAGAAGAAGGAGAAGGAGAAGGTGAAGTGAGGTTGGTGAATCAGAAGAAGCAGAAGAAGGAGAAGGAGAAGGTGAAGTTAGGAGGGTGAATCAGAAGAAGCAGAAGAAGGAGAAGGAGCAGGTGATGTCAGGGGGATGAAGCAGAAGAAGTAGAAGAAGGAGAAGGAGAAGGTGAAGTCAGGACGGTGAAGCAGAAGAAGCAGAAGAAGGAGAAGGAGAAGGAGAAGGTGAAGTCTGGAGGGTGAATCAGAAGAAGTAGAAGAAGGAGAAGGAGAAGGTCAAGTCTGGAGGGTGAATCAGAAGAAGTAGAAGAAGGAGAAGGAGAAGGTGAAGTCTGAAGGGTGAAGCAGAAGAAGTAGAAGAAGGAGAAGGAGAAGGTGAAGTCAGGAGGGTGAATCAGAAAAATAGAAGAAGGAGAAGGAGAAGGTGAAGTCAGGAGGGTGAATCAGAAGAAGCAGAAGAAGGAGAAGGAGAAGGTGAAGTCTGGAGGGTGAATCAGAAGAAGCAGAAGAAGGAGAAGGAGAAGATGAAATCTGGAGGGTGAATCAGAAGAAGTAGAAGAAGGAGAAGGAGAAGGTGAGGTCTGGAGGGTGAATCAGAAGAAGTAGAAGAAGGAGAAGGAGAAGGTGATGTCTGGAGGGTGAAACAGAAGAAGCAGAAAAAGGAGAAGGAGAAGGTGAAGTCTGGAGGGTGAATCAGAAGAAGCAGAAGAAGGAGAAGGAGAAGGTGAAGTCTGGAGGGTGAATCAGAAGAAGCAGAAGAAGGAGAAGGAGAAGATGAAATCTGGAGGGTGAATCAGAAGAAGCAGAATAAAGAGAAGGAGAAGGTGAAGTCTGGAGGGTGAATCAGAAGAAGTAGAAGAAGGAGAAGGAGAAGGTGAAGTCTGGAGGGTGAATCAGAAGAAGCAGAAGAAGGAGAAGGAGAAGGTGAAGTCTGGACGGTGAATCAGAAGAAGCAGAAGAAGGAGAAGGAGAAGGTGAAGTCTGGAGGGTGAATCAGAAGAAGCAGAAGAAGGCGAAGGAGATGTTGAAGTCTGGAGGGTGAATCAGAAGAAGCAGAATAAGGAGAAGTGAAGGTGAAGTATGGAGGGTGAATCAGAAGAAGCAGAAGAAGGAGAAGGAGAAGGTGAAGTCTGGAGGGTGAATCAGAAGAAGTAGAAGAAGGAGAAGGAGAAGGTGAAGTCTGGAGGGTGAAGCAGAAGAAGTAGAAGAAGGAGAAGGAGAAGGTGAAGTCAGGAGGGTGAATCAGAAGAAGTAGAAGAAGGAGAAGGAGAAGGTGAAGTCAGGAGGGTGAATCAGAAGAAGCAGAAGAAGGAGAAGGAGAAGGTGAAATCTGGAGGGTGAATCAGAAGAAGCAGAATAAGGAGAAGGAGAAGGTGAAGTCTGGAGGGTGAATCAGAAGAAGCAGAATAAGGAGAAGGAGAAGGTGAAGTCTGGAGGGTGAATCAGAAGAAGCAGAAGAAGGAGAAGGAGAAGATGAAGTCTGGAGGGTGAATCAGAAGAAGTAGAAGAAGGAGAAGGAGAAGGTGAAGTCTGGCGGGTGAAGCAGAAGAAGTAGAAGAAGGAGAAGGAGAAGGTGAAGTCAGGAGGGTGAATCAGAAGAAGTAGAAGAAGGAGAAGGAGAAGGTGAAGTCAGGAGGGTGAATCAGAAGAAGCAGAAGAAGGAGAAGGAGAAGGTGAAGTCTGGAGGGTGAATCAGAAGAATCAGAAGAAGGAGAAGGAGAAGGTGAAGTCTGGAGGGTGAATCAGAAGAAGCAGAAGAAAGAGAAGGAGAAGGTGAAGTCTGGAGGGTGAAGCAGAAGAAGCAGAAGAAGGAGAAGGAGAAGGTGAAGACTGGAGGGTGAATCAGAAGAAGTGGAAGAAGGAGAAGGAGAAGGTGAAGTCTGGAGGGTGAATCAGAAGAAGTAGAAGAAGGAGAAGGAGAAGGTGAAGTCTGGAGGGTGAATCAGAAGAAGCAGAAGAAGGAGAAGGAGAAGGTGAAGTCTGGAGGGTGAATCAGAAGAAGCAGAAGAAGGAGAAGGAGAAGATGAAGTCTGGAGGGTGAATCAGAAGAAGTAGAAGAAGGAGAAGGAGAAGGTGAAATCTGGAGGGTGAATCAGAAGAAGCAGAAGAAAGAGAAGGAGAAGGTGAAGTCTGGAGGGTGAATCAGAAGAAGTAGAAGAAGGAGAAGGAGAAGGTGAAGTCTGGAGGGTGAATCAGAAGAAGCAGAAGAAGGAGAAGGAGAAGGTGAAGTCTGGAGGGTGAATCAGAAGAAGGAGAAGGAGAAGGTGAAATCTGGAGGGTGAATCAGAAGAAGGAGAAGGAGAAGGTGAAGTCTGGAGGGTGAATCAGAAGAAGCAGAAGAAGGAGAAGGAGAAGTTGAAGTCTGGAGGGTGAATCAGAAGAAGCAGAATAAGGAGAAGTGAAGGTGAAGTATGGAGGGTGAATCAGAAGAAGCAGAAGAAGGAGAAGGAGAAGGTGAAGTCTGGAGGGTGAATCAGAAGAAGTAGAAGAAGGAGAAGGAGAAGGTGAAGTCTGGAGGGTGAAGCAGAAGAAGTAGAAGAAGGAGAAGGAGAATGTGAAGTCAGGAGGGTGAATCAGAAGAAGTAGAAGAAGGAGAAGGAGAAGGTGAAGTCAGGAGGGTGAATCAGAAGAAGCAGAAGAAGGAGAAGGAGAAGGTGAAGTCTGGAGGGTGAATCAGAAGAAGCAGAATAAGGAGAAGGAGAAGGTGAAGTCTGGAGGGTGAATCAGAAGAAGCAGAATAAGGAGAAGGAGAAGGTGAAGTCTGGAGGGTGAATCAGAAGAAGCAGAAGAAGGAGAAGGAGAAGATGAAGTCTGAAGGGTGAAGCAGAAGAAGTAGAAGAAGGAGAAGGAGAAGGTGAAGTCAGGAGGGTGAATCAGAAGAAGTAGAAGAAGGAGAAGGAGAAGGTGAAGTCAGGAGGGTGAATCAGAAGAAGCAGAAGAAGGAGAAGGAGAAGGTGAAGTCTGGAGGGTGAATCAGAAGAATCAGAAGAAGGAGAAGGAGAAGGTGAAGTCTGGAGGGTGAAGCAGAAGAAACAGAAGAAGGAGAAGGAGAAGGTGAAGACTGGAGGGTGAAACAGAAGAAGTGGAAGAAGGAGAAGGAGAAGGTGAAGTCTGGAGGGTGAAGCAGAAGAAGTAGAAGAAGGAGAAGGAGAAGGTGAAGTCTGGAGGGTGAATCAGAAGAAGCAGAAGAAGGAGAAGGAGAAGGTGAAGTCTGGAGGGTGAATCAGAAGAAGCAGAAGAAGGAGAAGGAGAAGATGAAGTCTGGAGGGTGAATCAGAAGAAGTAGAAGAAGGAGAAGGAGAAGGTGAAGTCTGGAGGGTGAATCAGAAGTAGTAGAAGAAGGAGAAGGAGAAGATGAAGTCTGGACGGTGTATCAGAAGAAACAGAAGAAGGAGAAGGAGAAGGTGAAGTCTGGAGGGTGAATCAGAAGAAGTAGAAGAAGGAGAAGGAGAAGGTATAGTCTGGAGGGTGAATCAGAAGAAGTAGACGAAGGAGAAGGAGAAGGTGAAGTCTGGAGGGTGAATCAGAAGAAGCAGAAGAAGGAGATGGAGAAGGTGAAGTCTGGAGGGTGAATCAGAAGAAGTAGAAGAAGGTGAAGGAGAAGGTGAAGTCTGGAGGGTGAATCAGAAGAAGCAGAAGAAGGAGAAGGAGAAGGTGAAGTCTGGAGGGTGAATCAGAAGAAGCAGAAGAAGGAGAAGGAGAAGGTGAAGTCTGGAGTGTGAATCAGAAGAAGTAGAAGAAGGAGAAGGAGAAGGTGAAGTCTGGAGGGAGAATCAGAAGAAGTAGAAGAAGGAGAAGGAGAAGGTGAAGTCTGGAGGTTGAATCAGAAGAAGTAGAAGAAGGAGAAGGAGAAGGTGAAGTCTGGAGGGTGAAGCAGAAGAAGTAGAAGAAGGAGAAGGAGAAGGTGAAGTCAGGAGGGTGAATCAGAAGAAGTAGAAGAAGGAGAAGGAGAAGGTGAAGTCAGGAGGGTGAATCAGAAGAAGCAGAAGAAGGAGAAGGAGAAGGTGAAGTCTGGAGGGTGAATCAGAAGAATCAGAAGAAGGAGAAGGAGAAGGTGAAGTCTGGAGGGTGAATCAGAAGAAGCAGAAGAAAGAGAAGGAGATGGTGAAGTCTGGAGGGTGAATCAGAAGAAGTAGAAGAAGGAGAAGGAGAAGGTGAAGTCTGGAGGGTGAATCAGTAGAAGCAGAGGAAGGAGAAGGAGAAGGTGAAGTCTGGAGGGTGAATCAGAAGAAGCAGAAGAGGTAGAAGGAGAAGGTGAAGTCTGGAGGGTGAATCAGAAGAAGCAGAAGAAGGAGAAGGAGAAGGTGAAGTCTGGAGGGAGAATGAGAAGAAGCAGAATAAGGAGAAGGAGAAGGTGAAGTCTGGAGGGTGAATCAGAAGAAGCAGAAGAAGGAGAAGGAGAAGGTGAAGTCTGGAGGGTGAATCAGAAGAAGTAGAAGAAGGAGAAGGAGAAGGTGAAGTCTGGAGGGTGAAGCAGAAGAAGGAGAAGGAGAAGGTGAAGTCAGGAGGGTGAATCAGAAGAAGTAGAAGAAGGAGAAGGAGAAGGTGAAATCAGGAGGGTGAATCAGAAGAAGCAGAAGAAGGAGAAGGAGAAGGTGAAGTCTGTAGGGTGAATCAGAAGAATCAGAAGAAGGAGAAGGAGAAGGTGAAGTCTGGAGGGTGAATCAGAAGAAGCAGAAGAAAGAGAAGGAGAAGGTGAAGTCTGGAGGGTGAAGCAGAAGAAACAGAAGAAGGAGAAGGAGAAGGTGAAGACTGGAGGGTGAATCAGAAGAAGTAGAAGAAGGAGAAGGAGAAGGTGAAGTCTGGAGGGTGAATCAGAAGAAGTAGAAGAAGGAGAAGGAGAAGGTGAAGTCTGGAGGGTGAATCAGAAGAAGCAGAAGAAGGAGAAGGAGAAGGTGAAGTCTGGAGGGTGAATCAGAAGAAGCAGAAGAAGGAGAAGGAGAAGATGACGTCTGGAGGGTGAATCAGAAGAAGTAGAAGAAGGAGAAGGAGAAGGTGAGGTCTGGAGGGTGAATCAGAAGAAGCAGAAGAAGGAGAAGGAGAAGGTGAAGTCTGGAGGGTGAATCAGAAGAAGCAGAAGAAGGAGAAGGAGAAGGTGAAGTCTGGAGGGTGAATCAGAAGAAACAGAAGAAGGAGAAGGAGAAGGTGAAGACTGGAGGGTGAATCAGAAGAAGTAGAAGAAGGAGAAGGAGAAGGTGTAGTCTGGAGAATGAATCAGAAGAAGCAGAAGAAGGAGAAGGAGAAGGTGAAGTCTGGAGGGTGAATCAGAAGAAGCAGAAGAAGGAGAAGGAGAAGGTGAAGTCTGGAGGGTGAATCAGAAGAAGCAGAAGAAGGAGAAGGAGAAGGTGAAGTCAGGAGGGTGAATCAGAAGAAGCAGAAGAAAGAGAAGGAGAAGGTGAAGTCTGGAGGGTGAATCAGAAGAAGTAGAAGAAGGAGAAGGAGAAGGTGAAGTCTGGAGTGTGAATCAGAAGAAGCAGAAGAAGGAGAAGGAGAAGGTGAAGTCTGGAGGGTGAATCAGAAGAAGCAGAAGAAGGAGAAGGAGAAGGTGAAGTCTGGAGGGTGAATCAGAAGAAGTAGAAGAAGGAGAAGGAGAAGGTGAAGTCTGGAGGGTGAAGCAGAAGAAGTAGAAGAAGGAGAAGGAGAAGGTGATTTCAGGAGGGTGAATCAGAAGAAGTAGAAGAAGGAGAAGGAGAAGGTGAAGTCAGGAGGGTGAATCAGAAGAAGCAGAAGAAGGAGAAGGAGAAGGTGAAGTCTGGAGGGTGAATCAGAAGAATCAGAAGAAGGAGAAGGAGAAGATGAAGTCTGGAGGGTGAATCAGAAGAAGCAGAGGAAGGAGAAGGAGAAGGTGAAGTCTGGAGGGTGAATCAGAAGAAGCAGAATAAGGAGAAGGAGAAGGTGAAGTCTGGAGGGTGAATCAGAAGAAGCAGAATAAGGAGAAGGAGAAGGTGAAGTCTGGAGGGTGAATCAGAAGAAGCAGAAGAAGGAGAAGGAGAAGATGAAGTCTGGAGGGTGAATCAGAAGAAGTAGAAGAAGGAGAAGGAGAAGGTGAAGTCTGGAGGGTGAAGCAGAAGAAGTAGAAGAAGGAGAAGCAGAAGGTGAAGTCAGGAGGGTGAATCAGAAGAAGCAGAAGAAGGAGAAGGAGAAGGTGAAGTCTGGAGGGTGAATCAGAAGAATCAGAAGAAGGAGAAGGAGAAGGTGAAGTCTGGAGGGTGAATCAGAAGAAGCAGAAGAAAGAGAAGGAGAAGGTGAAGTCTGGAGGGTGAAGCAGAAGAAACAGAAGAAGGAGAAGGAGAAGGTGAAGACTGGAGTGTGAATCAGAAGAAGTAGAAGAAGGAGAAGGAGAAGGTGAAGTCTGGAGGGTGAATCAGAAGAAGTAGAAGAAGGAGAAGGAGAAGGTGAAGTCTGGAGGGTGAATCAGAAGAAGCAGAAGAAGGAGAAGGAGAAGGTGAAGTCTGGAGGGTGAATCAGAAGAAGCAGAAGAAGGAGAAGGAGAAGATGAAGTCTGGAGGGTGAATCAGAAGAAGTAGAAGAAGGAGAAGGAGAAGGTGAAGTCTGGAGGGTGAATCAGAAGTAGTAGAAGAAGGAGAAGGAGAAGGTGAAGTCTGGATGGTGAATCAGAAGAAACAGAAGAAGGAGAAGGAGAAGGTGAAGTCTGGAGGGTGAATCAGAAGAAGTAGAAGAAGGAGAAGGAGAAGTTGTAGTCTGGAGGGTGAATCAGAAGAAGTAGACGAAGGAGAAGGAGAAGGAGAAGTCTGGTGGGTGAATCAGAAGAAGCAGAAGAAGGAGAAGGAGAAGGTGAAGTCTGGAGGGTGAATCAGAAGAATCAGAAGAAGGAGAAGGAGAAGGTGAAGTTAGGAGGGTGAATCAGAAGAAGCAGAAGAAGGAGAAGGAGCAGGTGATGTCAGCGGGATGAAGCAGAAGAAGTAGAAGAAGGAGAAGGAGAAGGTGAAGTCAGGACGATGAAGCAGAAGAAGCAGAAGAAGGAGAAGGAGAAGGTGAAGTCTGGAGGGTGAATCAGAATAAGTAGAAGAAGGAGAAGGAGAAGGTCAAGTCTGGAGGGTGAATCAGAAGAAGTAGAAGAAGGAGAAGGAGAAGGTGAAGTCTGGAGGGTGAATCAGAAGAATCAGAAGAAGGAGAAGGAGAAGGTGAAGTCTGGAGGGTGAATCAGAAGAAGCAGAAGAAGGAGAAGGAGAAGGTGAAGTCAGGAGGGTGAATCAGAAGAAGCAGAAGAAGGAGAAGGAGAAGGTGAAGTTAGGAGGGTGAATCAGAAGAAGCAGAAGAAGGAGAAGGAGCAGGTGATGTCAGCGGGATGAAGCAGAAGAAGTAGAAGAAGGAGAAGGAGAAGGTGAAGTCAGGACGGTGAAGCAGAAGAAGCAGAAGAAGGAGAAGGAGAAGGTGAAGTCTGGAGGGTGAATCAGAATAAGTAGAAGAAGGAGAAGGAGAAGGTCAAGTCTGGAGGGTGAATCAGAAGAAGTAGAAGAAGGAGAAGGAGAAGGTGAAGTCTGGAGGGTGAAGCAGAAGAAGTAGAAGAAGGAGAAGGAGAAGGTGAAGTCAGGAGGGTGAATCAGAAGAAGTAGAAGAAGAAGAAGGAGAAGGTGAAGTCAGGAGGGTGAATCAGAAGAAGCAGAAGAAGGAGAAGGAGAAGGTGAAGTCTGGAGGGTGAATCAGAAGAAGCAGAAGAAAGAGAAGGAGAAGGTGAAGTCTGGAGGGTGTATCAGAAGAAGCAGAAGAAGGAGAAGGAGAAGGTGAAGTGAGGTTGGTGAATCAGAAGAAGCAGAAGAAGGAGAAGGAGAAGGTGAAGTTAGGAGGGTGAATCAGAAGAAGCAGAAGAAGGAGAAGGAGCAGGTGATGTCAGGGGGATGAAGCAGAAGAAGTAGAAGAAGGAGAAGGAGAAGGTGAAGTCAGGACGGTGAAGCAGAAGAAGCAGAAGAAGGAGAAGGAGAAGGAGAAGGTGAAGTCTGGAGGGTGAATCAGAAGAAGTAGAAGAAGGAGAAGGAGAAGGTCAAGTCTGGAGGGTGAATCAGAAGAAGTAGAAGAAGGAGAAGGAGAAGGTGAAGTCTGAAGGGTGAAGCAGAAGAAGTAGAAGAAGGAGAAGGAGAAGGTGAAGTCAGGAGGGTGAATCAGAAAAATAGAAGAAGGAGAAGGAGAAGGTGAAGTCAGGAGGGTGAATCAGAAGAAGCAGAAGAAGGAGAAGGAGAAGGTGAAGTCTGGAGGGTGAATCAGAAGAAGCAGAAGAAGGAGAAGGAGAAGATGAAATCTGGAGGGTGAATCAGAAGAAGTAGAAGAAGGAGAAGGAGAAGGTGAGGTCTGGAGGGTGAATCAGAAGAAGTAGAAGAAGGAGAAGGAGAAGGTGAAGTCTGGAGGGTGAAACAGAAGAAGCAGAAAAAGGAGAAGGAGAAGGTGAAGTCTGGAGGGTGAATCAGAAGAAGCAGAAGAAGGAGAAGGAGAAGGTGAAGTCTGGAGGGTGAATCAGAAGAAGCAGAAGAAGGAGAAGGAGAAGATGAAATCTGGAGGGTGAATCAGAAGAAGCAGAATAAAGAGAAGGAGAAGGTGAAATCTGGAGGGTGAATCAGAAGAAGTAGAAGAAGGAGAAGGAGAAGGTGAAGTCTGGAGGGTGAATCAGAAGAAGCAGAAGAAGGAGAAGGAGAAGGTGAAGTCTGGAGGGTGAATCAGAAGAAGCAGAAGAAGGAGAAGGAGAAGGTGAAGTCTGGAGGGTGAATCAGAAGAAGCAGAAGAAGGCGAAGGAGATGTTGAAGTCTGGAGGGTGAATCAGAAGAAGCAGAATAAGGAGAAGTGAAGGTGAAGTATGGAGGGTGAATCAGAAGAAGCAGAAGAAGGAGAAGGAGAAGGTGAAGTCTGGAGGGTGAATCAGAAGAAGTAGAAGAAGGAGAAGGAGAAGGTGAAGTCTGGAGGGTGAAGCAGAAGAAGTAGAAGAAGGAGAAGGAGAAGGTGAAGTCAGGAGGGTGAATCAGAAGAAGTAGAAGAAGGAGAAGGAGAAGGTGAAGTCAGGAGGGTGAATCAGAAGAAGCAGAAGAAGGAGAAGGAGAAGGTGAAATCTGGAGGGTGAATCAGAAGAAGCAGAATAAGGAGAAGGAGAAGGTGAAGTCTGGAGGGTGAATCAGAAGAAGCAGAATAAGGAGAAGGAGAAGGTGAAGTCTGGAGGGTGAATCAGAAGAAGCAGAAGAAGGAGAAGGAGAAGATGAAGTCTGGAGGGTGAATCAGAAGAAGTAGAAGAAGGAGAAGGAGAAGGTGAAGTCTGGCGGGTGAAGCAGAAGAAGTAGAAGAAGGAGAAGGAGAAGGTGAAGTCAGGAGGGTGAATCAGAAGAAGTAGAAGAAGGAGAAGGAGAAGGTGAAGTCAGGAGGGTGAATCAGAAGAAGCAGAAGAAGGAGAAGGAGAAGGTGAAGTCTGGAGGGTGAATCAGAAGAATCAGAAGAAGGAGAAGGAGAAGGTGAAGTCTGGAGGGTGAATCAGAAGAAGCAGAAGAAAGAGAAGGAGAAGGTGAAGTCTGGAGGGTGAAGCAGAAGAAGCAGAAGAAGGAGAAGGAGAAGGTGAAGACTGGAGGGTGAATCAGAAGAAGTGGAAGAAGGAGAAGGAGAAGGTGAAGTCTGGAGGGTGAATCAGAAGAAGTAGAAGAAGGAGAAGGAGAAGGTGAAGTCTGGAGGGTGAATCAGAAGAAGCAGAAGAAGGAGAAGGAGAAGGTGAAGTCTGGAGGGTGAATCAGAAGAAGCAGAAGAAGGAGAAGGAGAAGATGAAGTCTGGAGGGTGAATCAGAAGAAGTAGAAGAAGGAGAAGGAGAAGGTGAAATCTGGAGGGTGAATCAGAAGAAGCAGAAGAAAGAGAAGGAGAAGGTGAAGTCTGGAGGGTGAATCAGAAGAAGTAGAAGAAGGAGAAGGAGAAGGTGAAGTCTGGAGGGTGAATCAGAAGAAGCAGAAGAAGGAGAAGGAGAAGGTGAAGTCAGGAGGGTGAATCAGAAGAAGGAGAAGGAGAAGGTGAAGTCTGGAGGGTGAATCAGAAGAAGGAGAAGGAGAAGGTGAAGTCTGGAGGGTGAATCAGAAGAAGCAGAAGAAGGAGAAGGAGAAGTTGAAGTCTGGAGGGTGAATCAGAAGAAGCAGAATAAGGAGAAGTGAAGGTGAAGTATGGAGGGTGAATCAGAAGAAGCAGAAGAAGGAGAAGGAGAAGGTGAAGTCTGGAGGGTGAATCAGAAGAAGCAGAAGAAGGAGAAGGAGAAGGTGAAGTCTGGAGGGTGAATCAGAAGAAGCAGAAGAAGGCGAAGGAGATGTTGAAGTCTGGAGGGTGAATCAGAAGAAGCAGAATAAGGAGAAGTGAAGGTGAAGTATGGAGGGTGAATCAGAAGAAGCAGAAGAAGGAGAAGGAGAAGGTGAAGTCTGGAGGGTGAATCAGAAGAAGTAGAAGAAGGAGAAGGAGAAGGTGAAGTCTGGAGGGTGAAGCAGAAGAAGTAGAAGAAGGAGAAGGAGAAGGTGAAGTCAGGAGGGTGAATCAGAAGAAGTAGAAGAAGGAGAAGGAGAAGGTGAAGTCAGGAGGGTGAATCAGAAGAAGCAGAAGAAGGAGAAGGAGAAGGTGAAATCTGGAGGGTGAATCAGAAGAAGCAGAATAAGGAGAAGGAGAAGGTGAAGTCTGGAGGGTGAATCAGAAGAAGCAGAATAAGGAGAAGGAGAAGGTGAAGTCTGGAGGGTGAATCAGAAGAAGCAGAAGAAGGAGAAGGAGAAGATGAAGTCTGGAGGGTGAATCAGAAGAAGTAGAAGAAGGAGAAGGAGAAGGTGAAGTCTGGCGGGTGAAGCAGAAGAAGTAGAAGAAGGAGAAGGAGAAGGTGAAGTCAGGAGGGTGAATCAGAAGAAGTAGAAGAAGGAGAAGGAGAAGGTGAAGTCAGGAGGGTGAATCAGAAGAAGCAGAAGAAGGAGAAGGAGAAGGTGAAGTCTGGAGGGTGAATCAGAAGAATCAGAAGAAGGAGAAGGAGAAGGTGAAGTCTGGAGGGTGAATCAGAAGAAGCAGAAGAAAGAGAAGGAGAAGGTGAAGTCTGGAGGGTGAAGCAGAAGAAGCAGAAGAAGGAGAAGGAGAAGGTGAAGACTGGAGGGTGAATCAGAAGAAGTGGAAGAAGGAGAAGGAGAAGGTGAAGTCTGGAGGGTGAATCAGAAGAAGTAGAAGAAGGAGAAGGAGAAGGTGAAGTCTGGAGGGTGAATCAGAAGAAGCAGAAGAAGGAGAAGGAGAAGGTGAAGTCTGGAGGGTGAATCAGAAGAAGCAGAAGAAGGAGAAGGAGAAGATGAAGTCTGGAGGGTGAATCAGAAGAAGTAGAAGAAGGAGAAGGAGAAGGTGAAATCTGGAGGGTGAATCAGAAGAAGCAGAAGAAAGAGAAGGAGAAGGTGAAGTCTGGAGGGTGAATCAGAAGAAGTAGAAGAAGGAGAAGGAGAAGGTGAAGTCTGGAGGGTGAATCAGAAGAAGCAGAAGAAGGAGAAGGAGAAGGTGAAGTCAGGAGGGTGAATCAGAAGAAGGAGAAGGAGAAGGTGAAGTCTGGAGGGTGAATCAGAAGAAGGAGAAGGAGAAGGTGAAGTCTGGAGGGTGAATCAGAAGAAGCAGAAGAAGGAGAAGGAGAAGTTGAAGTCTGGAGGGTGAATCAGAAGAAGCAGAATAAGGAGAAGTGAAGGTGAAGTATGGAGGGTGAATCAGAAGAAGCAGAAGAAGGAGAAGGAGAAGGTGAAGTCTGGAGGGTGAATCAGAAGAAGTAGAAGAAGGAGAAGGAGAAGGTGAAGTCTGGAGGGTGAAGCAGAAGAAGTAGAAGAAGGAGAAGGAGAATGTGAAGTCAGGAGGGTGAATCAGAAGAAGTAGAAGAAGGAGAAGGAGAAGGTGAAGTCAGGAGGGTGAATCAGAAGAAGCAGAAGAAGGAGAAGGAGAAGGTGAAGTCTGGAGGGTGAATCAGAAGAAGCAGAATAAGGAGAAGGAGAAGGTGAAGTCTGGAGGGTGAATCAGAAGAAGCAGAATAAGGAGAAGGAGAAGGTGAAGTCTGGAGGGTGAATCAGAAGAAGCAGAAGAAGGAGAAGGAGAAGATGAAGTCTGAAGGGTGAAGCAGAAGAAGTAGAAGAAGGAGAAGGAGAAGGTGAAGTCAGGAGGGTGAATCAGAAGAAGTAGAAGAAGGAGAAGGAGAAGGTGAAGTCAGGAGGGTGAATCAGAAGAAGCAGAAGAAGGAGAAGGAGAAGGTGAAGTCTGGAGGGTGAATCAGAAGAATCAGAAGAAGGAGAAGGAGAAGGTGAAGTCTGGAGGGTGAAGCAGAAGAAACAGAAGAAGGAGAAGGAGAAGGTGAAGACTGGAGGGTGAAACAGAAGAAGTGGAAGAAGGAGAAGGAGAAGGTGAAGTCTGGAGGGTGAAGCAGAAGAAGTAGAAGAAGGAGAAGGAGAAGGTGAAGTCTGGAGGGTGAATCAGAAGAAGCAGAAGAAGGAGAAGGAGAAGGTGAAGTCTGGAGGGTGAATCAGAAGAAGCAGAAGAAGGAGAAGGAGAAGATGAAGTCTGGAGGGTGAATCAGAAGAAGTAGAAGAAGGAGAAGGAGAAGGTGAAGTCTGGAGGGTGAATCAGAAGTAGTAGAAGAAGGAGAAGGAGAAGATGAAGTCTGGACGGTGTATCAGAAGAAACAGAAGAAGGAGAAGGAGAAGGTGAAGTCTGGAGGGTGAATCAGAAGAAGTAGAAGAAGGAGAAGGAGAAGGTATAGTCTGGAGGGTGAATCAGAAGAAGTAGACGAAGGAGAAGGAGAAGGTGAAGTCTGGAGGGTGAATCAGAAGAAGCAGAAGAAGGAGATGGAGAAGGTGAAGTCTGGAGGGTGAATCAGAAGAAGTAGAAGAAGGAGAAGGAGAAGGTGAAGTCTGGAGGGTGAATCAGAAGAAGCAGAAGAAGGAGAAGGAGAAGGTGAAGTCTGGAGGGTGAATCAGAAGAAGCAGAAGAAGGAGAAGGAGAAGGTGAAGTCTGGAGTGTGAATCAGAAGAAGTAGAAGAAGGAGAAGGAGAAGGTGAAGTCTGGAGGGAGAATCAGAAGAAGTAGAAGAAGGAGAAGGAGAAGGTGAAGTCTGGAGGTTGAATCAGAAGAAGTAGAAGAAGGAGAAGGAGAAGGTGAAGTCTGGAGGGTGAAGCAGAAGAAGTAGAAGAAGGAGAAGGAGAAGGTGAAGTCAGGAGGGTGAATCAGAAGAAGTAGAAGAAGGAGAAGGAGAAGGTGAAGTCAGGAGGGTGAATCAGAAGAAGCAGAAGAAGGAGAAGGAGAAGGTGAAGTCTGGAGGGTGAATCAGAAGAATCAGAAGAAGGAGAAGGAGAAGGTGAAGTCTGGAGGGTGAATCAGAAGAAGCAGAAGAAAGAGAAGGAGATGGTGAAGTCTGGAGGGTGAATCAGAAGAAGTAGAAGAAGGAGAAGGAGAAGGTGAAGTCTGGAGGGTGAATCAGTAGAAGCAGAGGAAGGAGAAGGAGAAGGTGAAGTCTGGAGGGTGAATCAGAAGAAGCAGAAGAGGTAGAAGGAGAAGGTGAAGTCTGGAGGGTGAATCAGAAGAAGCAGAAGAAGGAGAAGGAGAAGGTGAAGTCTGGAGGGAGAATGAGAAGAAGCAGAATAAGGAGAAGGAGAAGGTGAAGTCTGGAGGGTGAATCAGAAGAAGCAGAAGAAGGAGAAGGAGAAGGTGAAGTCTGGAGGGTGAATCAGAAGAAGTAGAAGAAGGAGAAGGAGAAGGTGAAGTCTGGAGGGTGAAGCAGAAGAAGGAGAAGGAGAAGGTGAAGTCAGGAGGGTGAATCAGAAGAAGTAGAAGAAGGAGAAGGAGAAGGTGAAATCAGGAGGGTGAATCAGAAGAAGCAGAAGAAGGAGAAGGAGAAGGTGAAGTCTGTAGGGTGAATCAGAAGAATCAGAAGAAGGAGAAGGAGAAGGTGAAGTCTGGAGGGTGAATCAGAAGAAGCAGAAGAAAGAGAAGGAGAAGGTGAAGTCTGGAGGGTGAAGCAGAAGAAACAGAAGAAGGAGAAGGAGAAGGTGAAGACTGGAGGGTGAATCAGAAGAAGTAGAAGAAGGAGAAGGAGAAGGTGAAGTCTGGAGGGTGAATCAGAAGAAGTAGAAGAAGGAGAAGGAGAAGGTGAAGTCTGGAGGGTGAATCAGAAGAAGCAGAAGAAGGAGAAGGAGAAGGTGAAGTCTGGAGGGTGAATCAGAAGAAGCAGAAGAAGGAGAAGGAGAAGATGACGTCTGGAGGGTGAATCAGAAGAAGTAGAAGAAGGAGAAGGAGAAGGTGAGGTCTGGAGGGTGAATCAGAAGAAGCAGAAGAAGGAGAAGGAGAAGGTGAAGTCTGGAGGGTGAATCAGAAGAAGCAGAAGAAGGAGAAGGAGAAGGTGAAGTCTGGAGGGTGAATCAGAAGAAACAGAAGAAGGAGAAGGAGAAGGTGAAGACTGGAGGGTGAATCAGAAGAAGTAGAAGAAGGAGAAGGAGAAGGTGTAGTCTGGAGAATGAATCAGAAGAAGCAGAAGAAGGAGAAGGAGAAGGTGAAGTCTGGAGGGTGAATCAGAAGAAGCAGAAGAAGGAGAAGGAGAAGGTGAAGTCTGGAGGGTGAATCAGAAGAAGGAGAAGGAGAAGGTGAAGTCAGGAGGGTGAATCAGAAGAAGCAGAAGAAAGAGAAGGAGAAGGTGAAGTCTGGAGGGTGAATCAGAAGAAGTAGAAGAAGGAGAAGGAGAAGGTGAAGTCTGGAGTGTGAATCAGAAGAAGCAGAAGAAGGAGAAGGAGAAGGTGAAGTCTGGAGGGTGAATCAGAAGAAGCAGAAGAAGGAGAAGGAGAAGGTGAAGTCTGGAGGGTGAATCAGAAGAAGTAGAAGAAGGAGAAGGAGAAGGTGAAGTCTGGAGGGTGAAGCAGAAGAAGTAGAAGAAGGAGAAGGAGAAGGTGATTTCAGGAGGGTGAATCAGAAGAAGTAGAAGAAGGAGAAGGAGAAGGTGAAGTCAGGAGGGTGAATCAGAAGAAGCAGAAGAAGGAGAAGGAGAAGGTGAAGTCTGGAGGGTGAATCAGAAGAATCAGAAGAAGGAGAAGGAGAAGATGAAGTCTGGAGGGTGAATCAGAAGAAGCAGAGGAAGGAGAAGGAGAAGGTGAAGTCTGGAGGGTGAATCAGAAGAAGCAGAATAAGGAGAAGGAGAAGGTGAAGTCTGGAGGGTGAATCAGAAGAAGCAGAATAAGGAGAAGGAGAAGGTGAAGTCTGGAGGGTGAATCAGAAGAAGCAGAAGAAGGAGAAGGAGAAGATGAAGTCTGGAGGGTGAATCAGAAGAAGTAGAAGAAGGAGAAGGAGAAGGTGAAGTCTGGAGGGTGAAGCAGAAGAAGTAGAAGAAGAAGAAGCAGAAGGTGAAGTCAGGAGGGTGAATCAGAAGAAGCAGAAGAAGGAGAAGGAGAAGGTGAAGTCTGGAGGGTGAATCAGAAGAATCAGAAGAAGGAGAAGGAGAAGGTGAAGTCTGGAGGGTGAATCAGAAGAAGCAGAAGAAAGAGAAGGAGAAGGTGAAGTCTGGAGGGTGAAGCAGAAGAAACAGAAGAAGGAGAAGGAGAAGGTGAAGACTGGAGTGTGAATCAGAAGAAGTAGAAGAAGGAGAAGGAGAAGGTGAAGTCTGGAGGGTGAATCAGAAGAAGTAGAAGAAGGAGAAGGAGAAGGTGAAGTCTGGAGGGTGAATCAGAAGAAGCAGAAGAAGGAGAAGGAGAAGGTGAAGTCTGGAGGGTGAATCAGAAGAAGCAGAAGAAGGAGAAGGAGAAGATGAAGTCTGGAGGGTGAATCAGAAGAAGTAGAAGAAGGAGAAGGAGAAGGTGAAGTCTGGAGGGTGAATCAGAAGTAGTAGAAGAAGGAGAAGGAGAAGGTGAAGTCTGGATGGTGAATCAGAAGAAACAGAAGAAGGAGAAGGAGAAGGTGAAGTCTGGAGGGTGAATCAGAAGAAGTAGAAGAAGGAGAAGGAGAAGTTGTAGTCTGGAGGGTGAATCAGAAGAAGTAGACGAAGGAGAAGGAGAAGGAGAAGTCTGGTGGGTGAATCAGAAGAAGCAGAAGAAGGAGAAGGAGAAGGTGAAGTCTGGAGGGTGAATCAGAAGAATCAGAAGAAGGAGAAGGAGAAGGTGAAGTTAGGAGGGTGAATCAGAAGAAGCAGAAGAAGGAGAAGGAGCAGGTGATGTCAGCGGGATGAAGCAGAAGAAGTAGAAGAAGGAGAAGGAGAAGGTGAAGTCAGGACGATGAAGCAGAAGAAGCAGAAGAAGGAGAAGGAGAAGGTGAAGTCTGGAGGGTGAATCAGAATAAGTAGAAGAAGGAGAAGGAGAAGGTCAAGTCTGGAGGGTGAATCAGAAGAAGTAGAAGAAGGAGAAGGAGAAGGTGAAGTCTGGAGGGTGAAGCAGAAGAAGTAGAAGAAGGAGAAGGAGAAGGTGAAGTCAGGAGGGTGAATCAGCAGAAGTAGAAGAAGAAGAAGGAGAAGGTGAAGTCAGGAGGGTGAATCAGAAGAAGCAGAAGAAGGAGAAGGAGAAGGTGAAGTCTGGAGGGTGAATCAGAAGAAGCAGAAGAAAGAGAAGGAGAAGGTGAAGTCTGGAGGGTGTATCAGAAGAAGCAGAAGAAGGAGAAGGAGAAGGTGAAGTCAGGAGGGTGAATCAGAAGAAGCAGAAGAAGGAGAAGGAGAAGGTGAAGTTAGGAGGGTGAATCAGAAGAAGCAGAAGAAGGAGAAGGAGCAGGTGATGTCAGGGGGATGAAGCAGAAGAAGTAGAAGAAGGAGAAGGAGAAGGTGAAGTCAGGACGGTGAAGCAGAAGAAGCAGAAGAAGGAGAAGGAGAAGGTGAAGTCTGGAGGGTGAATCAGAAGAAGTAGAAGAAGGAGAAGGAGAAGGTCAAGTCTGGAGGGTGAATCAGAGGAAGTAGAAGAAGGAGAAGGAGAAGGTGAAGTCTGAAGGGTGAAGCAGAAGAAGTAGAAGAAGGAGAAGGAGAAGGTGAAGTCAGGAGGGTGAATCAGAAGAAGTATAAGAAGGAGAAGGAGAAGGTGAAGTCAGGAGGGTGAATCAGAAGAAGCAGAAGAAGGAGAAGGAGAAGGTGAAGTCTGGAGGGTGAATCAGAAGAAGCAGAAGAAGGAGAAGGAGAAGATGAAATCTGGAGGGTGAATCAGAAGAAGTAGAAGAAGGAGAAGGAGAAGGTGAGGTCTGGAGGGTGAATCAGAAGAAGTAGAAGAAGGAGAAGGAGAAGGTGAAGTCTGGAGGGTGAAACAGAAGAAGCAGAAAAAGGAGAAGGAGATGTGAAGTCTGGAGGGTGAATCAGAAGAAGCAGAAGAAGGTGAAGGAGAAGGTGAAGTCTGGAGGGTGAATCAGAAGAAGCAGAAGAAGGAGAAGGAGAAGATGAAATCTGGAGGGTGAATCAGAAGAAGCAGAAGAAAGAGAAGGAGAATGTGAAGTCTGGAGGGTGAATCAGAAGAAGTAGAAGAAGGAGAAGGAGAAGGTGAAGTCTGGAGGGTGAATCAGAAGAAGCAGAAGAAGGAGAAGGAGAAGGTGAAGTCTGGAGGGTGAATCAGAAGAAGCAGAAGAAGGAGAAGGAGAAGGTGAAGTCTGGAGGGTGAATCAGAAGAAGCAGAAGAAGGCGAAGGAGATGTTGAAGTCTGGAGGGTGAATCAGAAGAAGCAGAATAAGGAGAAGTGAAGGTGAAGTATGGAGGGTGAATCAGAAGAAGCAGAAGAAGGAGAAGGAGAAGGTGAAGTCTGGAGGGTGAATCAGAAGAAGTAGAAGAGGGAGAAGGAGAAGGTGAAGTCTGGAGGGTGAAGCAGAAGAAGTAGAAGAAGGAGAAGGAGAAGGTGAAGTCAGGAGGGTGAATCAGAAGAAGTAGAAGAAGGAGAAGGAGAAGGTGAAGTCAGGAGGGTGAATCAGAAGAAGTAGAAGAAGGAGAAGGAGAAGGTGAAGTCAGGACGGTGAAGCAGAAGAAGCAGAAGCAGGAGAAGGAGAAGGTGAAGTCTGGAGGGTGAATCAGAAGAAGTAGAAGAAGGAGAAGGAGAAGGTCAAGTCTGGAGGGTGAATCAGAAGAAGTAGAAGAAGGAGAAGGAGAAGGTGAAGTCAGGAGGGTGAATCAGAAGAAGTAGAAGAAGGAGAAGGAGAAGGTGAAGTCAGGAGGGTGAATCAGAAGAAGCAGAAGAAGGAGAAGAAGAAGGTGAAGTCTGGATGGTGAATCAGAAGAAACAGAAGAAGGAGAAGGAGAAGGTGAAGTCTGGAGGGTGAATCAGAAGAAGTAGAAGAAGGAGAAGGAGAAGTTGTAGTCTGGAGGGTGAATCAGAAGAAGTAGACGAATGAGAAGGAGAAGGAGAAGTCTGGAGGGTGAATCAGAAGAAGCAGAAGAAGGAGAAGGAGAAGGTGAAGTCTGGAGGGTGAATCAGAAGAATCAGAAGAAGGAGAAGGAGAAGGTGAAGTCTGGAGGGTGAATCAGAAGAAGCAGAAGAAGGAGAAGGAGAAGGTGAAGTCAGGAGGGTGAATCAGAAGAAGCAGAAGAAGGAGAAGGAGAAGGTGAAGTTAGGAGGGTGAATCAGAAGAAGCAGAAGAAGGAGAAGGAGCAGGTGATGTCAGCGGGATGAAGCAGAAGAAGTAGAAGAAGGAGAAGGAGAAGGTGAAGTCAGGACGGTGAAGCAGAAGAAGCAGAAGAAGGAGAAGGAGAAGGTGAAGTCTGGAGGGTGAATCAGAATAAGTAGAAGAAGGAGAAGGAGAAGGTCAAGTCTGGAGGGTGAATCAGAAGAAGTAGAAGAAGGAGAAGGAGAAGGTGAAGTCTGGAGGGTGAAGCAGAAGAAGTAGAAGAAGGAGAAGGAGAAGGTGAAGTCAGGAGGGTGAATCAGAAGAAGTAGAAGAAGAAGGAGTAGGTGAAGTCAGGAGGGTGAATCAGAAGAAGCAGAAGAAGGAGAAGGAGAAGGTGAAGTCTGGAGGGTGAATCAGAAGAAGCAGAAGAAAGAGAAGGAGAAGGTGAAGTCTGGAGGGTGTATCAGAAGAAGCAGAAGAAGGAGAAGGAGAAGGTGAAGTCAGGAGGGTGAATCAGAAGAAGCAGAAGAAGGAGAAGGAGAAGGTGAAGTCTGGAGGGTGAATCAGAAGAAGCAGAAGAAGGAGAAGGAGAAGATGAAATCTGGAGGGTGAATCAGAAGAAGTAGAAGAAGGAGAAGGAGAAGGTGAGGTCTGGAGGGTGAATCAGAAGAAGTAGAAGAAGGAGAAGGAGAAGGTGAAGTCTGGAGGGTGAAACAGAAGAAGCAGAAAAAGGAGAAGGAGAAGGTGAAGTCTGGAGGGTGAATCAGAAGAAGCAGAAGAAGGAGAAGGAGAAGGTGAAGTCTGGAGGGTGAATCAGAAGAAGCAGAAGAAGGAGAAGGAGAAGATGAAATCTGGAGGGTGAATCAGAAGAAGCAGAAGAAAGAGAAGGAGAAGGTGAAGTCTGGAGGGTGAATCAGAAGAAGTAGAAGAAGGAGAAGGAGAAGGTGAAGTCTGGAGGGTGAATCAGAAGAAGCAGAAGAAGGAGAAGGAGAAGGTGAAGTCTGGAGGGTGAATCAGAAGAAGCAGAAGAAGGAGAAGGAGAAGGTGAAGTCTGGAGGGTGAATCAGAAGAAGCAGAAGAAGGCGAAGGAGATGTTGAAGTCTGGAGGGTGAATCAGAAGAAGCAGAATAAGGAGAAGTGAAGGTGAAGTATGGAGGGTGAATCAGAAGAAGCAGAAGAAGGAGAAGGAGAAGGTGAAGTCTGGAGGGTGAATCAGAAGAAGTAGAAGAAGGAGAAGGAGAAGGTGAAGTCTGGAGGGTGAAGCAGAAGAAGTAGAAGAAGGAGAAGGAGAAGGTGAAGTCAGGAGGGTGAATCAGAAGAAGTAGAAGAAGGAGAAGGAGAAGGTGAAGTCAGGAGGGTGAATCAGAAGAAGCAGAAGAAGGAGAAGGAGAAGGTGAAGTCTGGAGGGTGAATCAGAAGAAGCAGAATAAGGAGAAGGAGAAGGTGAAGTCTGGAGGGTGAATCAGAAGAAGCAGAATAAGGAGAAGGAGAAGGTGAAGTCTGGAGGGTGAATCAGAAGAAGCAGAAGAAGGAGAAGGAGAAGATGAAGTCTGGAGGGTGAATCAGAAGAAGTAGAAGAAGGAGAAGGAGAAGGTGAAGTCTGGCGGGTGAAGCAGAAGAAGTAGAAGAAGGAGAAGGAGAAGGTGAAGTCAGGAGGGTGAATCAGAAGAAGTAGAAGAAGGAGAAGGAGAAGGTGAAGTCAGGAGGGTGAATCAGAAGAAGCAGAAGAAGGAGAAGGAGAAGGTGAAGTCTGGAGGGTGAATCAGAAGAATCAGAAGAAGGAGAAGGAGAAGGTGAAGTCTGGAGGGTGAATCAGAAGAAGCAGAAGAAAGAGAAGGAGAAGGTGAAGTCTGGAGGGTGAAGCAGAAGAAACAGAAGAAGGAGAAGGAGAAGGTGAAGACTGGAGGGTGAATCAGAAGAAGTGGAAGAAGGAGAAGGAGAAGGTGAAGTCTGGAGGGTGAATCAGAAGAAGTAGAAGAAGGAGAAGGAGAAGGTGAAGTCTGGAGGGTGAATCAGAAGAAGCAGAAGAAGGAGAAGGAGAAGGTGAAGTCTGGAGGGTGAATCAGAAGAAGCAGAAGAAGGAGAAGGAGAAGATGAAGTCTGGAGGGTGAATCAGAAGAACTAGAAGAAGGAGAAGGAGAAGGTGAAGTCTGGAGGGTGAATCAGAAGAAGCAGAAGAAAGAGAAGGAGAAGGTGAAGTCTGGAGGGTGAATCAGAAGAAGTAGAAGAAGGAGAAGGAGAAGGTGAAGTCTGGAGGGTGAATCAGAAGAAGCAGAAGAAGGAGAAGGAGAAGGTGAAGTCTGGAGGGTGAATCAGAAGAAGCAGAAGAAGGAGAAGGAGAAGTTGAAGTCTGGAGGGTGAATCAGAAGAAGCAGAATAAGGAGAAGTGAAGGTGAAGTATGGAGGGTGAATCAGAAGAAGCAGAAGAAGGAGAAGGAGAAGGTGAAGTCTGGAGGGTGAATCAGAAGAAGTAGAAGAAGGAGAAGGAGAAGGTGAAGTCTGGAGGGTGAAGCAGAAGAAGTAGAAAAAGGAGAAGGAGAATGTGAAGTCAGGAGGGTGAATCAGAAGAAGTAGAAGAAGGAGAAGGAGAAGGTGAAGTCAGGAGGGTGAATCAGAAGAAGCAGAAGAAGGAGAAGGAGAAGGTGAAGTCTGGAGGGTGAATCAGAAGAAGCAGAATAAGGAGAAGGAGAAGGTGAAGTCTGGAGGGTGAATCAGAAGAAGCAGAATAAGGAGAAGGAGAAGGTGAAGTCTGGAGGGTGAATCAGAAGAAGCAGAAGAAGGAGAAGGAGAAGATGAAGTCTGGAGGGTGAATCAGAAGAAGTAGAAGAAGGAGAAGGAGAAGGTGAAGTCTGGAGGGTGAAGCAGAAGAAGTAGAAGAAGGAGAAGGAGAAGGTGAAGTCAGGAGGGTGAATCAGAAGAAGTAGAAGAAGGAGAAGGAGAAGGTGAAGTCAGGAGGGTGAATCAGAAGAAGCAGAAGAAGGAGAAGGAGAAGGTGAAGTCTGGAGGGTGAATCAGAAGAATCAGAAGAATGAGAAGGAGAAGGTGAAGTCTGGAGGGTGAATCAGAAGAAGCAGAAGAAAGAGAAGGAGAAGGTGAAGTCTGGAGGGTGAAGCAGAAGAAACAGAAGAAGGAGAAGGAGAAGGTGAAGACTGGAGGGTGAAACAGAAGAAGTGGAAGAAGGAGAAGGAGAAGGTGAAGTCTGGAGGGTGAAGCAGAAGAAGTAGAAGAAGGAGAAGGAGAAGGTGAAGTCTGGAGGGTGAATCAGAAGAAGCAGAAGAAGGAGAAGGAGAAGGTGAAGTCTGGAGGGTGAATCAGAAGAAGCAGAAGAAGGAGAAGGAGAAGATGAAGTCTGGAGGGTGAATCAGAAGAAGTAGAAGGAGAAGGAGAAGGTGAAGTCTGGAGGGTGAATCAGAAGTAGTAGAAGAAGGAGAAGGAGAAGATGAAGTCTGGACGGTGTATCAGAAGAAACAGAAGAAGGAGAAGGAGAAGGTGAAGTCTGGAGGGTGAATCAGAAGAAGTAGAAGAAGGAGAAGGAGAAGGTATAGTCTGGAGGGTGAATCAGAAGAAGTAGACGAAGGAGAAGGAGAAGGTGAAGTCTGGAGTGTGAATCAGAAGAAGCAGAAGAAGGAGATGGAGAAGGTGAAGTCTGGAGGGTGAATCAGAAGAAGTAGAAGAAGGAGAAGGAGAAGGTGAAGTCTGGAGGGTGAATCAGAAGAAGCAGAAGAAGGAGAAGGAGAAGGTGAAGTCTGGAGGGTGAATCAGAAGAAGCAGAAGAAGGAGAAGGAGAAGGTGAAGTCTGGAGGGTGAATCAGAAGAAGTAGAAGAAGGAGAAGGAGAAGGTGAAGTCTGGAGGGAGAATCAGAAGAAGTAGAAGAAGGAGAAGGAGAAGGTGAAGTCTGGAGGTTGAATCAGAAGAAGTAGAAGAAGGAGAAGGAGAAGGTGAAGTCTGGAGGGTGAAGCAGAAGAAGTAGAAGAAGGAGAAGGAGAAGGTGAAGTCAGGAGGGTGAATCAGAAGAAGTAGAAGAAGGAGAAGGAGAAGGTGAAGTCAGGAGGCTGAATCAGAAGAAGCAGAAGAAGGAGAAGGAGAAGGTGAAGTCTGGAGGGTGAATCAGAAGAATCAGAAGAAGGAGAAGGAGAAGGTGAAGTCTGGAGGGTGAATCAGAAGAAGCAGAAGAAAGAGAAGGAGATGGTGAAGTCTGGAGGGTGAATCAGAAGAAGTAGAAGAAGGAGAAGGAGAAGGTGAAGTCTGGAGGGTGAATCAGTAGAAGCAGAGGAAGGAGAAGGAGAAGGTGAAGTCTGGAGGGTGAATCAGAAGAAGCAGAAGAAGTAGAAGGAGAAGGTGAAGTCTGGAGGGTGAATCAGAAGAAGCAGAAGAAGGAGAAGGAGAAGGTGAAGTCTGGAGGGAGAATGAGAAGAAGCAGAATAAGGAGAAGGAGAAGGTGAAGTCTGGAGGGTGAATCAGAAGAAGCAGAAGAAGGAGAAGGAGAAGGTGAAGTCTGGAGGGTGAATCAGAAGAAGTAGAAGAAGGAGAAGGAGAAGGTGAAGTCTGGAGGGTGAATCAGAAGAAGCAGAAGAAGGAGAAGGAGAAGGTGAAGTCTGGAGGGTGAATCAGAAGAAGCAGAAGAAGGAGAAGGAGAAGATGAAGTCTGGAGGGTGAATCAGAAGAAGTAGAAGAAGGAGAAGGAGAAGGTGAAGTCTGGAGGGTGAATCAGAAGAAGCAGAAGAAAGAGAAGGAGAAGGTGAAGTCTGGAGGGTGAATCAGAAGAAGTAGAAGAAGGAGAAGGAGAAGGTGAAGTCTGGAGGGTGAATCAGAAGAAGCAGAAGAAGGAGAAGGAGAAGGTGAAGTCTGGAGGGTGAATCAGAAGAAGGAGAAGGAGAAGGTGAAGTCTGGAGGGTGAATCAGAAGAAGCAGAAGAAGGAGAAGGAGAAGTTGAAGTCTGGAGGGTGAATCAGAAGAAGCAGAATAAGGAGAAGTGAAGGTGAAGTATGGAGGGTGAATCAGAAGAAGCAGAAGAAGGAGAAGGAGAAGGTGAAGTCTGGAGGGTGAATCAGAAGAAGGAGAAGGAGAAGGTGAAGTCTGGAGGGTGAATCAGAAGATGCAGAAGAAGGAGAAGGAGAAGTTGAAGTCTGGAGGGTGAATCAGAAGAAGCAGAATAAGGAGAAGTGAAGGTGAAGTATGGAGGGTGAATCAGAAGAAGTAGAAGAAGGAGAAGGAGAAGGTGAAGTCAGGAGGGTGAATCAGAAGAAGCAGAAGAAGGAGAAGGAGAAGGTGAAGTCTGGAGGGTGAGTCAGAAGAAGCAGAATAAGGAGAAGGAGAAGGTGAAGTCTGGAGGGTGAATCAGAAGAAGCAGAATAAGGAGAAGGAGAAGGTGAAGTCTGGAGGGTGAATCAGAAGAAGCAGAAGAAGGAGAAGGAGAAGATGAAGTCTGGAGGGTGAATCAGAAGAAGTAGAAGAAGGAGAAGGAGAAGGTGAAGTCTGGAGGGTGAAGCAGAAGAAGTAGAAGAAGGAGAAGGAGAAGGTGAAGTCAGGAGGGTGAATCAGAAGAAGTAGAAGAAGGAGAAGGAGAAGGTGAAGTCAGGAGGGTGAATCAGAAGAAGCAGAAGAAGGAGAAGGAGAAGGTGAAGTCTGGAGGGTGATTCAGAAGAATCAGAAGAAGGAGAAGGAGAAGGTGAAGTCTGGAGGGTGAATCAGAAGAAGCAGAAGAAAGAGAAGGAGAAGGTGAAGTCTGGAGGGTGAAGCAGAAGAAACAGAAGAAGGAGAAGGAGAAGGTGAAGACTGGAGGGTGAAACAGAAGAAGTGGAAGAAGGAGAAGGAGAAGGTGAAGTCTGGAGGGTGAAGCAGAAGAAGTAGAAGAAGGAGAAGGAGAAGGTGAAGTCTGGAGGGTGAATCAGAAGAAGCAGAAGAAGGAGAAGGAGAAGGTGAAGTCTGGAGGGTGAATCAGAAGAAGCAGAAGAAGGAGAAGGAGAAGATGAAGTCTGGAGGGTGAATCAGAAGAAGTAGAAGAAGGAGAAGGAGAAGGTGAAGTCTGGAGGGTGAATCAGAAGTAGTAGAAGAAGGAGAAGGTGAAGATGAAGTCTGGACGGTGTATCAGAAGAAACAGAAGAAGGAGAAGTAGAAGGTGAAGTCTGGAGGGTGAATCAGAAGAAGTAGAAGAAGGAGAAGGAGAAGGTATAGTCTGGAGGGTGAATCAGAAGAAGTAGACGAAGGAGAAGGAGAAGGTGAAGTCTGGAGGGTGAATCAGAAGAAGCAGAAGAAGGAGATGGAGAAGGTGAAGTCTGGAGGGTGAATCAGAAGAAGTAGAAGAAGGAGAAGGAGAAGGTGAAGTCTGGAGGGTGAATCAGAAGAAGCAGAAGAAGGAGAAGGAGAAGGTGAAGTCTGGAGGGTGAATCAGAAGAAGCAGAAGAAGGAGAAGGAGAAGGTGAAGTCTGGAGGGTGAATCAGAAGAAGTAGAAGAAGGAGAAGGAGAAGGTGAAGTCTGGAGGGAGAATCAGAAGAAGTAGAAGAAGGAGAAGGAGAAGGTGAAGTCTGGAGGTTGAATCAGAAGAAGTAGAAGAAGGAGAAGGAGAAGGTGAAGTCAGGAGGGTGAATCAGAAGAAGCAGAAGAAGGAGAAGGAGAAGGTGAAGTCTGGAGGGTGAATCAGAAGAAGCAGAAGAAAGAGAAGGAGATGGTGAAGTCTGGAGGGTGAATCAGAAGAAGTAGAAGAAGGAGAAGGAGAAGGTGAAGTCTGGAGGGTGAATCAGTAGAAGCAGAGGAAGGAGAAGGAGAAGGTGAAGTCTGGAGGGTGAATCAGAAGAAGCAGAAGAAGTAGAAGGAGAAGGTGAAGTCTGGAGGGTGAATCAGAAGAAGCAGAAGAAGGAGAAGGAGAAGGTGAAGTCTGGAGGGAGAATGAGAACAAGCAGAATAAGGAGAAGGAGAAGGTGAAGTCTGGAGGGTGAATCAGAAGAAGCAGAAGAAGGAGAAGGAGAAGGTGAAGTCTGGAGGGTGAATCAGAAGAAGTAGAAGAAGGAGAAGGAGAAGGTGAAGTCTGGAGGGTGAAGCAGAAGAAGGAGAAGGAGAAGGTGAAGTCAGGAGGGTGAATCAGAAGAAGTAGAAGAAGGAGAAGGAGAAGGTGAAATCAGGAGGGTGAATCAGAAGAAGCAGAAGAAGGAGAAGGAGAAGGTGAAGTCTGTAGGGTGAATCAGAAGAATCAGAAGAAGGAGAAGGAGAAGGTGAAGTCTGGAGGGTGAATCAGAAGAAGCAGAAGAAAGAGAAGGAGAAGGTGAAGTCTGGAGGGTGAAGCAGAAGAAACAGAAGAAGGAGAAGGAGAAGGTGAAGACTGGAGGGTGAATCAGAAGAAGTAGAAGAAGGAGAAGGAGAAGGTGAAGTCTGGAGGGTGAATCAGAAGAAGTAGAAGAAGGAGAAGGAGAAGGTGAAGTCTGGAGGGTGAATCAGAAGAAGCAGAAGAAGGAGAAGGAGAAGGTGAAGTCTGGAGGATGAATCAGAAGAAGCAGAAGAAGGAGAAGGAGAAGATGAAGTCTGGAGGGTGAATCAGAAGAAGTAGAAGAAGGAGAAGGAGAAGGTGAGGTCTGGAGGGTGAATCAGAAGAAGCAGAAGAAGGAGAAGAAGAAGGTGAAGTCTGGAGGGTGAATCAGAAGAAGCAGAAGAAGGAGAAGGAGAAGGTGAAGTCTGGAGGGTGAATCAGAAGAAACAGAAGAAGGAGAAGGAGAAGGTGAAGTCTGGAGGGTGAATCAGAAGAAGTAGAAGAAGGAGAAGGAGAAGGTGTAGTCTGGAGGGTGAATCAGAAGAAGCAGAAGAAGGAGAAGGAGAAGGTGAAGTCTGGAGGGTGAATCAGAAGAAGCAGAAGAAGGAGAAGGAGAAGGTGAAGTCTGGAGGGTGAATCAGAAGAAGCAGAAGAAGGAGAAGGAGAAGGTGAAGTCAGGAGGGTGAATCAGAAGAAGCAGAAGAAGGAGAAGGAGAAGGTGAAGTTAGGAGGGTGAATCAGAAGAAGCAGAAGAAGGAGAAGGAGTAGGTGATGTCAGGGGGATGAAGCAGAATAAGTAGAAGAAGGAGAAGGAGAAGGTGAAGTCAGGACGGTGAAGCAGAAGAAGCAGAAGAAGGAGAAGGAGAAGGTGAAGTCTGGAGGGTGAATCAGAAGAAGTAGAAGAAGGAAAAGGAGAAGGTCAAGTCTGGAGGGTGAATCAGAAGAAGTAGAAGAAGGAGAAGGAGAAGGTGAAGTCTGGAGGGTGAAGCAGAAGAAGTAGAAGAAGGAGAAGGAGAAGGTGAAGTAAGGATGGTGAATCAGAAGAAGTCGAAGAAGGAGAAGGAGAAGGTGAAGTCAGGAGGGTGAATCAGAAGAAGCAGAAGAAGGAGAAGGAGAAGGTGAAGTCTGGAGGGTGAATCAGAAGAATCAGAAGAAGGAGAAGGAGAAGGTGAAGTCTGGAGGGTGAATCAGAAGAAGCAGAAGAAAGAGAAGGAGAAGGTGAAGTCTGGAGGGTGAATCAGAAGAAGTAGAAGAAGGAGAAGGAGAAGGTGAAGTCTGGAGGGTGAATCAGAAGAAGCAGAAGAAGGAGAAGGAGAAGGTGAAGTCTGGAGGGTGAATCAGAAGAAGCAGAAGAAGGAGAAGGAGAATGTGAAGTCTGCAGGGTGAATCAGAAGAAGCAGAAGAAGGAGAAGGAGAAGGTGAAGTCTGGAGGGTGAATCAGAAGAAGCAGAATAAGGAGAAGGAGAAGGTGAAGTCTGGAGGGTGAATCAGAAGAAGCAGAAGAAGGAGAAGGAGAAGGTGAAGTCTGGAGGGTGAATCAGAAGAAGTAGAAGAAGGAGAAGGAGAAGTTGAAGTCTGGAGGGTGAAGCAGAAGAATTAGAAGATGGAGAAGGAGAAGGTGAAGTCAGGAGGGTGAATCAGAAGAAGTAGAAGAAGGAGAAGGAGAAGGTGAAGTCAGGAGGGTGAATCAGAAGAAGCAGAAGATGGAGAAGGAGAAGGTGAAGTCTGGAGGGTGAATCAGAAGAATCAGAAGAAGGAGAAGGAGAAGGTGAAGTCTGGAGGGTGAATCAGAAGAAGCAGAGGAAGGAGAAGGAGAAGGTGAAGTCTGGAGGGTGAATCAGAAGAAGCAGAATAAGGAGAAGGAGAAGGTGAAGTCTGGAGGGTGAATCAGAAGAAGCAGAATAAGGAGAAGGAGAAGGTGAAGTCTGGAGGGTGAATCAGAAGAAGCAGAAGAAGGAGAAGGAGAAGGTGAAGTCTGGAGGGTGAATCAGAAGAAGTAGAAGAAGGAGAAGGAGAAGGTGAAGTCTGGAGGGTGAAGCAGAAGAAGTAGAAGAAGGAGAAGGAGAAGGTGAAGTCAGGTGGGTGAATCAGAAGAAGTAGAAGAAGGAGAAGGAGAAGGTGAAGTCAGGAGGTTGAATCAGAAGAAGCAGAAGAAGGAGAAGGAGAAGGTGAAGTCTGGAGGGTGAATCAGAAGAATCAGAAGAAGGAGAAGGAGAAGGTGAAGTCTGGAGGGTGAATCAGAAGAAGCAGAACAAAGAGAAGGAGAAGGTGATGTCTGGAGGGTGAAGCAGAAGAAACAGAAGAAGGAGAAGGAGAAGGTGAAGACTGGAGGGTGAATCAGAAGAAGTAGAAGAAGGAGAAGGAGAAGGTGAAGTCTGGAGGGTGAATCAGAAGAAGTAGAAGAAGGAGAAGGAGAAGGTGAAGTCTGGAGGGTGAATCAGAAGAAGCAGAAGAAGGAGAAGGAGAAGGTGAAGTCTGGAGGGTGAATCAGAAGAAGCAGAAGAAGGAGAAGGAGAAGATGAAGTCTGGAGGGTGAATCAGAAGAAGTAGAAGAAGGAGAAGGAGAAGGTGAAGTCTGGAGGGTGAATCAGAAGTAGTAGAAGAAGGAGAAGGAGAAGGTGAAGTCTGGAGGGTGAATCAGAAGAAACAGAAGAAGGAGAAGGAGAAGGTGAAGTCTGGAGGGTGAATCAGAAGAAGTAGAAGAAGGAGAAGGAGAAGGTGTAGTCTGGAGGGTGAATCAGAAGAAGTAGACGAAGGAGAAGGAGAAGGTGAAGTCTGGAGGGTGAATCAGATGAAGCAGAAGAAGGAGATGGAGAAGGTGAAGTCTGGAGGGTGAATCAGAAGAAGTAGAAGAAGGAGAAGGAGAAGGTGAAGTCTGGAGGGTGAATCAGAAGAAGCAGAAGAAGGAGAAGGAGAAGGTGAAGTCTGGAGGGTGAATCAGAAGAAGCAGAAGAAGGAGAAGGAGAAGGTGAAGTCTGGAGGGTGATTCAGAAGAAGCAGAATAAGGAGAAGGTGAAGGTGAAGTCTGGAGGGTGAATCAGAAGAAGCAGAAGAAGGAGAAGGAGAAGGTGAAGTCTGGAGGGTGAATCAGAAGAAGTAGAAGAAGGAGAAGGAGAAGGTGAAGTCTGGAGGGTGAATCAGAAGAAGTAGAAGAAGGAGAAGGAGAAGGTGAAGTCTGGAGGGTGAATCAGAAGACGTAGAAGAAGGAGAAGGAGAAGGTGAAGTCTGGAGGGTGAAGCAGAAGAAGTAGAAGAAGGAGAAGGAGAAGGTGAAGTCAGGAGGGTGAATCAGAAGATGTAGAAGAAGGAGAAGGAGAAGGTGAAGTCAGGAGGGTGAATCAGGAGAAGCAGAAGAAGGAGAAGGAGAAGGTGAAGTCTGGAGGGTGAATCAGAAGAATCAGAAGAAGGAGAAGGAGAAGGTGAAGTCTGGAGGGTGAATCAGAAGAAGCAGAAGAAAGAGAAGGAGAAGGTGAAGTCTGGAGGGTGAATCAGAAGAAGTAGAAGAAGGAGAAGGAGAAGGTGAAGTCTGGAGGGTGAATCAGAAGAAGCAGAAGAAGGAGAAGGAGAAGGTGAAGTCTGGAGGGTGAATCAGAAGAAGTAGACGAAGGAGAAGGAGAAGGTGAAGTCTGGAGGGTGAATCAGAAGAAGCAGAAGAAGGAGATGGAGAAGGTGAAGTGTGGAGGGTGAATCAGAAGAAGTAGAAGAAGGAGAAGGAGAAGGTGAAGTCTGGAGGGTGAATCAGAAGAAGCAGAAGAAGGAGAAGGAACAGGTGAAGTCTGGAGGGTGAAACAGAAGAAGCAGAAGAAGGAGAAGGAGAAGGTGAAGTCTGGAGGGTGATTCAGAAGAAGCAGAATAAGGAGAAGGAGAAGGTGAAGTCTGGAGGGTGAATCAGAAGAAGCAGAAGAAGGAGAAGGAGAAGGTGAAGTCTGGAGGGTGAATCAGAAGAAGTAGAAGAAGGAGAAGGAGAAGGTGAAGTCTGGAGGGTGAATCAGAAGAAGTAGAAGAAGGAGAAGGAGAAGGTGAAGTCTGGAGGGTGAATCAGAAGAAGTAGAAGAAGGAGAAGGAGAAGGTGAAGTCTGGAGGGTGAAGCAGAAGAAGTAGAAGAAGGAGAAGGAGAAGGTGAAGTCAGGAGGGTGAATCAGAAGATGTAGAAGAAGGAGAAGGAGAAGATGAAGTCAGGAGGGTGAATCAGAAGAAGCAGAAGAAGGAGAAGGAGAAGGTGAAGTCTGGAGGGTGAATCAGAAGAAGTAGAAGAAGGAGAAGGAGAAGGTGAAGTCTGGAGGGTGAAGCAGAAGAAGTAGAAGAAGGAGAAGGAGAAGGTGAAGTCAGGAGGGTGAATCAGAAGAAGTAGAAGAAGGAGAAGGAGAAGGTGAAGTCAGGAGGGTGAATCAGAAGAAGCAGAAGAAGGAGATAGAGAAGGTGAAGTCTGGAGGGTGAATCAGAAGAATCAGAAGAAGGAGAAGGAGAAGGTGAAGTCTGGAGGGTGAAGCAGAAGAAGCAGAAGAAAGAGAAGGAGAAGGTGAAGTCTGGAGGGTGAAGCAGAAGAAACAGAAGAAGGAGAAGGAGAAGGTGAAGACTAGAGGGTGAATCAGAAGAAGTAGAGAAGGAGAAGGAGAAGGTGAAGTCTGGAGGGTGAATCAGAAGAAGCAGAAGAAGGAGAAGGAGAAGGTGAAGTCTGGAGGGTGAATCAGAAGAAGCAGAAGAAGGAGAAGGAGAAGATGAAGTCTGGAGGGTGAATCAGAAGAAGTAGAAGAAGGAGAAGGAGAAGGTGAGGTCTGGAGGGTGAATCAGAAGAAGCAGAAGAAGGAGAAGGAGAAGTTGAAGTCTGGAGGGTGAATCAGAAGAAGCAGAAGAAGGAGAAGGAGAAGATGAAGTCTGGAGGGTGAATCAGAAGAAGCAGAAGAAGGAGAAGGAGAAGGTGAAGTCAGGAGGGTGAATCAGAAGAAGCAGAAGAAGGAGAAGGAGAAGGTGAAGTTAGGAGGGTGAATCAGAAGAAGCAGAAAAAGGAGAAGGAGCAGGTGAAGTCAGGGGGGTGTAGCAGAAGAAGTAGAAGAAGGAGAAGGAGAAGGTGAAGTCAGGACGGTGAAGCAGAAGAAGCAGAAGAAGGAGAAGGAGAAGGTGAAGCCTGGAGGGCGCAGCAGAAGAAGCAGAAGAAGGAGAAGGAGAAGGTGAAGTCTGGAGTGTGAAGCAGAAGAAGCAGAAGAAGGAGAATGAGAAGGAGAAGTCTGGAGGGTGAATCAGAAGAAGCAGAAGAAGGAGAAGAAGAAGGTGAAGTCTGGAGGGTGAATCAGAAGAAGTAGAAGAAGGAGAAGGAGAAGGTGAAGTCTGGAGGGTGAAGCAGAAGAAGTAGAAGAAGGAGAAGGAGAAGGTGAAGTCAGGAGGGTGAATCAGAAGAAGTAGAAGAAGGAGAAGGAGAAGGTGAAGTCAGGAGGGTGAATCAGAAGAAGCAGAAGAAGGAGAAGGAGAAGGTGAAGTCTGGAGGGTGAAGCAGAAGAAGGAGAAGGAGAAGGTGAAGTCAGGACGGTGAAGCAGAAGAAGCAGAAGAAGGAGACGGAGAAGGTGAAGTCTGGAGGGTGAATCAGAAGAAGTAGAAGAAGGAAAAGGAGAAGGTCAAGTCTGGAGGGTGAATCAGAAGAAGTAGAAGAAGGAGAAGGAGAAGGTGAAGTCTGGAGGGTGAAGCAGAAGAAGTAGAAGAAGGAGAAGGAGAAGGTGAAGTCAGGATGGTGAATCAGAAGAAGTAGAAGAAGGAGAAGGAGAAGGTGAAGTCAGGAGGGTGAATCAGAAGAAGCAGAAGAAGGAGAAGGAGAAGGTGAAGTCTGGAGGGTGAATCAGAAGAATCAGAAGAAGGAGAAGGAGAAGGTGAAGTCTGGAGGGTGAATCAGAAGAAGCAGAAGAAAGAGAAGGAGAAGGTGAAGTCTGGAGGGTGAATCAGAAGAAGTAGAAGAAGGAGAAGGAGAAGGTGAAGTCTGGAGGGTGAATCAGAAGAAGCAGAAGAAGGAGAAGGAGAAGGTGAAGTCTGGAGGGTGAATCAGAAGAAGCAGAAGAAGGAGAAGGAGAAGGTGAAGTCTGCAGGGTGAATCAGAAGAAGCAGAAGAAGGAGAAGGAGAAGGTGAAGTCTGGAGGGTGAATCAGAAGAAGCAGAATAAGGAGAAGGAGAAGGTGAAGTCTGGAGGGTGAATCAGAAGAAGCAGAAGAAGGAGAAGGAGAAGGTGAAGTCTGGAGGGTGAATCAGAAGAAGTAGAAGAAGGAGAAGGAGAAGTTGAAGTCTGGAGGGTGAAGCAGAAGAATTAGAAGATGGAGAAGGAGAAGGTGAAGTCAGGAGGGTGAATCAGAAGAAGTAGAAGAAGGAGAAGGAGAAGGTGAAGTCAGGAGGGTGAATCAGAAGAAGCAGAAGATGGAGAAGGAGAAGGTGAAGTCTGGAGGGTGAATCAGAAGAATCAGAAGAAGGAGAAGGAGAAGGTGAAGTCTGGAGGGTGAATCAGAAGAAGCAGAGGAAGGAGAAGGAGAAGGTGAAGTCTGGAGGGTGAATCAGAAGAAGCAGCATAAGGAGAAGGAGAAGGTGAAGTCTGGAGGGTGAATCAGAAGAAGCAGAATAAGGAGAAGGAGAAGGTGAAGTCTGGAGGGTGAATCAGAAGAAGCAGAAGAAGGAGAAGGAGAAGGTGAAGTCTGGAGGGTGAATCAGAAGAAGTAGAAGAAGGAGAAGGAGAAGGTGAAGTCTGGAGGGTGAAGCAGAAGAAGTAGAAGAAGGAGAAGGAGAAGGTGAAGTCAGGTGGGTGAATCAGAAGAAGTAGAAGAAGGAGAAGGAGAAGGTGAAGTCAGGAGGGTGAATCAGAAGAAGCAGAAGAAGGAGAAGGAGAAGGTGAAGTCTGGAGGGTGAATCAGAAGAATCAGAAGAAGGAGAAGGAGAAGGTGAAGTCTGGAGGGTGAATCAGAAGAAGCAGAAGAAAGAGAAGGAGAAGGTGAAGTCTGGAGGGTGAAGCAGAAGAAACAGAAGAAGGAGAAGGAGAAGGTGAAGACTGGAGGGTGAATCAGAAGAAGTAGAAGAAGGAGAAGGAGAAGGTGAAGTCTGGAGGGTGAATCAGAAGAAGTAGAAGAAGGAGAAGGAGAAGGTGAAGTCTGGAGGGTGAATCAGAAGAAGCAGAAGAAGGAGAAGGAGAAGGTGAAGTCTGGAGGGTGAATCAGAAGAAGCAGAAGAAGGAGAAGGAGAAGATGAAGTCTGGAGGGTGAATCAGAAGAAGTAGAAGAAGGAGAAGGAGAAGGTGAAGTCTGGAGGGTGAATCAGAAGTAGTAGAAGAAGGAGAAGGAGAAGGTGAAGTCTGGAGGGTGAATCAGAAGAAACAGAAGAAGGAGAAGGAGAAGGTGAAGTCTGGAGGGTGAATCAGAAGAAGTAGAAGAAGGAGAAGGAGAAGGTGAAGTCTGGAGGGTGAATCAGAAGTAGTAGAAGAAGGAGAAGGAGAAGGTGAAGTCTGGAGGGTGAATCAGAAGAAACAGAAGAAGGAGAAGGAGAAGGTGAAGTCTGGAGGGTGAATCAGAAGAAGTAGAAGAAGGAGAAGGAGAAGGTGAAGTCTGGAGGGTGAATCAGAAGACGTAGAAGAAGGAGGAGGAGAAGGTGAAGTCAGGAGGGTGAATCAGGAGAAGCAGAAGAAGGAGAAGGAGAAGGTGAAGTCTGGAGGGTGAATCAGAAGAAGTAGAAGAAGGAGAAGGAGAAGGTGAAGTCTGGAGGGTGAATAGAAGATGTAGAAGAAGGAGAAGGAGAAGGTGAAGTCAGGAGGGTGAATCAGGAGAAGCAGAAGAAGGAGAAGGAGAAGGTGAAGTCTGGAGGGTGAATCAGAAGAATCAGAAGAAGGAGAAGGAGAAGGTGAAGTCTGGAGGGTGAATCAGAAGAAGCAGAAGAAAGAGAAGGAGAAGGTGAAGTCTGGAGGGTGAATCAGAAGAAGTAGTAGAAGGAGAAGGAGAAGGTGAAGTCTGGAGGGTGAATCAGAAGAAGCAGAAGAAGGAGAAGGAGAAGGTGAAGTCTGGAGGGTGAATCAGAAGAAGTAGACGAAGGAGAAGGAGAAGGTGAAGTCTGGAGGGTGAATCAGAAGAAGCAGAAGAAGGAGATGGAGAAGGTGAAGTGTGGAGGGTGAATCAGAAGAAGTAGAAGAAGGAGAAGGAGAAGGTGAAGTCTGGAGGGTGAATCAGAAGAAGCAGAAGAAGGAGAAGGAACAGGTGAAGTCTGGAGGGTGAATCAGAAGAAGCAGAAGAAGGAGAAGGAGAAGGTGAAGTCTGGAGGGTGATTCAGAAGAAGCAGAATAAGGAGAAGGAGAAGGTGAAGTCTGGAGGGTGAATCAGAAGAAGCAGAAGAAGGAGAAGGAGAAGGTGAAGTCTGGAGGGTGAATCAGAAGAAGTAGAAGAAGGAGAAGGAGAAGGTGAAGTCTGGAGGGTGAATCAGAAGAAGTAGAAGAAGGAGAAGGAGAAGGTGAAGTCTGGAGGGTGAATCAGAAGAAGTAGAAGAAGGAGAAGGAGAAGGTGAAGTCTGGAGGGTGAAGCAGAAGAAGTAGAAGAAGGAGAAGGAGAAGGTGAAGTCAGGAGGGTGAATCAGAAGATGTAGAAGAAGGAGAAGGAGAAGGTGAAGTCAGGAGGGTGAATCAGAAGAAGCAGAAGAAGGAGAAGGAGAAGGTGAAGTCTGGAGGGTGAATCAGAAGAAGTAGAAGAAGGAGAAGGAGAAGGTGAAGTCTGGAGGGTGAAGCAGAAGAAGTAGAAGAAGGAGAAGGAGAAGGTGAAGTCAGGAGGGTGAATCAGAAGAAGTAGAAGAAGGAGAAGGAGAAGGTGAAGTCAGGAGGGTGAATCAGAAGAAGCAGAAGAAGGAGATAGAGAAGGTGAAGTCTGGAGGGTGAATCAGAAGAATCAGAAGAAGGAGAAGGAGAAGGTGAAGTCTGGAGGGTGAAGCAGAAGAAGCAGAAGAAAGAGAAGGAGAAGGTGAAGTCTGGAGGGTGAAGCAGAAGAAACAGAAGAAGGAGAAGGAGAAGGTGAAGACTAAAGGGTGAATCAGAAGAAGTAGAAGAAGGAGAAGGAGAAGGTGAAGTCTGGAGGGTGAATCAGAAGAAGCAGAAGAAGGAGAAGGAGAAGGTGAAGTCTGGAGGGTGAATCAGAAGAAGCAGAAGAAGGAGAAGGAGAAGATGAAGTCTGGAGGGTGAATCAGAAGAAGTAGAAGAAGGAGAAGGAGAAGGTGAGGTCTGGAGGGTGAATCAGAAGAAGCAGAAGAAGGAGAAGGAGAAGGTGAAGTCTGGAGGGTGAATCAGAAGAAGCAGAAGAAGGAGAAGGAGAAGATGAAGTCTGGAGGGTGAATCAGAAGAAGCAGAAGAAGGAGAAGGAGAAGGTGAAGTCAGGAGGGTGAATCAGAAGAAGCAGAAGAAGGAGAAGGAGAAGGTGAAGTTAGGAGGGTGAATCAGAAGAAGCTGAAAAAGGAGAAGGAGCAGGTGAAGTCAGGGGGGTGTAGCAGAAGAAGTAGAAGAAGGAGAAGGAGAAGGTGAAGTCAGGACGGTGAAGCAGAAGAAGCAGAAGAAGGAGAAGGAGAAGGTGAAGCCTGGAGGGCGCAGCAGGAGAAGCAGAAGAAGGAGAAGGAGAAGGTGAAGTCTGGAGTGTGAAGCAGAAGAAGCAGAAGAAGGAGAATGAGAAGGAGAAGTCTGGAGGGTGAATCAGAAGAAGCAGAAGAAGGAGAAGAAGAAGGTGAAGTCTGGAGGGTGAATCAGAAGAAGTAGAAGAAGGAGAAGGAGAAGGTGAAGTCTGGAGGGTGAAGCAGAAGAAGTAGAGGAAGGAGAAGGAGAAGGTGAAGTCAGGAGGGTGAATCAGAAGAAGTAGAAGAAGGAGAAGGAGAAGGTGAAGTCAGGAGGGTGAATCAGAAGAAGCAGAAGAAGGAGAAGGAGAAGGTGAAGTCTGGAGGGTGAAGCAGAAGAAGGAGAAGGAGAAGGTGAAGTCAGGACGGTGAAGCAGAAGAAGCAGAAGAAGGAGACGGAGAAGGTGAAGTCTGGAGGGTGAATCAGAAGAAGTAGAAGAAGGAAAAGGAGAAGGTCAAGTCTGGAGGGTGAATCAGAAGAAGTAGAAGAAGGAGAAGGAGAAGGTGAAGTCTGGAGGGTGAAGGAGAAGGTGAAGTCAGGATGGTGAATCAGAAAAGTAGAAGAAGGAGAAGGAGAAGGTGAAGTCAGGAGGGTGAATCAGAAGAAGCAGAAGATGGAGAAGGAGAAGGTGAAGTCTGGAGGGTGAATCAGAAGAATCAGAAGAAGGAGAAGGAGAAGGTGAAGTCTGGAGGGTGAATCAGAAGAAGCAGAATAAGGAGAAGGAGAAGGTGAAGTCTGGAGGGTGAATCAGAAGAAGCAGAATAAGGAGAAGGAGAAGGTGAAGTCTGGAGGGTGAATCAGAAGAAGCAGAAGAAGGAGAAGGAGAAGGTGAAGTCTGGAGGGTGAATCAGAAGAAGCAGAAGAAGGAGAAGGAGAAGATGAATTCTGGAGGGTGAATCAGAAGAAGTAGAAGAAGGAGAAGGAGAAGGTGAAGTCTGGAGGGTGAATCAGAAGTAGTAGAAGAAGGAGAAGGAGAAGGTGAAGTCTGGAGGGTGAATCAGAAGAAACAGAAGAAGGAGAAGGAGAAGGTGAAGTCAGGAGGGTGAATCAGAAGAAGCAGAAGATGGAGAAGGAGAAGGTGAAGTCTGGAGGGTGAATCAGAAGAAGCAGAGGAAGGAGAAGGAGAAGGTGAAGTCTGGAGGGTGAATCAGAAGAAGCAGAATAAGGAGAAGGAGAAGGTGAAGTCTGGAGGGTGAATCAGAAGAAGCAGAATAAGGAGAAGGAGAAGGTGAAGTCTGGAGGGTGAATCAGAAGAAGCAGAAGAAGGAGAAGGAGAAGGTGAAGTCTGGAGGGTGAATCAGAAGAAGTAGAAGAAGGAGAAGGAGAAGGTGAAGTCTGGAGGGTGAAGCAGAAGAAGTAGAAGAAGGAGAAGGAGAAGGTGAAGTCAGGTGGGTGAATCAGAAGAAGTAGAAGAAGGAGAAGGAGAAGGTGAAGTCAGGAGGGTGAATCAGAAGAAGCAGAAGAAGGAGAAGGAGAAGGTGAAGTCTGGAGGGTGAATCAGAAGAATCAGAAGAAGGAGAAGGAGAAGGTGAAGTCTGGAGGGTGAATCAGAAGAAGCAGAAGAAAGAGAAGGAGAAGGTGAAGTCTGGAGGGTGAAGCAGAAGAAACAGAAGAAGGAGAAGGAGAAGGTGAAGACTGGAGGGTGAATCAGAAGAAGTAGAAGAAGGAGAAGGAGAAGGTGAAGTCTGGAGGGTGAATCAGAAGAAGTAGAAGAAGGAGAAGGAGAAGGTGAAGTCTGGAGGGTGAATCAGAAGAAGCAGAAGAAGGAGAAGGAGAAGGTGAAGTCTGGAGGGTGAATCAGAAGAAGCAGAAGAAGGAGAAGGAGAAGATGAATTCTGGAGGGTGAATCAGAAGAAGTAGAAGAAGGAGAAGGAGAAGGTGAAGTCTGGAGGGTGAATCAGAAGTAGTAGAAGAAGGAGAAGGAGAAGGTGAAGTCTGGAGGGTGAATCAGAAGAAACAGAAGAAGGAGAAGGAGAAGGTGAAGTCTGGAGGGTGAATCAGAAGAAGTAGAAGAAGGAGAAGGAGAAGGTGTAGTCTGGAGGGTGAATCAGAAGAAGTAGACGAAGGAGAAGGAGAAGGTGAAGTCTGGAGGGTGAATCAGATGAAGCAGAAGAAGGAGATGGAGAAGGTGAAGTCTGGAGGGTGAATCAGAAGAAGTAGAAGAAGGAGAAGGAGAAGGTGAAGTCTGGATGGTGAATCAGAAGACGTAGAAGAAGGAGAAGGAGAAGGTGAAGTCTGGAGGGTGAAGCAGAAGAAGTAGAAGAAGGAGAAGGAGAAGGTGAAGTCAGGAGGGTGAATCAGAAGATGTAGAAGAAGGAGAAGGAGAAGGTGAAGTCAGGAGGGTGAATCAGGAGAAGCAGAAGAAGGAGAAGGAGAAGGTGAAGTCTGGAGGTTGAATCAGAAGAATCAGAAGAAGGAGAAGGAGAAGGTGAAGTCTGGAGGGTGAATCAGAAGAAGCAGAAGAAAGAGAAGGAGAAGGTGAAGTCTGGAGGGTGAATCAGAAGAAGTAGAAGAAGGAGAAGGAGAAGGTGAAGTCTGGAGGGTGAATCAGAAGAAGCAGAAGAAGGAGAAGGAGAAGGTGAAGTCTGGAGGTTGAATCAGAAGAAGTAGACGAAGGAGAAGGAGAAGGTGAAGTCTGGAGGGTGAATCAGAAGAAGCAGAAGAAGGAGATGGAGAAGGTGAAGTCTGGAGGGTGAATCAGAAGAAGTAGAAGAAGGAGAAGGAGAAGGTGAAGTCTGGAGGGTGAATCAGAAGAAGCAGAAGAAGGAGAAGGAACAGGTGAAGTCTGGAGGGTGAATCAGAAGAAGCAGAAGAAGGAGAAGGAGAAGGTGAAGTCTGGAGGGTGATTCAGAAGAAGCAGAATAAGGAGAAGGAGAAGGTGAAGTCTGGAGGGTGAATCAGAAGAAGCAGAAGAAGGAGAAGGAGAAGGTGAAGTCTGGAGGGTGAATCAGAAGAAGTAGAAGAAGGAGAAGGAGAAGGTGAAGTCTGGAGGGTGAATCAGAAGAAGTAGAAGAAGGAGAAGGAGAAGGTGAAGTCTGGAGGGTGAATCAGAAGAAGTAGAAGAAGGAGAAGGAGAAGGTGAAGTCTGGAGGGTGAAGCAGAAGAAGTAGAAGAAGGAGAAGGAGAAGGTGAAGTCAGGAGGGTGAATCAGAAGATGTAGAAGAAGGAGAAGGAGAAGGTGAAGTCAGGAGGGTGAATCAGAAGAAGCAGAAGAAGGAGAAGGAGAAGGTGAAGTCTGGAGGGTGAATCAGAAGAAGTAGAAGAAGGAGAAGGAGAAGGTGAGGTCTGGAGGGTGAATCAGAAGAAGCAGAAGAAGGAGAAGGAGAAGGTGAAGTCTGGAGGGTGAATCAGAAGAAGCAGAAGAAGGAGAAGGAGAAGGTGAAGTCAGGAGGGTGAATCAGAAGAAGCAGAAGAAGGAGAAGGAGAAGGTGAAGTTAGGAGGGTGAATCAGAAGAAGCAGAAAAAGGAGAAGGAGAAGGTGAGGTCTGGAGGGTGAATCAGAAGAAGCAGAAGAAGGAGAATGAGAAGGTGAAGTCTGGAGGGTGAATCAGAAGAAGCAGAAGAAGGAGAAGGAGAAGGTGAAGTCTGGAGGGTGAATCAGAAGAAGTAGAAGAAGGAGAAGGAGAAGGTGAAGTCTGGAGGGTGAAGCAGAAGAAGTAGAAGAAGGAGAAGGAGAACGTGAAGTCAGGAGGGTGAATCTGAAGAAGTAGAAGAAGGAGAAGGAGAAGGTGAAGTCAGGAGGGTGAATCAGAAGAAGCAGAAGAAGGAGAAGGAGAAGGTGAAGTCTGGAGGGTGTATCAGAAGAATCAGAAGAAGGAGAAGGAGAAGGTGAAGTCTGGAGGGTGAATCAGAAGAAGCAGAAGAAAGAGAAGGAGAAGGTGAAGTCTGGAGGGTGAAGCAGAAGAAACAGAAGAAGGAGAAGGAGAAGGTGAAGACTGGAGGGTGAATCAGAAGAAGTAGAAGAAGGAGAAGGAGAAGGTGAAGTCTGGAGGGTGAATCAGAAGAAGTAGAAGAAGGAGACGGAGAAGTTGAAGTCTGGAGGGTGAATCAGAAGAAGCAGAAGAAGGAGAAGGAGAAGGTGAAGTCTGGAGGGTGAATCAGAAGAAGCAGAAGAAGGAGAAGGAGAAGATGAAGTCTGGAGGGTGAATCAGAAGAAGTAGAAGAAGGAGAAGGAGAAGGTGAAGTCTGGAGGGTGAATCAGAAGAAGTAGAAAAAGGAGAAGGAGAAGATGAAGTCTGGAGGGTGAATCAGAAGAAACAGAAGAAGGAGAAGGAGAAGGTGAAGTCTGGAGGGTGAATCAGAAGAAGTAGAAGAAGGAGAAGGAGAAGGTGTAGTCTGGAGGGTGAATCAGAAGAAGCAGAAGAAGGAGAAGGAGAAAGTGAAGTCTGGAGGGTGAATCAGAAGAAGCAGAAGAAGGAGAAGGTGAAGTCTGGAGGGTGAATCAGAAGAAGTAGAAGAAGGAGAAGGAGAAGTTGAAGTCTGGAGGGTGAAGCAGAAGAAGTAGAAGATGGAGAAGGAGAAGGTGAAGTCAGGAGGGTGAATCAGAAGAAGTAGAAGAAGGAGAAGGAGAAGGTGAAGTCAGGAGGGTGAATCAGAAGAAGCAGAAGATGGAGAAGGAGAAGGTGAAGTCTGGAGGGTGAATCAGAAGAATCAGATGAAGGAGAAGGAGAAGGTGAAGTCTGGAGGTTGAATCAGAAGAAGCAGAGGAAGGAGAAGGAGAAGGTGAAGTCTGGAGGGTGAATCAAAAGAAGCAGAATAAGGAGAAGGAGAAGGTGAAGTCTGGAGGGTGAATCAGAAGAAGCAGAATAAGGAGAAGGAGAAGGTGAAGTCTGGAGGGTGAATCAGAAGAAGCAGAAGAAGGAGAAGGTGAAGTCTGGAGGGTGTATCAGAAGAAGTAGAAGAAGGAGAAGGAGAAGGTGAAGTCTGGAGGGTGAAGCAGAAGAAGTAGAAGAAGGAGAAGGAGAAGGTGAAGTCAGGAGGGTGAATCAGAAGAAGTAGAAGAAGGAGAAGGAGAAGGTGAAGTCAGGAGGGTGAATCAGAAGAAGCAGAAGAAGGAGAAGGAGAAGGTGAAGTCTGGAGGGTGAATCAGAAGAATCAGAAGAAGGAGAAGGAGAAGGTGAAGTCTGGAGGGTGAATCAGAAGAAGCAGAAGAAAGAGAAGGAGAAGGTGAAGTCTGGAGGGTGAAGCAGAAGAAACAGAAGAAGGAGAAGGAGAAGGTGAAGACTGGAGGGTGAATCAGAAGAAGTAGAAGAAGGAGAAGGAGAAGGTGAAGTCTGGAGGGTGAATCAGAAGAAGTAGAAGAAGGAGAAGGAGAAGGTGAAGTCTGGAGGGTGAATCAGAAGAAGCAGAAGAAGGAGAAGGAGAAGGTGATGTCTGGAGGGTGAATCAGAAGAAGCAGAAGAAGGAGAAGGAGAAGATGAAGTCTGGAGGGTGAATCGGAAGAAGTAGAAGAAGGAGAAGGAGAAGGTGAAGTCTGGAGGGTGAATCAGAAGAAGTAGAAGAAGGAGAAGGAGAAGTTGAAGTCTGGAGGGTGAATCAGAAGAAGCAGAAGAAGGAGAAGGAGAAGGTGAAGTCTGGAGGGTGAATCAGAAGAAGCAGAAGAAGGAGAAGGAGAAGATGAAGTCTGGAGGGTGAATCAGAAGAAGTAGAAGAAGGAGAAGGAGAAGGTGAAGTCTGGAGGGTGAATCAGAAGAAGTAGAAGAAGGAGAAGGAGAAGATGAAGTCTGGAGGGTGAATCAGAAGAAACAGAAGAAGGAGAAGGAGAAGGTGAAGTCTGGAGGGTGAATCAGAAGAAGTAGAAGAAGGAGAAGGAGAAGGTGTAGACTGGAGGGTGAATCAGAAGAAGTAGACGAAGGAGAAGGAGAAGGTGAAGTCTGGAGGGTGCATCAGAAGAAGCAGAAGAAGGAGAAGGAGAAGGTGAAGTCTGGAGGGTGAATCAGAAGAAGTAGAAGAAGGAGAAGGAGAAGGTGAAGTCTGGAGGGTGAATCAGAAGAAGCAGAAGAAGGAGAAGGAGAAGGTGAAGTCTGGAGGGTGAATCAGAAGAAGCAGAAGAAGGAGAAGGAGAAGGTGAAGTCTGGAGGGTGAATCAGAAGAAGTAGATGAAGGAGAAGGAGAAGGTGAAGTCTGGAGGGTGAATCAGAAGAAGCAGAAGAAGGAGATGGAGAAGGTGAAGTCTGGAGGGTGAATCAGAAGACGTAGAAGAAGGAGAAGGAGAAGGTGAAGTCTGGAGGGTGAATCAGAAGAAGCAGAAGAAGGAGAAGGAGAAGGTGAAGTCTGGAGGGTGAATCAGAAGAAGCAGAAGAAGGAGAAGGAGAAGGTGAAGTCTGGAGGGTGATTCAGAAGAAGCAGAATAAGGAGAAGGAGAAGGTGAAGTCTGAAGGGTGAATCAGAAGAAGCAGAAGAAGGAGAAGGAGAAGGTGAAGTCTGGAGGGTGAATCAGAAGAAGTAGAAGAAGGAGAAGGAGAAGGTGAAGTCTGGAGGGTGAATCAGAAGAAGTAGAAGAAGGAGAAGGAGAAGGTGAAGTCTGGAGGGTGAATCAGAAGAAGTAGAAGAAGGAGAAGGAGAAGGTGAAGTCTGGAGGGTGAAGCAGAAGAAGTAGAAGAAGGAGAAGGAGAAGGTGAAGTCAGGAGGGTGAATCAGAAGATGTCGAAGAAGGAGAAGGAGAAGGTGAAGTCAGGAGGGTGAATCAGAAGAAGCAGAAGAAGGAGAAGGAGAAGGTGAAGTCTGGAGGGTGAATCAGAAGAAGTAGAAGAAGGAGAAGGAGAAGGTGAAGTCTGGAGGGTGAATCAGAAGAAGCAGAAGAAGGAGAAGGAGAAGGTGAAGTCTGGAGGGTGAATCAGAAGAAGCAGAAGAAGGAGAAGGAGAAGGTGAAGTCTGGAGAGTGAATCAGAAGAAGCAGAATAAGGAGAAGGAGAAGGTTAAGTCTGGAGGGTGAATCAGAAGAAGCAGAAGAAGGAGAAGGAGAAGGTGAAGTCTGGAGGGTGAATCAGAAGACGTAGAAGAAGGAGAAGGTAAGGTGAAGTCTGGAGGGTGAAGCAGAAGAAGTAGAAGAAGGAGAAGGAGAAGGTGAAGTCAGGAGGGTGAATCAGAAGAAGCAGAAGAAGGAGAAGGAGAAGGTGAAGTCTGGAGGGTGAATCAGAAGAAGCAGAAGAAGGAGAAGGAGAAGATGAAGTCTGGAGGGTGAATCAGAAGAAGTAGAAGAAGGAGAAGGAGAAGGTGAAGTCTGGAGGGTGAATCAGAAGAAGTAGAAAAAGGAGAAGGAGAAGATGAAGTCTGGAGGGTGAATCAGAAGAAACAGAAGAAGGAGAAGGAGAAGGTGAAGTCTGGAGGGTGAATCAGAAGAAGTAGAAGAAGGAGAAGGAGAAGGTGTAGTCTGGAGGGTGAATCAGAAGAAGCAGAAGAAGGAGAAGGAGAAAGTGAAGTCTGGAGGGTGAATCAGAAGAAGCAGAAGAAGGAGAAGGTGAAGTCTGGAGGGTGAATCAGAAGAAGTAGAAGAAGGAGAAGGAGAAGTTGAAGTCTGGAGGGTGAAGCAGAAGAAGTAGAAGATGGAGAAGGAGAAGGTGAAGTCAGGAGGGTGAATCAGAAGAAGTAGAAGAAGGAGAAGGAGAAGGTGAAGTCAGGAGGGTGAATCAGAAGAAGCAGAAGATGGAGAAGGAGAAGGTGAAGTCTGGAGGGTGAATCAGAAGAATCAGATGAAGGAGAAGGAGAAGGTGAAGTCTGGAGGTTGAATCAGAAGAAGCAGAGGAAGGAGAAGGAGAAGGTGAAGTCTGGAGGGTGAATCAAAAGAAGCAGAATAAGGAGAAGGAGAAGGTGAAGTCTGGAGGGTGAATCAGAAGAAGCAGAATAAGGAGAAGGAGAAGGTGAAGTCTGGAGGGTGAATCAGAAGAAGCAGAAGAAGGAGAAGGTGAAGTCTGGAGGGTGTATCAGAAGAAGTAGAAGAAGGAGAAGGAGAAGGTGAAGTCTGGAGGGTGAAGCAGAAGAAGTAGAAGAAGGAGAAGGAGAAGGTGAAGTCAGGAGGGTGAATCAGAAGAAGTAGAAGAAGGAGAAGGAGAAGGTGAAGTCAGGAGGGTGAATCAGAAGAAGCAGAAGAAGGAGAAGGAGAAGGTGAAGTCTGGAGGGTGAATCAGAAGAATCAGAAGAAGGAGAAGGAGAAGGTGAAGTCTGGAGGGTGAATCAGAAGAAGCAGAAGAAAGAGAAGGAGAAGGTGAAGTCTGGAGGGTGAAGCAGAAGAAACAGAAGAAGGAGAAGGAGAAGGTGAAGACTGGAGGGTGAATCAGAAGAAGCAGAAGAAGGAGAAGGAGAAGGTGAAGTCTGGAGGGTGAATCAGAAGAATCAGAAGAAGGAGAAGGAGAAGGTGAAGTCTGGAGGGTGAATCAGAAGAAGCAGAAGAAAGAGAAGGAGAAGGTGAAGTCTGGAGGGTGAAGCAGAAGAAACAGAAGAAGGAGAAGGAGAAGGTGAAGACTGGAGGGTGAATCAGAAGAAGTAGAAGAAGGAGAAGGAGAAGGTGAAGTCTGGAGGGTGAATCAGAAGAAGTAGAAGAAGGAGAAGGAGAAGTTGAAGTCTGGAGGGTGAATCAGAAGAAGCAGAAGAAGGAGAAGGAGAAGGTGAAGTCTGGAGGGTGAATCAGAAGAAGCAGAAAAAGGAGAAGGAGAGGATGAAGTCTGGAGGGTGAATCAGAAGAAGTAGAAGAAGGAGAAGGAGAAGGTGAAGTCTGGAGGGTGAATCAGAAGAAGTAGAAGAAGGAGAAGGAGAAGATGAAGTCTGGAGGGTGAATCAGAAGAAACAGAAGAAGGAGAAGGAGAAGGTGAAGTCTGGAGGGTGAATCAGAAGAAGTAGAAGAAGGAGAAGGAGAAGGTGTAGTCTGGAGGGTGAATCAGAAGAAGTAGACGAAGGAGAAGGAGAAGGTGAAGTCTGGAGTGTGAATCAGAAGAAGCAGAAGAAGGAGAAGGAGAAGGTGAAGTCTGGAGGGTGAATCAGATGAAGTAGAAGAAGGAGAAGGAGAAGGTGAAGTCTGGAGGGTGAATCAGAAGAAGCAGAAGAAGGAGAAGGAGAAGGTGAAGTCTGGAGGGTGAATCAGAAGAAGCAGAAGAAGGAGAAGGAGAAGGTGAAGTCTGGAGGGTGAATCAGAAGAAGTAGAAGAAGGAGAAGGAGAAGTTGAAGTCTGGAGGGTGAAGCAGAAGAAGTAGAAGAAGGAGAAGGAGAAGGTGAAGTCAGGAGGGTGAATCAGAAGATGTAGAAGAAGGAGAAGGAGAAGGTGAAGTCAGGAGGGTGAATCAGAAGAAGCAGAAGAAGGAGAAGGAGAAGGTGAAGTCTGGAGGGTGAATCAGAAGAAGTAGAAGAAGGAGAAGGAGAAGGTGAAGTCTGGAGGGTGAATCAGAAGAAGCAGAAGAAGGAGAAGGAGAAGGTAAAGTCTGGAGGGTGAATCAGAAGAAGCAGAAGAAGGAGAAGGAGAAGGTGAAGTCTGGAGGGTGAATCAGAAGAAGCAGAATAAGGAGAAGGAGAAGGTTAAGTCTGGAGGGTGAATCAGAAGAAGCAGAAGAAGGAGAAGGAGAAGGTGAAGTCTGGAGGGTGAATCAGAAGAAGTAGAAGAAGTAGAAGGAGAAGGTGAAGTCTGGAGGGTGAAGCAGAAGAAGTAGAAGAAGGAGAAGGAGAAGGTGAAGTCAGGAGGGTGAATCAGAAGAAGTAGAAGAAGGAGAAGGAGAAGGTGAAGTCAGGAGGGTGAATCAGAAGAAGCAGAAGAAGGAGATAGAGAAGGTGAAGTCTGGAGGGTGAATCAGAAGAATCAGAAGAAGGAGAAGGAGAAGGTGAAGTCTGGAGGGTGAAGCAGAAGAAGCAAAAGAAAGAGAAGGAGAAGGTGAAGTCTGGAGGGTGAAGCAGAAGAAACAGAAGAAGGAGAAGGAGAAGGTGAAGACTGGAGGGTGAATCAGAAGAAGTAGAAGAAGGAGAAGGAGAAGGTGAAGTCTGGAGCGTGAATCAGAAGAAGTAGAAGAAGGAGAAGGAGAAGGTGAAGTCTGGAGGGTGAATCAGAAGAAGCAGAAGAAGGAGAAGGAGAAGGTGAAGTCTGGAGGGTGAATCAGAAGAAGCAGAAGAAGGAGAAGGAGAAGGTGAAGTCTGGAGGGTGAATCAGAAGAAGCAGAAGAAGGAGAAGGAGAAGGTGAAGTCTGGAGGGTGAATCAGAAGAAGTAGATGAAGGAGAAGGAGAAGGTGAAGTCTGGAGGGTGAATCAGAAGAAGCAGAAGGAGATGGAGAAGGTGAAGTCTGGAGGGTGAATCAGAAGACGTAGAAGAAGGAGAAGGAGAAGGTGAAGTCTGGAGGGTGAATCAGAAGAAGCAGAAGAAGGAGAAGGAGAAGGTGAAGTCTGGAGGGTGAATCAGAAGAAGCAGAAGAAGGAGAAGGAGAAGGTGAAGTCTGGAGGGTGATTCAGAAGAAGCAGAATAAGGAGAAGGAGAAGGTGAAGTCTGAAGGGTGAATCAGAAGAAGCAGAAGAAGGAGAAGGAGAAGGTGAAGTCTGGAGGGTGAATCAGAAGAAGTAGAAGAAGGAGAAGGAGAAGGTGAAGTCTGGAGGGTGAATCAGAAGAAGTAGAAGAAGGAGAAGGAGAAGGTGAAGTCTGGAGGGTGAATCAGAAGAAGTAGAAAAAGGAGAAGGAGAAGGTGAAGTCTGGAGGGTAAAGCAGAAGAAGTAGAAGAAGGAGAAGGAGAAGGTGAAGTCAGGAGGGTGAATCAGAAGACGTCGAAGAAGGAGAAGGAGAAGGTGAAGTCAGGAGGGTGAATCAGAAGAAGCAGAAGAAGGAGAAGGAGAAGGTGAAGTCTGGAGGGTGAATCAGAAGAAGTAGAAGAAGGAGAAGGAGATGGTGAAGTCTGGAGGGTGAATCAGAAGAAGCAGAAGAAGGAGAAGGAGAAGGTGAAGTCTGGAGGGTGAATCAGAAGAAGCAGAAGAAGGAGAAGGAGAAGGTGAAGTCTGGAGAGTGAATCAGAAGAAGCAGAATAAGGAGAAGGAGAAGGTTAAGTCTGGAGGGTGAATCAGAAGAAGCAGAAGAAGGAGAAGGAGAAGGTGAAGTCTGGAGGGTGAATCAGAAGACGTAGAAGAAGGAGAAGGAGAAGGTGAAGTCTGGAGGGTGAAGCAGAAGAAGTAGAAGAAGGAGAAGGAGAAGGTGAAGTCAGGAGGGTGAATCAGAAGAAGTAGAAGAAGGAGAAGGAGAAGGTGAAGTCAGGAGGGTGAATCAGAAGAAGCAGAAGAAGGAGATAGAGAAGGTGAAGTCTGGAGGGTGAATCAGAAGAATCAGAAGAAGGAGAAGGAGAAGGTGAAGTCTGGAGGGTGAAGCAGAAGAAGTAGAAGAAGGAGAAGGAGAAGGTGAAGACTGGAGGGTGAATCAGAAGAAGTAGAAGAAGGAGAAGGAGAAGGTGAAGTCTGGAGGGTGAATCAGAAGAAGTAGAAGAAGGAGAAGGAGAAGGTGAAGTCTGGAGGGTGAATCAGAAGAAGTAGAAGAAGGAGAAGGAGAAGGTGAAGTCTGGAGGGTGAATCAGAAGAAGTAGAAGAAGGAGAAGGAGAAGGTGAAGTCTGGAGGGTGAATCAGAAGAAGCAGAAGAAGGAGAAGGAGAAGGTGAGGTCTGGAGGGTGAATCAGAAGAAGCAGAAGAAGGAGAAGGAGAAGGTGAAGTCTGGAGGGCGCAGCAGAAGAAGCAGAAGAAGGAGAAGCAGAAGGTGAAGTCTGGAGGGTGAATCAGAAGAAGCAGAAGAAGGAGAAGGAGAAGGTGAAGTCTGGAGGGCGCAGCAGAAGAAGCAGAAGAAGGAGAAGCAGAAGGTGAAGTCTGGAGTGTGAAGCAGAAGAAGCAGAAGAAGGAGAAGGAGAAGGTGAAGCCTGGAGGGCGCAGCAGAAGAAGCAGAAGAAGGAGAAGGAGAAGGTGAAGTCTGGAGTGTGAAGCAGAAGAAGCAGAAGAAGGAGAAGGAGAAGGTGAAGTCTGGAGGGCGCAGCAGAAGAAGCAGAAGAAGGAGAATGAGAAGGTGAAGTCTGGAGGGTGAATCAGAAGAAGCAGAAGAAGGAGAAGGAGAAGGTGAAGTCTGGAGGGTGAATCAGAAGAAGTAGAAGAAGGAGAAGGAGAAGGTGAAGTCTGGAGGGTGAAGCAGAAGAAGTAGAAGAAGGAGAAGGAGAAGGTGAAGTCAGGAGGGTGAATCAGAAGAAGTAGAAGAAGGAGAAGGAGAAGGTGAAGTCAGGAGGGTGAATCAGAAGAAGCAGAAGAAGGAGAAGGAGAAGGTGAAGTCTGGAGGGTGAATCAGAAGAATCAGAAGAAGGAGAAGGAGAAGGTGAAGTCTGGAGGGTGAATCAGAAGAAGCAGAAGAAAGAGAAGGAGAAGGTGAAGTCTGGAGGGTGAAGCAGAAGAAACAGAAGAAGGAGAAGGAGAAGGTGAAGACTGGAGGGTGAATCAGAAGAAGTAGAAGAAGGAGAAGGAGAAGGTGAAGTCTGGAGGGTGAATCAGAAGAAGTAGAAGAAGGAGAAGGAGAAGTTGAAGTCTGGAGGGTGAATCAGAAGAAGCAGAAGAAGGAGAAGGAGAATGTGAAGTCTGGAGGGTGAATCAGAAGAAGCAGAAGAAGGAGAAGGAGAGGATGAAGTCTGGAGGGTGAATCAGAAGAAGTAGAAGAAGGAGAAGGAGAAGGTGAAGTCTGGAGGGTGAATCAGAAGAAGTAGAAGAAGGAGAAGGAGAAGATGAAGTCTGGAGGGTGAATCAGAAGAAACAGAAGAAGGAGAAGGAGAAGGTGAAGTCTGGAGGGTGAATCAGAAGAAGTAGAAGAAGGAGAAGGAGAAGGTGTAGTCTGGAGGGTGAATCAGAAGAAGTAGACGAAGGAGAAGGAGAAGGTGAAGTCTGGAGTGTGAATCAGAAGAAGCAGAAGAAGGAGAAGGAGAAGGTGAAGTCTGGAGGGTGAATCAGATGAAGTAGAAGAAGGAGAAGGAGAAGGTGAAGTCTGGAGGGTGAATCAGAAGAAGCAGAAGAAGGAGAAGGAGAAGGTGAAGTCTGGAGGGTGAATCAGAAGAAGCAGAAGAAGGAGAAGGAGAAGGTGAAGTCTGGAGGGTGAATCAGAAGAAGTAGAAGAAGGAGAAGGAGAAGTTGAAGTCTGGAGGGTGAAGCAGAAGAAGTAGAAGAAGGAGAAGGAGAAGGTGAAGTCAGGAGGGTGAATCAGAAGATGTAGAAGAAGGAGAAGGAGAAGATGAAGTCAGGAGGGTGAATCAGAAGAAGCAGAAGAAGGAGAAGGAGAAGGTGAAGTCTGGAGGGTGAATCAGAAGAAGTAGAAGAAGGAGAAGGAGAAGGTGAAGTCTGGAGGGTGAATCAGAAGAAGCAGAAGAAGGAGAAGGAGAAGGTAAAGTCTGGAGGGTGAATCAGAAGAAGCAGAAGAAGGAGAAGGAGATGGTGAAGTCTGGAGGGTGAATCAGAAGAAGCAGAATAAGGAGAAGGAGAAGGTTAAGTCTGGAGGGTGAATCAGAAGAAGCAGAAGAAGGAGAAGGAGAAGGTGAAGTCTGGAGGGTGAATCAGAAGAAGTAGAAGAAGGAGAAGGAGAAGGTGAAGTCTGGAGGGTGAAGCAGAAGAAGTAGAAGAAGGAGAAGGAGAAGGTGAAGTCAGGAGGGTGAATCAGAAGAAGTAGAAGAAGGAGAAGGAGAAGGTGAAGTCAGGAGGGTGAATCAGAAGAAGCAGAAGAAGGAGATAGAGAAGGTGAAGTCTGGAGGGTGAATCAGAAGAATCAGAAGAAGGAGAAGGAGAAGGTGAAGTCTGGAGGGTGAAGCAGAAGAAGCAGAAGAAAGAGAAGGAGAAGGTGAAGTCTGGAGGGTGAAGCAGAAGAAACAGAAGAAGGAGAAGGAGAAGGTGAAGACTGGAGGGTGAATCAGAAGAAGTAGAAGAAGGAGAAGGAGAAGGTGAAGTCTGGAGGGTGAATCAGAAGAAGTAGAAGAAGGAGAAGGAGAAGGTGAAGTCTGGAGGGTGAATCAGAAGAAGCAGAAGAAGGAGAAGGAGAAGGTGAAGTCTGGAGGGTCAATCAGAAGAAGCAGAAGAAGGAGAAGGAGAAGATGAAGTCTGGAGGGTGAATCAGAAGAAGTAGAAGAAGGAGAAGGAGAAGGTGAGGTCTGGAGGGTGAATCAGAAGAAGCAGAAGAAGGAGAAGGAGCAGGTGAAGTCTGGAGGGTGAATCAGAAGAAGGAGAAGAAGGAGAAGGAGAAGGTGAAGTCTGGAGGGTGAATCAGAAGAAGCAGAAGAAGGAGAAGGAGAAGGTGAAGTCAGGAGGGTGAATCAGAAGAAGCAGAAGAAGGAGAAGGAGAAGGTGAAGTTAGGAGGGTGAATCAGAAGAAGCAGAAGAAGGAGAAGGAGCAGGTGAAGTCAGGGGGGTGTAGCAGAAGAAGTAGAAGAAGGAGAAGGAGAAGGTGAAGTCAGGACGGTGAAGCAGAAGAAGCAGAAGAAGGAGAAGGAGAAGGTAAAGCCTGGAGGGCGCAGCAGAAGAAGCAGAAGAAGGAGAAGGAGAAGGTGAAGTCTGGAGTGTGAAGCAGAAGAAGCAGAAGAAGGAGAAGGAGAAGGTGAAGTCTGGAGGGCGCAGCAGAAGAAGAAGAAGAAGGAGAATGAGAAGGTGAAGTCTGGAGGGTGTATCAGAAGAAGCAGAAGAAGGAGAAGGAGAAGGTGAAGTCTGGAGGTTGAATCAGAAGAAGTAGAAGAAGGAGAAGGAGAAGGTGAAGTCAGGAGGGTGAATCAGAAGACGTCGAAGAAGGAGAAGGAGAAGGTGAAGTCAGGAGGGTGAATCAGAAGAAGCAGAAGAAGGAGAAGGAGAAGGTGAAGTCTGGAGGGTGAATCAGAAGAAGTAGAAGAAGGAGAAGGAGATGGTGAAGTCTGGAGGGTGAATCAGAAGAAGCAGAAGAAGGAGAAGGAGAAGGTGAAGTCTGGAGGGTGAATCAGAAGAAGCAGAAGAAGGAGAAGGAGAAGGTGAAGTCTGGAGAGTGAATCAGAAGAAGCAGAATAAGGAGAAGGAGAAGGTTAAGTCTGGAGGGTGAATCAGAAGAAGCAGAAGAAGGAGAAGGAGAAGGTGAAGTCTGGAGGGTGAATCAGAAAACGTAGAAGAAGGAGAAGGAGAAGGTGAAGTCTGGAGGGTGAAGCAGAAGAAGTAGAAGAAGGAGAAGGAGAAGGTGAAGTCAGGAGGGTGAATCAGAAGAAGTAGAAGAAGGAGAAGGAGAAGGTGAAGTCAGGAGGGTGAATCAGAAGAAGCAGAAGAAGGAGATAGAGAAGGTGAAGTCTGGAGGGTGAATCAGAAGAATCAGAAGAAGGAGAAGGAGAAGGTGAAGTCTGGAGGGTGAAGCAGAAGAAGTAGAAGAAGGAGAAGGAGAAGGTGAAGACTGGAGGGTGAATCAGAAGAAGTAGAAGAAGGAGAAGGAGAAGGTGAAGTCTGGAGGGTGAATCAGAAGAAGTAGAAGAAGGAGAAGGAGAAGGTGAAGTCTGGAGGGTGAATCAGAAGAAGTAGAAGAAGGAGAAGGAGAAGGTGAAGTCTGGAGGGTGAATCAGAAGAAGTAGAAGAAGGAGAAGGAGAAGGTGAAGTCTGGAGGGTGAATCAGAAGAAGCAGAAGAAGGAGAAGGAGAAGGTGAGGTCTGGAGGGTGAATCAGAAGAAGCAGAAGAAGGAGAAGGAGAAGGTGAAGTCTGGAGGGCGCAGCAGAAGAAGCAGAAGAAGGAGAAGCAGAAGGTGAAGTCTGGAGGGTGAATCAGAAGAAGCAGAAGAAGGAGAAGGAGAAGGTGAAGTCTGGAGGGCGCAGCAGAAGAAGCAGAAGAAGGAGAAGCAGAAGGTGAAGTCTGGAGTGTGAAGCAGAAGAAGCAGAAGAAGGAGAAGGAGAAGGTGAAGCCTGGAGGGCGCAGCAGAAGAAGCAGAAGAAGGAGAAGGAGAAGGTGAAGTCTGGAGTGTGAAGCAGAAGAAGCAGAAGAAGGAGAAGGAGAAGGTGAAGTCTGGAGGGCGCAGCAGAAGAAGCAGAAGAAGGAGAATGAGAAGGTGAAGTCTGGAGGGTGAATCAGAAGAAGCAGAAGAAGGAGAAGGAGAAGGTGAAGTCTGGAGGGTGAATCAGAAGAAGTAGAAGAAGGAGAAGGAGAAGGTGAAGTCTGGAGGGTGAAGCAGAAGAAGTAGAAGAAGGAGAAGGAGAAGGTGAAGTCAGGAGGGTGAATCAGAAGAAGTAGAAGAAGGAGAAGGAGAAGGTGAAGTCAGGAGGGTGAATCAGAAGAAGCAGAAGAAGGAGAAGGAGAAGGTGAAGTCTGGAGGGTGAATCAGAAGAATCAGAAGAAGGAGAAGGAGAAGGTGAAGTCTGGAGGGTGAATCAGAAGAAGCAGAAGAAAGAGAAGGAGAAGGTGAAGTCTGGAGGGTGAAGCAGAAGAAACAGAAGAAGGAGAAGGAGAAGGTGAAGACTGGAGGGTGAATCAGAAGAAGTAGAAGAAGGAGAAGGAGAAGGTGAAGTCTGGAGGGTGAATCAGAAGAAGTAGAAGAAGGAGAAGGAGAAGTTGAAGTCTGGAGGGTGAATCAGAAGAAGCAGAAGAAGGAGAAGGAGAATGTGAAGTCTGGAGGGTGAATCAGAAGAAGCAGAAGAAGGAGAAGGAGAGGATGAAGTCTGGAGGGTGAATCAGAAGAAGTAGAAGAAGGAGAAGGAGAAGGTGAAGTCTGGAGGGTGAATCAGAAGAAGTAGAAGAAGGAGAAGGAGAAGATGAAGTCTGGAGGGTGAATCAGAAGAAACAGAAGAAGGAGAAGGAGAAGGTGAAGTCTGGAGGGTGAATCAGAAGAAGTAGAAGAAGGAGAAGGAGAAGGTGTAGTCTGGAGGGTGAATCAGAAGAAGTAGACGAAGGAGAAGGAGAAGGTGAAGTCTGGAGTGTGAATCAGAAGAAGCAGAAGAAGGAGAAGGAGAAGGTGAAGTCTGGAGGGTGAATCAGATGAAGTAGAAGAAGGAGAAGGAGAAGGTGAAGTCTGGAGGGTGAATCAGAAGAAGCAGAAGAAGGAGAAGGAGAAGGTGAAGTCTGGAGGGTGAATCAGAAGAAGCAGAAGAAGGAGAAGGAGAAGGTGAAGTCTGGAGGGTGAATCAGAAGAAGTAGAAGAAGGAGAAGGAGAAGTTGAAGTCTGGAGGGTGAAGCAGAAGAAGTAGAAGAAGGAGAAGGAGAAGGTGAAGTCAGGAGGGTGAATCAGAAGATGTAGAAGAAGGAGAAGGAGAAGATGAAGTCAGGAGGGTGAATCAGAAGAAGCAGAAGAAGGAGAAGGAGAAGGTGAAGTCTGGAGGGTGAATCAGAAGAAGTAGAAGAAGGAGAAGGAGAAGGTGAAGTCTGGAGGGTGAATCAGAAGAAGCAGAAGAAGGAGAAGGAGAAGGTAAAGTCTGGAGGGTGAATCAGAAGAAGCAGAAGAAGGAGAAGGAGATGGTGAAGTCTGGAGGGTGAATCAGAAGAAGCAGAATAAGGAGAAGGAGAAGGTTAAGTCTGGAGGGTGAATCAGAAGAAGCAGAAGAAGGAGAAGGAGAAGGTGAAGTCTGGAGGGTGAATCAGAAGAAGTAGAAGAAGGAGAAGGAGAAGGTGAAGTCTGGAGGGTGAAGCAGAAGAAGTAGAAGAAGGAGAAGGAGAAGGTGAAGTCAGGAGGGTGAATCAGAAGAAGTAGAAGAAGGAGAAGGAGAAGGTGAAGTCAGGAGGGTGAATCAGAAGAAGCAGAAGAAGGAGATAGAGAAGGTGAAGTCTGGAGGGTGAATCAGAAGAATCAGAAGAAGGAGAAGGAGAAGGTGAAGTCTGGAGGGTGAAGCAGAAGAAGCAGAAGAAAGAGAAGGAGAAGGTGAAGTCTGGAGGGTGAAGCAGAAGAAACAGAAGAAGGAGAAGGAGAAGGTGAAGACTGGAGGGTGAATCAGAAGAAGTAGAAGAAGGAGAAGGAGAAGGTGAAGTCTGGAGGGTGAATCAGAAGAAGTAGAAGAAGGAGAAGGAGAAGGTGAAGTCTGGAGGGTGAATCAGAAGAAGCAGAAGAAGGAGAAGGAGAAGGTGAAGTCTGGAGGGTCAATCAGAAGAAGCAGAAGAAGGAGAAGGAGAAGATGAAGTCTGGAGGGTGAATCAGAAGAAGTAGAAGAAGGAGAAGGAGAAGGTGAGGTCTGGAGGGTGAATCAGAAGAAGCAGAAGAAGGAGAAGGAGCAGGTGAAGTCTGGAGGGTGAATCAGAAGAAGGAGAAGAAGGAGAAGGAGAAGGTGAAGTCTGGAGGGTGAATCAGAAGAAGCAGAAGAAGGAGAAGGAGAAGGTGAAGTCAGGAGGGTGAATCAGAAGAAGCAGAAGAAGGAGAAGGAGAAGGTGAAGTTAGGAGGGTGAATCAGAAGAAGCAGAAGAAGGAGAAGGAGCAGGTGAAGTCAGGGGGGTGTAGCAGAAGAAGTAGAAGAAGGAGAAGGAGAAGGTGAAGTCAGGACGGTGAAGCAGAAGAAGCAGAAGAAGGAGAAGGAGAAGGTAAAGCCTGGAGGGCGCAGCAGAAGAAGCAGAAGAAGGAGAAGGAGAAGGTGAAGTCTGGAGTGTGAAGCAGAAGAAGCAGAAGAAGGAGAAGGAGAAGGTGAAGTCTGGAGGGCGCAGCAGAAGAAGAAGAAGAAGGAGAATGAGAAGGTGAAGTCTGGAGGGTGTATCAGAAGAAGCAGAAGAAGGAGAAGGAGAAGGTGAAGTCTGGAGGTTGAATCAGAAGAAGTAGAAGAAGGAGAAGGAGAAGGTGAAGTCTGGAGGGTGAAGCAGAAGAAGTAGAAGAAGGAGAAGGAGAAGGTGAAGTCAGGAGGGTGAATCAGAAGAAGTAGAAGAAGGAGAAGGAGAAGGTGAAGTCAGGAGGGTGAATCAGAAGAAGCAGAAGAAGGAGAAGGAGAAGGTGAAGTCTGGAGGGTGAATCAGAAGAATCAGAAGAAGGAGAAGGAGAAGGTGAAGTCTGGAGGGTGAATCAGAAGAAGCAGAAGAAAGAGAAGGAGAAGGTGAAGTCTGGAGGGTGAAGCAGAAGAAACAGAAGAAGGAGAAGGAGAAGGTGAAGACTGGAGGGTGAATCAGAAGAAGTAGAAGAAGGAGAAGGAGAAGGTGAAGTCTGGAGGGTGAATCAGAAGAAGTAGAAGATGGAGAAGGAGAAGTTGAAGTCTGGAGGGTGAATCAGAAGAAGCAGAAGAAGGAGAAGGAGAGGGTGAAGTCTGGAGGGTGAATCAGAAGAAGCAGAAGAAGGAGAAGGAGAAGATGAAGTCTGGAGGGTGAATCAGAAGAAGTAGAAGAAGGAGAAGGAGAAGGAGAAGTCTGGAGGGGGAATCAGAAGAAGTAGAAGAAGGAGAAGGAGAAGATGACGTCTGGAGGGTGAATCAGAAGAAACAGAAGAAGGAGAAGGTGAAGTCTGGAGGGTGAATCAGAAGAAGTAGAAGAAGGAGAAGGAGAAGGTGTAGTCTGGAGGGTGAATCAGAAGAAGTAGAAGAAGGAGAAGGAGAAGGTGAAGTTAGGAGGGTGAATCAGAAGAAGCAGAAGAAGGAGAAGGAGCAGGTGAAGTCAGGGGGGTGTAGCAGAAGAAGTAGAAGAAGGAGAAGGAGAAGGTGAAGTCAGGACGGTGAAGCAGAAGTAGCAGAAGAAGGAGAAGGAGAAGGTGAAGCCTGGAGGGCGCAGCAGAAGAAGCAGAAGAAGGAGAAGGAGAAGGTGAAGTCTGGAGTGTGAAGCAGAAGAAGCAGAAGAAGGAGAAGGAGAAGGTGAAGTCTGGAGGGCGCAGCAGAAGAAGCAGAAGAAGGAGAATGAGAAGGTGAAGTCTGGAGGGTGAATCAGAAGAAGTAGAAGAAGGAGAAGGAGAAGGTGTAGTCTGGAGGGTGAATCAGAAGAAGTAGACGAAGGAGAAGGAGAAGGTGAAGTCTGGAGTGTGAATCAGAAGAAGCAGAAGAAGGAGAAGGAGAAGGTGAAGTCTGGAGGGTGAATCAGATGAAGTAGAAGAAGGAGAAGGAGAAGGTGAAGTCTGGAGGGTGAATCAGAAGAAGCAGAAGAAGGAGAAGGAGAAGGTGAAGTCTGGAGGGTGAATCAGAAGAAGCAGAAGAAGGAGAAGGAGAAGGTGAAGTCTGGAGGGTGAATCAGAAGAAGTAGAAGAAGGAGAAGGAGAAGTTGAAGTCTGGAGGGTGAAGCAGAAGAAGTAGAAGAAGGAGAAGGAGAAGGTGAAGTCAGGAGGGTGAATCAGAAGATGTAGAAGAAGGAGAAGGAGAAGGTGAAGTCAGGAGGGTGAATCAGAAGAAGCAGAAGAAGGAGAAGGAGAAGGTGAAGTCTGGAGGGTGAATCAGAAGAAGTAGAAGAAGGAGAAGGAGAAGGTGAAGTCTGGAGGGTGAATCAGAAGAAGCAGAAGAAGGAGAAGGAGAAGGTGAAGTCTGGAGGGTGAATCAGAAGAAGCAGAAGAAGGAGAAGGAGAAGGTGAAGTCTGGAGGGTGAATCAGAAGAAGCAGAATAAGGAGAAGGAGAAGGTTAAGTCTGGAGGGTGAATCAGAAGAAGCAGAAGAAGGAGAAGGAGAAGGTGAAGTCTGGAGGGTGAATCAGAAGAAGTAGAAGAAGGAGAAGGAGAAGGTGAAGTCTGGAGGGTGAAGCAGAAGAAGTAGAAGAAGGAGAAGGAGAAGGTGAAGTCAGGAGGGTGAATCAGAAGAAGTAGAAGAAGGAGAAGGAGAAGGTGAAGTCAGGAGGGTGAATCAGAAGAAGCAGAAGAAGGAGATAGAGAAGGTGAAGTCTGGAGGGTGAATCAGAAGAATCAGAAGAAGGAGAAGGAGAAGGTGAAGTCTGGAGGGTGAAGCAGAAGAAGCAGAAGAAAGAGAAGGAGAAGGTGAAGTCAGGAGGGTGAAGCAGAAGAAACAGAAGAAGGAGAAGGAGAAGGTGAAGACTGGAGGGTGAATCAGAAGAAGTAGAAGAAGGAGAAGGAGAAGGTGAAGTCCGGAGGGTGAATCAGAAGAAGTAGAAGAAGGAGAAGGAGAAGGTGAAGTCTGGAGGGTGAATCAGAAGAAGCAGAAGAAGGAGAAGGAGAAGGTGAAGTCTGGAGGGTGAATCAGAAGAAGCAGAAGAAGGAGAAGGAGAAGATGAAGTCTGGAGGGTGAATCAGAAGAAGTAGAAGAAGGAGAAGGAGAAGGTGAGGTCTGGAGGGTGAATCAGAAGAAGCAGAAGAAGGAGAAGGAGAAGGTGAAGTCTGGAGGGTGAATCAGAAGAAGGAGAAGAAGGAGAAGGAGAAGGTGAAGTCTGGAGGGTGAATCAGAAGAAGCGGAAGAAGGAGAAGGAGAAGGTGAAGTCAGGAGGGTGAATCAGAAGAAGCAGAAGAAGGAGAAGGAGATGGTGAAGTTAGGAGGGTGAATCAGAAGAAGCAGAAGAAGGAGAAGGAGCAGGTGAAGTCAGGGGGGTGTAGCAGAAGAAGTAGAAGAAGGAGAAGGAGAAGGTGAAGTCAGGACGGTGAAGCAGAAGAAGCAGAAGAAGGAGAAGGAGAAGGTGAAGCCTGGAGGGCGCAGCAGAAGAAGCAGAAGAAGGAGAAGGAGAAGGTGAAGTCTGGAGTGTGAAGCAGAAGAAGCAGAAGAAGGAGAAGGAGAAGGTGAAGTCTGGAGGGCGCAGCAGAAGAAGCAGAAGAAGGAGAATGAGAAGGTGAAGTCTGGAGGGTGAATCAGAAGAAGCAGAAGAAGGAGAAGGAGAAGGTGAAGTCTGGAGGTTGAATCAGAAGAAGTAGAAGAAGGAGAAGGAGAAGGTGAAGTCTGGAGGGTGAAGCAGAAGAAGTAGAAGAAGGAGAAGGAGAAGGTGAAGTCAGGAGGGTGAATCAGAAGAAGTAGAAGAAGGAGAAGGAGAAGGTGAAGTCAGGAGGGTGAATCAGAAGAAGCAGAAGAAGGAGAAGGAGAAGGTGAAGTCTGGAGGGTGAATCAGAAGAATCAGAAGAAGGAGAAGGAGAAGGTGAAGTCTGGAGGGTGAATCAGAAGAAGCAGAAGAAAGAGAAGGAGAAGGTGAAGTCTGGAGGGTGAAGCAGAAGAAACAGAAGAAGGAGAAGGAGAAGGTGAAGACTGGAGGGTGAATCAGAAGAAGTAGAAGAAGGAGAAGGAGAAGGTGAAGTCTGGAGGGTGAATCAGAAGAAGTAGAAGAAGGAGAAGGAGAAGTTGAAGTCTGGAGGGTGAATCAGAAGAAGCAGAAGAAGGAGAAGGAGAAGGTGAAGTCTGGAGGGTGAATCAGAAGAAGCAGAAGAAGGAGAAGGAGAAGATGAAGTCTGGAGGGTGAATCAGAAGAAGTAGAAGAAGGAGAAGGAGAAGGTGAAGTCTGGAGGGGGAATCAGAAGAAGTAGAAGAAGGAGAAGGAGAAGATGACGTCTGGAGGGTGAATCAGAAGAAACAGAAGAAGGAGAAGGAGAAGGTGAAGTCTGGAGGGTGAATCAGAAGAAGTAGAAGAAGGAGAAGGAGAATGTGTAGTCTGGAGGGTGAATCAGAAGAAGTAGACGAAGGAGAAGGAGAAGGTGAAGTCTGGAGGGTGAATCAGAAGAAGCAGAAGAAGGAGAAGGAGAAGGTGAAGTCTGGAGGGTGAATCAGATGAATTAGAAGAAGGAGAAGGAGAAGGTGAAGTCTGGAGGGTGAATCAGAAGAAGCAGAAGAAGGAGAAGGAGAAGGTGAAGTCTGGAGGGTGAATCAGAAGAAGCAGAAGAAGGAGAAGGAGAAGGTGAAGTCTGGAGGGTGAATCAGAAGAAGTAGAAGAAGGAGAAGGAGAAGTTGAAGTCTGGAGGGTGAAGCAGAAGAAGTAGAAGAAGGAGAAGGAGAAGGTGATGTCAGGAGGGTGAATCAGAAGATGTAGAAGAAGGAGAAGGAGAAGGTGAAGTCAGGAGGGTGAATCAGAAGAAGCAGAAGAAGGAGAAGGAGAAGGTGAAGTCTGGAGGGTGAATCAGAAGAAGTAGAAGAAGGAGAAGGAGGAGGTGAAGTCTGGAGGGTGAATCAGAAGAAGCAGAAGAAGGAGAAGGAGAAGGTGAAGTCTGGAGGGTGAATCAGAAGAAGCAGAAGAAGGAGAAGGAGAAGGTGAAGTCTGGAGGGTGAATCAGAAGAAGCAGAATAAGGAGAAGGAGAAGGTTAAGTCTGGAGGGTGAATCAGAAGAAGCAGAAGAAGGAGAAGGAGAAGGTGAAGTCTGGAGGGTGAATCAGAAGAAGTAGAAGAAGGAGAAGGAGAAGGTGAAGTCTGGAGGGTGAAGCAGAAGAAGTAGAAGAAGGAGAAGGAGAAGGTGAAGTCAGGAGGGTGAATCAGAAGAAGTAGAAGAAGGAGAAGGAGAAGGTGAAGTCAGGAGGGTGAATCAGAAGAAGCAGAAGAAGGAGATAGAGAAGGTGAAGTCTGGAGGGTGAATCAGAAGAATCAGAAGAAGGAGAAGGAGAAGGTGAAGTCTGGAGGGTGAAGCAGAAGAAGCAGAAGAAAGAGAAGGAGAAGGTGAAGTCTGGAGGGTGAAGCAGAAGAAACAGAAGAAGGAGAAGGAGAAGGTGAAGACTGGAGGGTGAATCAGAAGAAGTAGAAGAAGGAGAAGGAGAAGGTGAAGTCTGGAGGGTGAATCAGAAGAAGTAGAAGAAGGAGAAGGAGAAGGTGAAGTCTGGAGGGTGAATCAGAAGAAGCAGAAGAAGGAGAAGGAGAAGGTGAAGTCTGGAGGGTGAATCAGAAGAAGCAGAAGAAGGAGAAGGAGATGATGAAGTCTGGAGGGTGAATCAGAAGATGTAGAAGAAGGAGAAGGAGAAGGTGAAGTCTGGAGGGTGAATCAGAAGAAGCAGAAGAAGGAGAAGGAGAAGGTGAAGTCTGGAGGGTGAATCAGAAGAAGTAGAAGAAGGAGAAGGAGAAGGTGAAGTCTGGAGGGTGAAGCAGAAGAAGTAGAAGAAGGAGAAGGAGAAGGTGAAGTCAGGAGGGTGAATCAGAAGAAGTAGAAGAAGGAGAAGGAGAAGGTGAAGTCAGGAGGGTGAATCAGAAGAAGCAGAAGAAGGAGATAGAGAAGGTGAAGTCTGGAGGGTGAATCAGAAGAATCAGAAGAAGGAGAAGGAGAAGGTGAAGTCTGGAGGGTGAAGCAGAAGAAGCAGAAGAAAGAGAAGGAGAAGGTGAAGTCTGGAGGGTGAAGCAGAAGAAACAGAAGAAGGAGAAGGAGAAGGTGAAGACTGGAGGGTGAATCAGAAGAAGTAGAAGAAGGAGAAGGAGAAGGTGAAGTCTGGAGGGTGAATCAGAAGAAGTAGAAGAAGGAGAAGGAGAAGGTGAAGTCTGGAGGGTGAATCAGAAGAAGCAGAAGAAGGAGAAGGAGAAGGTGAAGTCTGGAGGGTGAATCAGAAGAAGCAGAAGAAGGAGAAGGAGAAGATGAAGTCTGGAGGGTGAATCAGAAGAAGTAGAAGAAGGAGAAGGAGAAGGTGAGGTCTGGAGGGTGAATCAGAAGAAGCAGAAGAAGGAGAAGGAGAAGGTGAAGTCTGGAGGGTGAATCAGAAGAAGGAGAAGAAGGAGAAGGAGAAGGTGAAGTCTGGAGGGTGAATCAGAAGAAGCAGAAGAAGGAGAAGGAGAAGGTGAAGTCAGGAGGGTGAATCAGAAGAAGCAGAAGAAGGAGAAGGAGAAGGTGAAGTTAGGAGGGTGAATCAGAAGAAGCAGAAGAAGGAGAAGGAGCAGGTGAAGTCAGGGGGGTGTAGCAGAAGAAGGAAAAGAAGGAGAAGGAGAAGGTGAAGTCAGGACGGTGAAGCAGAAGAAGCAGAAGAAGGAGAAGGAGAAGGTGAAGCCTGGAGGGCGCAGCAGAAGAAGCAGAAGAAGGAGAAGGAGAAGGTGAAGTCTGGAGTGTGAAGCAGAAGAAGCAGAAGAAGGAGAAGGAGAAGGTGAAGTCTGGAGGGCGCAGCAGAAGAAGCAGAAGAAGGAGAATGAGAAGGTGAAGTCTGGAGGGTGAATCAGAAGAAGCAGAAGAAGGAGAAGGAGAAGGTGAAGTCTGGAGGTTGAATCAGATTAAGTAGAAGAAGGAGAAGGAGAAGGTGAAGTCTGGAGGGTGAAGCAGAAGAAGTAGAAGAAGGAGAAGGAGAAGGTGAAGTCAGGAGGGTGAATCAGAAGAAGTAGAAGAAGGAGAAGGAGAAGGTGAAGTCAGGAGGGTGAATCAGAAGAAGCAGAAGAAGGAGAAGGAGAAGGTGAAGTCTGGAGGGTGAATCAGAAGAATCAGAAGAAGGAGAAGGAGAAGGTGAAGTCTGGAGGGTGAATCAGAACAAGCAGAAGAAAGAGAAGGAGAAGGTGAAGTCTGGAGGGTGAAGCAGAAGAAACAGAAGAAGGAGAAGGAGAAGGTGAAGACTGGAGGGTGAATCAGAAGAAGTAGAAGAAGGAGAAGAAGAAGGTGAAGTCTGGAGGGTGAATCAGAAGAAGTAGAAGAAGGAGAAGGAGAAGTTGAAGTCTGGAGGGTGAATCAGAAGAAGCAGAAGAAGGAGAAGGAGAAGGTGAAGTCTGGAGGGTGAATCAGAAGAAGCAGAAGAAGGAGAAGGAGAAGATGAAGTCTGGAGGGTGAATCAGAAGAAGTAGAAGAAGGAGAAGGAGAAGGTGAAGTCTGGAGGGTGAATCAGAAGAAGTAGAAGAAGGAGAAGGAGAAGATGAAGTCTGGAGGGTGAATCAGAAGAAACAGAAGAAGGAGAAGGAGAAGGTGAAGTCTGGAGGGTGAATCAGAAGAAGTAGAAGAAGGAGAAGGAGAAGGTGTAGTCTGGAGGGTGAATCAGAAGAAGTAGACGAAGGAGAAGGAGAAGGTGAAGTCTGGAGGGTGAATCAGAAGAAGCAGAAGAAGGAGAAGGAGAAGGTGAAGTCTGGAGGGTGAATCAGATGAAGTAGAAGAAGGAGAAGGAGAAGGTGAAGTCTGGAGGGTGAATCAGAAGAAGCAGAAGAAGGAGAAGGAGAAGGTGAAGTCTGGAGGGTGAATCAGAAGAAACAGAAGAAGGAGAAGGAGAAGGTGAAGTCTGGAGGGTGAATCAGAAGAAGTAGAAGAAGGAGAAGGAGAAGTTGAAGTATGGAGGGTGAAGCAGAGGAAGTAGAAGATGGAGAAGGAGAAGGTGAAGTCAGGAGGGTGAATCAGAAGAAGTAGAAGAAGGAGAAGGAGAAGGTGAAGTCAGGAGGGTGTATCAGAAGAAGCAGAAGATGGAGAAGGAGAAGGTGAAGTCTGGAGGGTGAATCAGAAGAATCAGAAGAAGGAGAAGGAGAAGGTGAAGTCTGGAGGGTGAATCAGAAGAAGCAGAGGAAGGAGAAGGTGAGGGTGAAGTCTGGAGGGTGAATCAGAAGAAGCAGAATAAGGAGAAGGAGAAGGTGAAGTCCGGAGGGTGAATCAGAAGAAGTAGAAGAAGGAGAAGGAGAAGGTGAAGTCTGGAGGGTGAATCAGAAGAAGCAGAAGAAGGAGAAGGAGAAGGTGAAGTCTGGAGGGTGAATCAGAAGAAGCAGAAGAAGGAGAAGGAGAAGATGAAGTCTGGAGGGTGAATCAGAAGAAGTAGAAGAAGGAGAAGGAGAAGGTGAGGTCTGGAGGGTGAATCAGAAGAAGCAGAAGAAGGAGAAGGAGAAGGTGAAGTCTGGAGGGTGAATCAGAAGAAGGAGAAGAAGGAGAAGGAGAAGGTGAAGTCTGGAGGGTGAATCAGAAGAAGCGGAAGAAGGAGAAGGAGAAGGTGAAGTCAGGAGGGTGAATCAGAAGAAGCAGAAGAAGGAGAAGGAGAAGGTGAAGTTAGGAGGGTGAATCAGAAGAAGCAGAAGAAGGAGAAGGAGCAGGTGAAGTCAGGGGGGTGTAGCAGAAGAAGTAGAAGAAGGAGAAGGAGAAGGTGAAGTCAGGACGGTGAAGCAGAAGAAGCAGAAGAAGGAGAAGGAGAAGGTGAAGCCTGGAGGGCGCAGCAGAAGAAGCAGAAGAAGGAGAAGGAGAAGGTGAAGTCTGGAGTGTGAAGCAGAAGAAGCAGAAGAAGGAGAAGGAGAAGGTGAAGTCTGGAGGGCGCAGCAGAAGAAGCAGAAGATGGAGAATGAGAAGGTGAAGTCTGGAGGGTGAATCAGAAGAAGCAGAAGAAGGAGAAGGAGAAGGTGAAGTCTGGAGGTTGAATCAGAAGAAGTAGAAGAAGGAGAAGGAGAAGGTGAAGTCTGGAGGGTGAAGCAGAAGAAGTAGAAGAAGGAGAAGGAGAAGGTGAAGTCAGGAGGGTGAATCAGAAGAAGTAGAAGAAGGAGAAGGAGAAGGTGAAGTCAGGAGGGTGAATCAGAAGAAGCAGAAGAAGGAGAAGGAGAAGGTGAAGTCTGGAGGGTGAATCAGAAGAATCAGAAGAAGGAGAAGGAGAAGGTGAAGTCTGGAGGGTGAATCAGAAGAAGCAGAAGAAAGAGAAGGAGAAGGTGAAGTCTGGAGGGTGAAGCAGAAGAAACAGAAGAAGGAGAAGGAGAAGGTGAAGACTGGAGGGTGATTCAGAAGAAGTAGAAGAAGGAGAAGGAGAAGGTGAAGTCTGGAGGGTGAATCAGAAGAAGTAGAAGAAGGAGAAGGAGAAGTTGAAGTCTGGAGGGTGAATCAGAAGAAGCAGAAGAAGGAGAAGGAGAAGGTGAAGTCTGGAGGGTGAATCAGAAGAAGCAGAAGAAGGAGAAGGAGAAGATGAAGTCTGGACGGTGAATCAGAAGAAGTAGAAGAAGGAGAAGGAGAAGGTGAAGTCTGGAGGGGGAATCAGAAGAAGTAGAAGAAGGAGAAGGAGAAGATGACGTCCGGAGGGTGAATCAGAAGAAACAGAAGAAGGAGAAGGAGAAGGTGAAGTCTGGAGGGTGAATCAGAAGAAGTAGAAGAAGGAGAAGGAGAAGGTGTAGTCTGGAGGGTGAATCAGAAGAAGTAGACGAAGGAGAAGGAGAAGGTGAAGTCTGGAGGGTGAATCAGAAGAAGCAGAAGAAGGAGAAGGAGAAGGTGAAGTCTGGAGGGTGAATCAGATGAATTAGCAGAAGGAGAAGGAGAAGGTGAAGTCTGGAGGGTGAATCAGAAGAAGCAGAAGAAGGAGAAGGAGAAGGTGAAGTCTGGAGGGTGAATCAGAAGAAGCAGAAGAAGGAGAAGGAGAAGGTGAAGTCTGGAGGGTGAATCAGAAGAAGCAGAAGAAGGAGAAGGAGAAGGTGAAGTCTGGAGGGTGAATCAGAAGAAGCAGAATAAGGAGAAGGAGAAGGTTAAGTCTGGAGGGTGAATCAGAAGAAGCAGAAGAAGGAGAAGGAGGAGGTGAAGTCTGGAGGGTGAATCAGAAGAAGTAGAAGAAGGAGAAGGAGAAGGTGAAGTCTGGAGGGTGAAGCAGAAGAAGTAGAAGAAGGAGAAGGAGAAGGTGAAGTCAGGAGGGTGAATCAGAAGAAGTAGAAGAAGGAGAAGGAGAAGGTGAAGTCTGGAGGGTGAATCAGAAGAATCAGAAGAAGGAGAAGGAGAAGGTGAAGTCTGGAGGGTGAAGCAGAAGAAGCAGAAGAAAGAGAAGGAGAAGGTGAAGTCTGGAGGGTGAAGCAGAAGAAACAGAAGAAGGAGAAGGAGAAGGTGAAGACTGGAGGGTGAATCAGAAGAAGTAGAAGAAGGAGAAGGAGAAGGTGAAGTCTGGAGGGTGAATCAGAAGAAGTAGAAGAAGGAGAAGGAGAAGGTGAAGTCTGGAGGGTGAATCAGAAGAAGCAGAAGAAGGAGAAGGAGAAGGTGAAGTCTGGAGGGTGAATCAGAAGAAGCAGAAGAAGGAGAAGGAGAAGATGAAGTCTGGAGGGTGAATCAGAAGAAGTAGAAGAAGGAGAAGGAGAAGATGAGGTCTGGAGGGTGAATCAGAAGAAGCAGAAGAAGGAGAAGGAGAAGGTGAAGTCTGGAGGGTGAATCAGAAGAAGGAGAAGAAGGAGAAGGAGAAGGTGAAGTCTGGAGGGTGAATCAGAAGAAGCAGAAGAAGGAGAAGGAGAAGGTGAAGTCAGGAGGGTGAATCAGAAGAAGCAGAAGAAGGAGAAGGAGAAGGTGAAGTTAGGAGGGTGAATCAGAAGAAGCAGAAGAAGGAGAAGGAGCAGGTGAAGTCAGGGGGTGTAGCAGAAGAAGGAGAAGAAGGAGAAGGAGAAGGTGAAGTCAGGACGGTGAAGCAGAAGAAGCAGAAGAAGGAGAAGGAGAAGGTGAAGCCTGGAGGACGCAGCAGAAGAAGCAGAAGAAGGAGAAGGAGAAGGTGAAGTCTGGAGTGTGAAGCAGAAGAAGCAGAAGAAGGAGAAGGAGAAGGTGAAGTCTGGAGGGCGCAGCAGAAGAAGCAGAAGAAGGAGAATGAGAAGGTGAAGTCTGGAGGGTGAATCAGAAGAAGCAGAAGAAGGAGAAGGAGAAGGTGAAGTCTGGAGGTTGAATCAGAAGAAGTAGAAGAAGGAGAAGGAGAAGGTGAAGTCTGGAGGGTGAAGCAGAAGAATTAGAAGAAGGAGAAGGAGAAGGTGAAGTCAGGAGGGTGAATCAGAAGAAGTAGAAGAAGGAGAAGGAGAAGGTGAAGTCAGGAGGGTGAATCAGAAGAAGCAGAAGAAGGAGAAGGAGAAGGTGAAGTCTGGAGGGTGAATCAGAAGAATCAGAAGAAGGAGAAGGAGAAGGTGAAGTCTGGAGGGTGAATCAGAAGAAGCAGAAGAAGGAGAAGGAGAAGGTGAAGTCTGGAGGGTGAATCAGAAGAAGCAGAAGAAGGAGAAGGAGAAGGTGAAGTCTGGAGGGTGAAGCAGAAGAAGTAGAAGAATGAGAAGGAGAAGATGAAGTCTGGAGGGTGAATCAGAAGAAACAGAAGAAGGAGAAGGAGAAGGTGAAGTCTGGAGGGTGAATCAGAAGAAGTAGAAGAAGGAGAAGGAGAAGGTGTAGTCTGGAGGGTGAATCAGAAGAAGTAGACGAAGGAGAAGGAGAAGGTGAAGTCTGGAGGGTGAATCAGAAGAAGCAGAAGAATGAGAAGGAGAAGGTGAAGTCTGGAGGGTGAATCAGATGAAGTAGAAGAAGGAGAAGGAGAAGGTGAATTCTGGAGGGTGAATCAGAAGAAGCAGAAGAAGGAGAAGGTGAAGTCTGGAGGGTGAATCAGAAGAAGCAGAAGAAGGAGAAGGAGAAGGTGAAGTCTGGAGGGTGAATCAGAAGAAGCAGAAGAAGGAGAAGGAGAAGGTGAAGTCTGGAGGGTGAATCAGAAGAAGCAGAATAAGGAGAAGGAGAAGGTTAAGTCTGGAGGGTGAATCAGAAGAAGCAGAAGAAGGAGAAGGAGGAGGTGAAGTCTGGAGGGTGAATCAGAAGAAGTAGAAGAAGGAGAAGGAGAAGGTGAAGTCTGGAGGGTGAAGCAGAAGAAGTAGAAGAAGGAGAAGGAGAAGGTGAAGTCAGGAGGGTGAATCAGAAGAAGTAGAAGAAGGAGAAGGAGAAGGTGAAGTCTGGAGGGTGAATCAGAAGAATCAGAAGAAGGAGAAGGAGAAGGTGAAGTCTGGAGGGTGAAGCAGAAGAAGCAGAAGAAAGAGAAGGAGAAGGTGAAGTCTGGAGGGTGAAGCAGAAGAAACAGAAGAAGGAGAAGGAGAAGGTGAAGACTGGAGGGTGAATCAGAAGAAGTAGAAGAAGGAGAAGGAGAAGGTGAAGTCTGGAGGGTGAATCAGAAGAAGTAGAAGAAGGAGAAGGAGAAGGTGAAGTCTGGAGGGTGAATCAGAAGAAGCAGAAGAAGGAGAAGGAGAAGGTGAAGTCTGGAGGGTGAATCAGAAGAAGCAGAAGAAGGAGAAGGAGAAGATGAAGTCTGGAGGGTGAATCAGAAGAAGTAGAAGAAGGAGAAGGAGAAGATGAGGTCTGGAGGGTGAATCAGAAGAAGCAGAAGAAGGAGAAGGAGAAGGTGAAGTCTGGAGGGTGAATCAGAAGAAGGAGAAGAAGGAGAAGGAGAAGGTGAAGTCTGGAGGGTGAATCAGAAGAAGCAGAAGAAGGAGAAGGAGAAGGTGAAGTCAGGAGGGTGAATCAGAAGAAGCAGAAGAAGGAGAAGGAGAAGGTGAAGTTAGGAGGGTGAATCAGAAGAAGCAGAAGAAGGAGAAGGAGCAGGTGAAGTCAGGGGGTGTAGCAGAAGAAGGAGAAGAAGGAGAAGGAGAAGGTGAAGTCAGGACGGTGAAGCAGAAGAAGCAGAAGAAGGAGAAGGAGAAGGTGAAGCCTGGAGGACGCAGCAGAAGAAGCAGAAGAAGGAGAAGGAGAAGGTGAAGTCTGGAGTGTGAAGCAGAAGAAGCAGAAGAAGGAGAAGGAGAAGGTGAAGTCTGGAGGGCGCAGCAGAAGAAGCAGAAGAAGGAGAATGAGAAGGTGAAGTCTGGAGGGTGAATCAGAAGAAGCAGAAGAAGGAGAAGGAGAAGGTGAAGTCTGGAGGTTGAATCAGAAGAAGTAGAAGAAGGAGAAGGAGAAGGTGAAGTCTGGAGGGTGAAGCAGAAGAATTAGAAGAAGGAGAAGGAGAAGGTGAAGTCAGGAGGGTGAATCAGAAGAAGTAGAAGAAGGAGAAGGAGAAGGTGAAGTCAGGAGGGTGAATCAGAAGAAGCAGAAGAAGGAGAAGGAGAAGGTGAAGTCTGGAGGGTGAATCAGAAGAATCAGAAGAAGGAGAAGGAGAAGGTGAAGTCTGGAGGGTGAATCAGAAGAAGCAGAAGAAGGAGAAGGAGAAGGTGAAGTCTGGAGGGTGAATCAGAAGAAGCAGAAGAAGGAGAAGGAGAAGGTGAAGTCTGGAGGGTGAAGCAGAAGAAGTAGAAGAATGAGAAGGAGAAGATGAAGTCTGGAGGGTGAATCAGAAGAAACAGAAGAAGGAGAAGGAGAAGGTGAAGTCTGGAGGGTGAATCAGAAGAAGTAGAAGAAGGAGAAGGAGAAGGTGTAGTCTGGAGGGTGAATCAGAAGAAGTAGACGAAGGAGAAGGAGAAGGTGAAGTCTGGAGGGTGAATCAGAAGAAGCAGAAGAATGAGAAGGAGAAGGTGAAGTCTGGAGGGTGAATCAGATGAAGTAGAAGAAGGAGAAGGAGAAGGTGAATTCTGGAGGGTGAATCAGAAGAAGCAGAAGAAGGAGAAGGTGAAGTCTGGAGGGTGAATCAGAAGAAGCAGAAGAAGGAGAAGGAGAAGGTGAAGTCTGGAGGGTGAATCAGAAGAAGTAGAAGAAGGAGAAGGAGAAGTTGAAGTCTGGAGGGTGAAGCAGAGGAAGTAGAAGATGGAGAAGGAGAAGGTGAAGTCAGGAGGGTGAATCAGAAGAAGTAGAAGAAGGAGAAGGAGAAGGTGAAGTCAGGAGGGTGAATCAGAAGAAGCAGAAGATGGAGAAGGAGAAGGTGAAGTCTGGAGGGTGAATCAGAAGAAGCAGAAGAAGGAGAAGGAGAAGGTGAAGTCTGGAGGGTGAATCAGAAGAAGCAGAAGAAGGAGAAGGAGAAGGTGAAGTCTGGAGGGTGAAGCAGAAGAAGTAGAAGAAGGAGAAGGAGAAGGTGAAGTCAGGAGGGTGAATCAGAAGAAGTAGAAGAAGGAGAAGGAGAAGGTGAAGTCAGGAGGGTGAATCAGAAGAAGCAGAAGAAGGAGAAGGAGAAGGTGAAGTCTGGAGGGTGAATCAGAAGAATCAGAAGAAGGAGAAGGAGAAGGTGAAGTCTGGAGGGTGAATCAGAAGAAGCAGAAGAAAGAGAAGGAGAAGGTGAAGTCTGGAGGGTGAAGCAGAAGAAACAGAAGAAGGAGAAGGAGAAGGTGAAGACTGGAGGGTGAATCAGAAGAAGTAGAAGAAGGAGAAGGAGAAGGTGAAGTCTGGAGGGTGAATCAGAAGAAGTAGAAGAAGGAGAAGGAGAAGGTGAAGTCTGGAGGGTGAATCAGAAGAAGCAGAAGAAGGAGAAGGAGAAGGTGAAGTCTGGAGGGTGAATCAGAAGAAGCAGAAGAAGGAGAAGGAGAAGATGAAGTCTGGAGGGTGAATCGGAAGAAGTAGAAGAAGGAGAAGGAGAAGGTGAAGTCTGGAGGGTGAATCAGAAGAAGTAGAAGAAGGAGAAGGAGAAGTTGAAGTCTGGAGGGTGAATCAGAAGAAGCAGAAGAAGGAGAAGGAGAAGGTGAAGTCTGGAGGGTGAATCAGAAGAAGCAGACGAAGGAGAAGGAGAAGATGAAGTCTGGAGGGTGAATCAGAAGAAGTAGAAGAAGGAGAAGGAGAAGGTGAAGTCTGGAGGGTGAATCAGAAGAAGTAGAAGAAGGAGAAGGAGAAGATGAAGTCTGGAGGGTGAATCAGAAGAAACAGATGATGGAGAAGGAGAAGGTGAAGTCTGGAGGGTGAATCAGAAGAAGTAGAAGAATGAGAAGGAGAAGGTGTAGTCTGGAGGGTGAATCAGAAGAAGTAGACGAAGGAGAAGGAGAAGGTGAAGTCTGGAGGGTGAATCAGAAGAAGCAGAAGAAGGAGAAGGAGAAGGTGAAGTCTGGAGGGTGAATCAGAATACGTAGAAGAAGGAGAAGGAGAAGGTGAAGTCTGGAGGGTGAATCAGAAGAAGCAGAAGAAGGAGAAGTAGAAGGTGAAGTCTGGAGGGTGAATCAGAAGAAGCAGAAGAAGGAGAAGGAGAAGGTGAAGTCTGGAGGGTGAATCAGAAGAAGTAGAAGAAGGAGAAGGAGAAGTTGAAGTCTGGAGGGTGAAGCAGAAGAAGTAGAAGAAGGAGAAGGAGAAGGTGAAGTCAGGAGGGTGAATCAGAAGAAGTAGAAGAAGGAGAAGGAGAAGGTGAAGTCAGGAGGGTGAATCAGAAGAAGCAGAAGAAGGAGATAGAGAAGGTGAAGTCTGGAGGGTGAATCAGAAGAATCAGAAGAAGGAGAAGGAGAAGGTGAAGTCTGGAGGGTGAAGCAGAAGAAGCAGAAGAAAGAGAAGGAGAAGGTGAAGTCTGGAGGGTGAAGCAGAAGAAACAGAAGAAGGAGAAGGAGAAGGTGAAGACTGGAGGGTGAATCAGAAGAAGTAGAAGAAGGAGAAGGAGAAGGTGAAGTCTGGAGGGTGAATCAGAAGAAGGAGAAGAAGGAGAAGGAGAAGGTGAAGTCTGGAGGGTGAATCAGAAGAAGCAGAAGAAGGAGAAGGAGAAGGTGAAGTCTGGAGGGTGAATCAGAAGAAGCAGAAGAAGGAGAAGGAGAAGATGAAGTCTGGAGGGTGAATCAGAAGAAGTAGAAGAAGGAGAAGGAGAAGGTGAGGTCTGGAGGGTGAATCAGAAGAAGCAGAAGAAGGAGAAGGAGAAGGTGAAGTCTGGAGGGTGAATCAGAAGAAGCAGAAGAAGGAGAAGGAGAAGGTGAAGTCTGGAGGGTGAATCAGAAGAAGCAGAAGAAGGAGAAGGAGAAGGTGAAGTCAGGAGGGTGAATCAGAAGAAGCAGAAGAAGGAGAAGGAGAAGGTGAAGTTAGGAGGGTGAATCAGAAGAAGCAGAAGAAGGAGAAGGAGCAGGTGAAGTCAGGGGGGTGTAGCAGAAGAAGTAGAAGAAGGAGAAGGAGAAGGTGAAGTCAGGACGGTGAAGCAGAAGAAGCAGAAGAAGGAGAAGGAGAAGGTGAAGCCTGGAGGGCGCAGCAGAAGAAGCAGAAGAAGGAGAAGGAGAAGGTGAAGTCTGGAGTGCGAAGCAGAAGAAGCAGAAGAAGGAGAAGGAGAAGGTGAAGTCTGGAGGGCGCAGCAGAAGAAGCAGAAGAAGGAAAATGAAAAGGTGAAGTCTGGAGGGTGAATCAGAAGAAGCAGAAGAAGGAGAAGGAGAAGGTGAAGTCTGGAGGTTGAATCAGAAGAAGTAGAAGAAGGAGAAGGAGAAGGTGAAGTCTGGAGGGTGAAGCAGAAGAAGTAGAAGAAGGAGAAGGAGAAGGTGAAGTCAGGAGGGTGAATCAGAAGAAGTAGAAGAAGGAGAAGGAGAAGATGAAGTCAGGAGGGTGAATCAGAAGAAGCAGAAGAAGGAGAAGGAGAAGGTGAAGTCTGGAGGGTGAATCAGAAGAATCAGAAGAAGGAGAAGGGGAAGGTGAAGTCTGGAGGGTGAATCAGAAGAAGCAGAAGAAAGAGAAGGAGAAGGTGAAGTCTGGAGGGTGAAGCAGAAGAAACAGAAGAAGGAGAAGGAGAAGGTGAAGACTGGAGGGTGAATCAGAAGAAATAGAAGAAGGAGAAGGAGAAGGTGAAGTCTGGAGGGTGAATCAGAAGAAGTAGAAGAACGAGAAGGAGAAGTTGAAGTCTGGAGGGTGAATCAGAAGAAGCAGAAGAAGGAGAAGGAGAAGGTGAAGTCTGGAGGGTGAATCAGAAGAAGCAGAAGAAGGAGAAGGAGAAGATGAAGTCTGGAGGGTGAATCAGAAGAAGTAGAAGAAGGAGAAGGAGAAGGTGAAGTCTGGAGGGTGAATCAGAAGAAGTAGAAGAAGGAGAAGGAGAATATGAAGTCTGGAGGGTGAATCAGAAGAAACAGAAGAAGGAGAAGGAGAAGGTGAAGTCTGGAGGGTGAATCAGAAGAAGTAGAAGAAGGAGAAGGAGAAGGTGTAGTCTGGAGGGTGAATCAGAAGAAGTAGACGAAGGAGAAGGAGAAGGTCAAGTCTGGAGGGTGAATCAGAAGAAGCAGAAGAAGGAGAAGGAGAAGGTGAAGTCTGGAGGGTGAATCAGATGAAGGAGAAGAAGGAGAAGGAGAAGGTGAAGTCTGGAGGGTGAATCAGAAGAAGCAGAAGAAGGAGAAGGAGAAGGTAAAGTCTGGAGGGTGAATCAGAAGAAGCAGAAGAAGGAGAAGGAGAAGGTGAAGTCTGGAGGGTGAATCAGAAGAAGTAGAAGATGGAGAAGGAGAAGGTGAAGTCCGGAGGGTGAATCAGAAGAAGTAGAAGAAGGAGAAGGAGAAGGTGAAGTCAGGAGGGTGAATCAGAAGAAGCAGAAGATGGAGAAGGAGAAGGTGAAGTCTGGAGGGTGAATCAGAAGAATCAGAAGAAGGAGAAGGAGAAGGTGAAGTCTGGAGGGTGAATCAGAAGAAGCAGAGGAAGGAGAAGGAGAAGGTGAAGTCTGGAGGGTGAATCAGAAGAAGCAGTAGAAGGAGAAGGAGAATGTGAAGTCTGGAGGGTGAATCAGAAGAAGTAGAAGAAGGAGAAGGAGAAGGTGAAGTCTGGAGGGTGAAGCAGAAGAAGTAGAAGAAGGAGAAGGAGAAGGTGAAGTCAGGAGGGTGAATCAGAAGAAGTAGAAGAAGGAGAAGGTGAAGTCAGGAGGGTGAATCAGAAGAAGCAGAAGAAGGAGAAGGAGAAGGTGAAGTCTGAAGGGTGAATCAGAAGAATCAGAAGAAGGAGAAGGAGAAGGTGAAGTCTGGAGGGTGAATCAGAAGAAGCAGAAGAAAGAGAAGGAGAAGGTGAAGTCTGGAGGGTGAAGCAGAAGAAACAGAAGAAGGAGAAGGAGAAGGTGAAGACTGGAGGGTGAATCAGAAGAAGTAGAAGAAGGAGAAGGAGAAGGTGAAGTCTGGAGGGTGAATCAGAAGAAGTAGAAGAAGGAGAAGGAGAAGGTGAAGTCTGGAGGGTGAATCAGAAGAAGCAGAAGAAGGAGAAGGAGAAGGTGAAGTCTGGAGGGTGAATCAGAAGAAGCAGAAGAAGGAGAAGGAGAAGATGAAGTCTGGAGGGTGAATCGGAAGAAGTAGAAGAAGGAGAAGGAGAAGGTGAAGTCTGGAGGGTGAATCAGAAGAAGTAGAAGAAGGAGAAGGAGAAGTTGAAGTCTGGAGGGTGAATCAGAAGAAGCAGAAGAAGGAGAAGGAGAAGGTGAAGTCTGGAGGGTGAATCAGAAGAAGCAGAGGAAGGAGAAGGAGAAGATGAAGTCTGGAGGGTGAATCAGAAGAAGTAGAAGAAGGAGAGGGAGAAGGTGAAGTCTGGAGGGTGAATCAGAAGAAGTAGAAGAAGGAGAAGGAGAAGATGAAGTCTGGAGGGTGAATCAGAAGAAACAGAAGAAGGAGGAGGAGAAGGTGAAGTCTGGAGGGTGAATCAGAAGAAGTATAAGAAGGAGAAGGAGAAGGTGTAGTCTGGAGGGTGAATCAGAAGAAGTAGACGAAGGAGAAGGAGAAGGTGAAGTCTGGAGGGTGAATCATAAGAAGCAGAAGAAGGAGAAGGAGAAGGTGAAGTCTGGAGGGTGAATCAGAAGAAGTAGAAGAAGGAGAAGGAGAAGGTGAAGTCTGGAGGGTGAATCAGAAGAAGCAGAAGAAGGAGAAGGAGAAGGTGAAGTCTGGAGGGTGAATCAGAAGAAGCAGAAGAAGGAGAAGGAGAAGGTGAAGTCTGGAGGGTGAATCAGAAGAAGTAGAAGAAGGAGAAGGAGAAGTTGAAGTCTGGAGCGTGAAGCAGAAGAAGTAGAAGATGGAGAAGGAGAAGGTGAAGTCAGGAGGGTGAATCAGAAGAAGTAGAAGAAGGAGAAGGAGAAGGTGAAGTCAGGAGGGTGAATCAGAAGAAGCAGAAGATGGAGAAGGAGAAGGTGAAGTCTGGAGGGTGAATCAGAAGAATCAGAAGAAGGAGAAGGAGAAGGTGAAGTCTGGAGGGTGAATCAGAAGAAGCAAAGGAAGGAGAAGGAGAAGGTGAAGTCTGGAGGGTGAATCAGAAGAAGCAGAATAAGGAGAAGGAGAAGGTGAAGTCTGGAGGGTGAATCAGAAGAAGCAGAATAAGGAGAAGGAGAAGGTGAAGTCTGGAGGGTGAATCAGAAGAAGCAGAAGAAGGAGAAGGAGAAGGTGAAGTCTGGAGGGTGAATCAGAAGAAGTAGAAGAAGGAGAAGGAGAAGGTGAAGTCTGGAGGGTGAAGCAGAAGAAGTAGAAGAAGGAGAAGGAGAAGGTGAAGTCAGGAGGGTGAATCAGAAGAAGTGGAAGAAGGAGAAGGAGAAGGTGAAGTCAGGAGGGTGAATCAGAAGAAGCAGAAGAAGGAGAAGGAGAAGGTGAAGTCTGGAGGGTGAATCAGAAGAAGTAGAAGAAGGAGAAGGAGAAGATGAAGTCTGGAGGGTGAATCAGAAGAAACAGAAGAAGGAGGAGGAGAAGGTGAAGTCTGGAGGGTGAATCAGAAGAAGTAGAAGAAGGAGAAGGAGAAGGTGTAGTCTGGAGGGTGAATCAGAAGAAGTAGACGAAGGAGAAGGAGAAGGTGAAGTCTGGAGGGTGAATCAGAAGAAGCAGAAGAAGGAGAAGGAGAAGGTGAAGTCTGGAGGGTGAATCAGAAGAAGTAGAAGAAGGAGAAGGAGAAGGTGAAGTCTGGAGGGTGAATCAGAAGAAGCAGAAAAGGAGAAGGAGAAGGTGAAGTCTGGAGGGTGAATCAGAAGAAGCAGAAGAAGGAGAAGGAGAAGGTGAAGTCTGGAGGGTGAATCAGAAGAAGTAGAAGAAGGAGAAGGAGAAGTTGAAGTCTGGAGGGTGAAGCAGAAGAAGTAGAAGATGGAGAAGGAGAAGGTGAAGTCAGGAGGGTGAATCAGAAGAAGTAGAAGAAGGAGAAAGAGAAGGTGAAGTCAGGAGGGTGAATCAGAAGAAGCAGAAGATGGAGAAGGAGAAGGTGAAGTCTGGAGGGTGAATCAGAAGAATCAGAAGAAGGAGAAGGAGAAGGTGAAGTCTGGAGGGTGAATCAGAAGAAGCAAAGGAAGGAGAAGGAGAAGGTGAAGTCTGGAGGGTGAATCAGAAGAAGCAGAATAAGGAGAAGGAGAAGGTGAAGTCTGGAGGGTGAATCAGAAGAAGCAGAATAAGGAGAAGGAGAAGGTGAAGTCTGGAGGGTGAATCAGAAGAAGCAGAAGAAGGAGAAGGAGAAGGTGAAGTCTGGAGGGTGAAGCAGAAGAAGTAGAAGAAGGAGAAGGAGAAGGTGAAGTCAGGAGGGTGAATCAGAAGAAGCAGAAGATGGAGAAGGAGAAGGTGAAGTCTGGAGGGTGAATCAGAAGAATCAGAAGAAGGAGAAGGAGAAGGTGAAGTCTGGAGGGTGAATCAGAAGAAGCAAAGGAAGGAGAAGGAGAAGGTGAAGTCTGGAGGGTGAATCAGAAGAAGTAGAAGAAGGAGAAGGAGAAGTTGAAGTCTGGAGCGTGAAGCAGAAGAAGTAGAAGATGGAGAAGGAGAAGGTGAAGTCAGGAGGGTGAATCAGAAGAAGTAGAAGAAGGAGAAGGAGAAGGTGAAGTCAGGAGGGTGAATCAGAAGAAGTAGAAGAAGGAGAAGGAGAAGTTGAAGTCTGGAGGGTGCAGCAGAAGAAGTAGAAGATGGAGAAGGAGAAGGTGAAGTCCGGAGGGTGAATCAGAAGAAGTAGAAGAAGGAGAAGGAGAAGGTGAAGTCAGGAGGGTGAATCAGAAGAAGCAGAAGATGGAGAAGGAGAAGGTGAAGTCTGGAGGGTGAATCAGAAGAATCAGAAGAAGGAGAAGGAGAAGGTGAAGTCTGGAGGGTGAATCAGAAGAAGCAGAGGAAGGAGAAGGAGAAGGTGAAGTCTGGAGGGTGAATCAGAAGAAGCAGTAGAAGGAGAAGGAGAATGTGAAGTCTGGAGGGTGAATCAGAAGAAGTAGAAGAAGGAGAAGGAGAAGGTGAAGTCTGGAGGGTGAAGCAGAAGAAGTAGAAGAAGGAGAAGGAGAAGGTGAAGTCAGGAGGGTGAATCAGAAGAAGTAGAAGAAGGAGAAGGTGAAGTCAGGAGGGTGAATCAGAAGAAGCAGAAGAAGGAGAAGGAGAAGGTGAAGTCTGAAGGGTGAATCAGAAGAATCAGAAGAAGGAGAAGGAGAAGGTGAAGTCTGGAGGGTGAATCAGAAGAAGCAGAAGAAAGAGAAGGAGAAGGTGAAGTCTGGAGGGTGAAGCAGAAGAAACAGAAGAAGGAGAAGGAGAAGGTGAAGACTGGAGGGTGAATCAGAAGAAGTAGAAGAAGGAGAAGGAGAAGGTGAAGTCTGGAGGGTGAATCAGAAGAAGTAGAAGAAGGAGAAGGAGAAGGTGAAGTCTGGAGGGTGAATCAGAAGAAGCAGAAGAAGGAGAAGGAGAAGGTGAAGTCTGGAGGGTGAATCAGAAGAAGCAGAAGAAGGAGAAGGAGAAGATGAAGTCTGGAGGGTGAATCGGAAGAAGTAGAAGAAGGAGAAGGAGAAGGTGAAGTCTGGAGGGTGAATCAGAAGAAGTAGAAGAAGGAGAAGGAGAAGTTGAAGTCTGGAGGGTGAATCAGAAGAAGCAGAAGAAGGAGAAGGAGAAGGTGAAGTCTGGAGGGTGAATCAGAAGAAGCAGAGGAAGGAGAAGGAGAAGATGAAGTCTGGAGGGTGAATCAGAAGAAGTAGAAGAAGGAGAGGGAGAAGGTGAAGTCTGGAGGGTGAATCAGAAGAAGTAGAAGAAGGAGAAGGAGAAGATGAAGTCTGGAGGGTGAATCAGAAGAAACAGAAGAAGGAGGAGGAGAAGGTGAAGTCTGGAGGGTGAATCAGAAGAAGTATAAGAAGGAGAAGGAGAAGGTGTAGTCTGGAGGGTGAATCAGAAGAAGTAGACGAAGGAGAAGGAGAAGGTGAAGTCTGGAGGGTGAATCATAAGAAGCAGAAGAAGGAGAAGGAGAAGGTGAAGTCTGGAGGGTGAATCAGAAGAAGTAGAAGAAGGAGAAGGAGAAGGTGAAGTCTGGAGGGTGAATCAGAAGAAGCAGAAGAAGGAGAAGGAGAAGGTGAAGTCTGGAGGGTGAATCAGAAGAAGCAGAAGAAGGAGAAGGAGAAGGTGAAGTCTGGAGGGTGAATCAGAAGAAGTAGAAGAAGGAGAAGGAGAAGTTGAAGTCTGGAGCGTGAAGCAGAAGAAGTAGAAGATGGAGAAGGAGAAGGTGAAGTCAGGAGGGTGAATCAGAAGAAGTAGAAGAAGGAGAAGGAGAAGGTGAAGTCAGGAGGGTGAATCAGAAGAAGCAGAAGATGGAGAAGGAGAAGGTGAAGTCTGGAGGGTGAATCAGAAGAATCAGAAGAAGGAGAAGGAGAAGGTGAAGTCTGGAGGGTGAATCAGAAGAAGCAAAGGAAGGAGAAGGAGAAGGTGAAGTCTGGAGGGTGAATCAGAAGAAGCAGAATAAGGAGAAGGAGAAGGTGAAGTCTGGAGGGTGAATCAGAAGAAGCAGAATAAGGAGAAGGAGAAGGTGAAGTCTGGAGGGTGAATCAGAAGAAGCAGAAGAAGGAGAAGGAGAAGGTGAAGTCTGGAGGGTGAATCAGAAGAAGTAGAAGAAGGAGAAGGAGAAGGTGAAGTCTGGAGGGTGAAGCAGAAGAAGTAGAAGAAGGAGAAGGAGAAGGTGAAGTCAGGAGGGTGAATCAGAAGAAGTGGAAGAAGGAGAAGGAGAAGGTGAAGTCAGGAGGGTGAATCAGAAGAAGCAGAAGAAGGAGAAGGAGAAGGTGAAGTCTGGAGGGTGAATCAGAAGAAGTAGAAGAAGGAGAAGGAGAAGATGAAGTCTGGAGGGTGAATCAGAAGAAACAGAAGAAGGAGGAGGAGAAGGTGAAGTCTGGAGGGTGAATCAGAAGAAGTAGAAGAAGGAGAAGGAGAAGGTGTAGTCTGGAGGGTGAATCAGAAGAAGTAGACGAAGGAGAAGGAGAAGGTGAAGTCTGGAGGGTGAATCAGAAGAAGCAGAAGAAGGAGAAGGAGAAGGTGAAGTCTGGAGGGTGAATCAGAAGAAGTAGAAGAAGGAGAAGGAGAAGGTGAAGTCTGGAGGGTGAATCAGAAGAAGCAGAAAAGGAGAAGGAGAAGGTGAAGTCTGGAGGGTGAATCAGAAGAAGCAGAAGAAGGAGAAGGAGAAGGTGAAGTCTGGAGGGTGAATCAGAAGAAGTAGAAGAAGGAGAAGGAGAAGTTGAAGTCTGGAGGGTGAAGCAGAAGAAGTAGAAGATGGAGAAGGAGAAGGTGAAGTCAGGAGGGTGAATCAGAAGAAGTAGAAGAAGGAGAAAGAGAAGGTGAAGTCAGGAGGGTGAATCAGAAGAAGCAGAAGATGGAGAAGGAGAAGGTGAAGTCTGGAGGGTGAATCAGAAGAATCAGAAGAAGGAGAAGGAGAAGGTGAAGTCTGGAGGGTGAATCAGAAGAAGCAAAGGAAGGAGAAGGAGAAGGTGAAGTCTGGAGGGTGAATCAGAAGAAGCAGAATAAGGAGAAGGAGAAGGTGAAGTCTGGAGGGTGAATCAGAAGAAGCAGAATAAGGAGAAGGAGAAGGTGAAGTCTGGAGGGTGAATCAGAAGAAGCAGAAGAAGGAGAAGGAGAAGGTGAAGTCTGGAGGGTGAAGCAGAAGAAGTAGAAGAAGGAGAAGGAGAAGGTGAAGTCAGGAGGGTGAATCAGAAGAAGCAGAAGATGGAGAAGGAGAAGGTGAAGTCTGGAGGGTGAATCAGAAGAATCAGAAGAAGGAGAAGGAGAAGGTGAAGTCTGGAGGGTGAATCAGAAGAAGCAAAGGAAGGAGAAGGAGAAGGTGAAGTCTGGAGGGTGAATCAGAAGAAGCAGAATAAGGAGAAGGAGAAGGTGAAGTCTGGAGGGTGAATCAGAAGAAGCAGAATAAGGAGAAGGAGAAGGTGAAGTCTGGAGGGTGAATCAGAAGAAGCAGAAGAAGGAGAAGGAGAAGGTGAAGTCTGGAGGGTGAAGCAGAAGAAGTAGAAGAAGGAGAAGGAGAAGGTGAAGTCTGGAGGGTGAATCAGAAGAAGCAGAAGAAAGAGAAGGAGAAGGTGAAGTCTGGAGGGTGAAGCAGAAGAAACAGAAGAAGGAGAAGGAGAAGGTGAAGACTGGAGGGTGAATCAGAAGAAGTAGAAGAAGGAGAAGGAGAAGGTGAAGTCTGGAGGGTGAATCAGAAGAAGTAGAAGAAGGAGAAGGAGAAGGTGAAGTCTGGAGGGTGAATCAGAAGAAGCAGAAGAAGGAGAAGGAGAAGGTGAAGTCTGGAGGGTGAATCAGAAGAAGCAGAAGAAGGAGAAGGAGAAGATGAAGTCTGGAGGGTGAATCGGAAGAAGTAGAAGAAGGAGAAGGAGAAGGTGAAGTCTGGAGGGTGAATCAGAAGAAGTAGAAGAAGGAGAAGGAGAAGTTGAAGTCTGGAGGGTGAATCAGAAGAAGCAGAAGAAGGAGAAGGAGAAGGTGAAGTCTGGAGGGTGAATCAGAAGAAGCAGAAGAAGGAAAAGGAGAAGATGAAGTCTGGAGGGTGAATCAGAAGAAGTAGAAGAAGGAGAAGGAGAAGGTGAAGTCTGGAGGGTGAATCAGAAGAAGTAGAAGAAGGAGAAGGAGAAGATGAAGTCTGGAGGGTGAATCAGAAGAAACAGAAGAAGGAGGAGGAGAAGGTGAAGTCTGGAGGGTGAATCAGAAGAAGTAGAAAAAGGAGAAGGAGAAGGTGTAGTCTGCAGGGTGAATCAGAAGAAGTAGACGAAGGAGAAGGAGAAGGTGAAGTCTGGAGGGTGAATCAGAAGAAGCAGAAGAAGGAGAAGGAGAAGGTGAAGTCTGGAGGGTGAATCAGAAGAAGTAGAAGAAGGAGAAGGAGAAGGTGAAGTCTGGAGGGTGAATCAGAAGAAGCAGAAGAAGGAGAAGGAGAAGGTGAAGTCTGGAGGGTGAATCAGAAGAAGCAGAAGAAGGAGAAGGAGAAGGTGAAGTCTGGAGGGTGAATCAGAAGAAGTAGAAGAAGGAGAAGGAGAAGTTGAAGTCTGGAGGGTGAAGCAGAAGAAGTAGAAGATGGAGAAGGAGAAGGTGAAGTCAGGAGGGTGAATCAGAAGAAGTAGAAGAAGGAGAACGAGAAGGTGAAGTCAGGAGGGTGAATCAGAAGAAGCAGAAGATGGAGAAGGAGAAGGTGAAGTCTGGAGGGTGAATCAGAAGAATCAGAAGAAGGAGAAGGAGAAGGTGAAGTCTGGAGGGTGAATCAGAAGAAGCAAAGGAAGGAGAAGGAGAAGGTGAAGTCTGGAGGGTGAATCAGAAGAAGCAGAATAAGGAGAAGGAGAAGGTGAAGTCTGGAGGGTGTATCATAAGAAGCAGAATAAGGAGAAGGAGAAGGTGAAGTCTGGAGGGTGAATCAGAAGAAGCAGAAGAAGGAGAAGGAGAAGGTGAAGTCTGGAGGGTGAATCAGAAGAAGTAGAAGAAGGAGAAGGAGAAGGTGAAGTCTGGAGGGTGAAGCAGAAGAAGTAGAAGAAGGAGAAGGAGAAGGTGAAGACAGGAGGGTGAATCAGAAGAAGTGGAAGAAGGAGAAGGAGAAGGTGAAGTCAGGAGGGTGAATCAGAAGAAGCAGAAGAAGGAGAAGGAGAAGGTGAAGTCTGGAGGGTGAATCAGAAGAATCAGAAGAAGGAGAAGGAGAAGGTGAAGTCTGGAGGGTGAATCAGAAGAAGCAGAAGAAAGAGAAGGAGAAGGTGAAGTCTGGAGGGTGAAGCAGAAGAAACAGAAGAAGGAGAAGGAGAAGGTGAAGACTGGAGGGTGAATCAGAAGAAGTAGAAGAAGGAGAAGGAGAAGGTGAAGTCTGGAGGGTGAATCAGAAGAAGTAGAAGAAGGAGAAGGAGAAGGTGAAGTCTGGAGGGTGAATCAGAAGAAGCAGAAGAAGGAGAAGGAGAAGGTGAAGTCTGGAGGGTGAATCAGAAGAAGCAGAAGAAGGAGAAGGAGAAGATGAAGTCTGGAGGGTGAATCGGAAGAAGTAGAAGAAGGAGAAGGAGAAGGTGAAGTCTGGAGGGTGAATCAGAAGAAGTAGAAGAAGGAGAAGGAGAAGTTGAAGTCTGGAGGGTGAATCAGAAGAAGCAGAAGAAGGAGAAGGAGAAGGTGAAGTCTGGAGGGTGAATCAGAAGAAGCAGAAGAAGGAGAAGGAGACGATGAAGTCTGGAGGGTGAATCAGAGGAAGTAGAAGAAGGAGAAGGAGAAGGTGAAGTCTGGAGGGTGAATCAGAAGAAGTAGAAGAAGGAGAAGGAGAAGATGAAGTCTGGAGGGTGAATCAGAAGAAACAGAAGAAGGAGGAGGAGAAGGTGAAGTCTGGAGGGTGAATCAGAAGAAGTAGAAGAAGGAGAAGGAGAAGGTGTAGTCTGGAGGGTGATTCAGAAGAAGTAGACGAAGGAGAAGGAGAAGGTGAAGTCTGGAGGGTGAATCAGAAGAAGCAGAAGAATGAGAAGGAGAAGGTGAAGTCTGGAGGGTGAATCAGAAGAAGTAGAAGAAGGAGAAGGAGAAGGTGAAGTCTGGAGGGTGAATCAGAAGAAGCAGAAGAAGGAGAAGGAGAAGGTGAAGTCTGGAGGGTGAATCAGAAGAAGCAGAAGAAGGAGAAGGAGAAGGTGAAGTCTGGAGGGTGAATCAGAAGAAGTAGAAGAAGGAGAAGGAGAAGTTGAAGTCTGGAGGGTGAAGCAGAAGAAGTAGAAGATGGAGAAGGAGAAGGTGAAGTCAGGAGGGTGAATCAGAAGAAGTAGAAGAAGGAGAAGGAGAAGGTGAAGTCAGGAGGGTGAATCAGAAGAAGCAGAAGATGGAGAAGGAGAAGGTGAAGTCTGGAGGGTGAATCAGAAGAATCAGAAGAAGGAGAAGGAGAAGGTGAAGTCTGGAGGGTGAATCAGAAGAAGCAAAGGAAGGAGAAGGAGAAGGTGAAGTCTGGAGGGTGAATCAGAAGAAGCAGAATAAGGAGAAGGAGAAGGTGAAGTCTGGAGGGTGAATCAGAAGAAGCAGAATAAGGAGAAGGAGAAGGTGAAGTCTGGAGGGTGAATCAGAAGAAGCAGAAGAAGGAGAAGGAGAATGTGAAGTCTGGAGGGTGAATCAGAAGAAGTAGAAGAAGGAGAAGGAGAAGGTGAAGTCTGGAGGGTGAAGCAGAAGAAGTAGAAGAAGGAGAAGGAGAAGGTGAAGTCAGGAGGGTGAATCAGAAGAAGTAGAAGAAGGAGAAGGTGAAGTCAGGAGGGTGAATCAGAAGAAGCAGAAGAAGGAGAAGGAGAAGGTGAAGTCTGGAGGGTGAATCAGAAGAATCAGAAGAAGGAGAAGGAGAAGGTGAAGTCTGGAGGGTGAATCAGAAGAAGCAGAAGAAAGAGAAGGAGAAGGTGAAGTCTGGAGGGTGAAGCAGAAGAAACAGAAGAAGGAGAAGGAGAAGGTGAAGACTGGAGGGTGAATCAGAAGAAGTAGAAGAAGGAGAAGGAGAAGGTGAAGTCTGGAGGGTGAATCAGAAGAAGTAGAAGAAGGAGAAGGAGAAGGTGAAGTCTGGAGGGTGAATCAGAAGAAGCAGAAGAAGGAGAAGGAGAAGGTGAAGTCTGGAGGGTGAATCAGAAGAAGCAGAAGAAGGAGAAGGAGAAGATGAAGTCTGGAGGGTGAATCGGAAGAAGCAGAAGAAGGAGAAGGAGAAGGTGAAGTCTGGAGGGTGAATCAGAAGAAGTAGAAGAAGGAGAAGGAGAAGTTGAAGTCTGGAGGGTGAATCAGAAGAAGCAGAAGAAGGAGAAGGAGAAGGTGAAGTCTGGAGGGTGAATCAGAAGAAGCAGAAGAAGGAGAAGGAGAAGATGAAGTCTGGAGGGTGAATCAGAAGACGTAGAAGAAGGAGAAGGTGAAGTCTGGAGGGTGAATCAGAAGAAGTAGAAGAAGGAGAAGGAGAAGATGAAGTCTGGAGGGTGAATCAGAAGAAACAGAAGAAGGAGGAGGAGAAGGTGAAGTCTGGAGGGTGAATCAGAAGAAGTATAAGAAGGAGAAGGAGAAGGTGTAGTCTGGAGGGTGAATCAGAAGAAGTAGACGAAGGAGAAGGAGAAGGTGAAGTCTGGAGGGTGAATCAGAAGAAGCAGAAGAAGGAGAAGGAGAAGGTGAAGTCTGGAGGGTGAATCAGAAGAAGTAGAAGAAGGAGAAGGAGAAGGTGAAGTCTGGAGGGCGAATCAGAAGAAGCAGAAGAAGGAGAAGGAGAAGGTGAAGTCTGGAGGGTGAATCAGAAGAAGCAGAAGAAGGAGAAGGAGAAGGTGAAGTCTGGAGGGTGAATCAGAAGAAGTAGAAGAAGGAGAAGAAGAAGTTGAAGTCTGGAGGGTGAAGCAGAAGAAGTAGAAGATGGAGAAGGAGAAGGTGAAGTGAGGAGGGTGAATCAGAAGAAGTAGAAGAAGGAGAAGGAGAAGGTGAAGTCAGGAGGGTGAATCAGAAGAAGCAGAAGATGGAGAAGGAGAAGGTGAAGTCTGGAGGGTGAATCAGAAGAATCAGAAGAAGGAGAAGGAGAAGGTGAAGTCTGGAGGGTGAATCAGAAGAAGCAAAGGAAGGAGAAGGAGAAGGTGAAGTCTGGAGGGTGAATCAGAAGAAGCAGAATAAGGAGAAGGAGAAGGTGAAGTCTGGAGGGTGAATCAGAAGAAGCAGAATAAGGAGAAGGAGAAGGTGAAGTCTGGAGGGTGAATCAGAAGAAGCAGAAGAAGGAGAAGGAGAAGGTGAAGTCTGGAGGGTGAATCAGAAGAAGTAGAAGAAGGAGAAGGAGAAGGTGAAGTCTGGAGGGTGAAGCAGAAGAAACAGAAGAAGGAGAAGGAGAAGGTGAAGACTGGAGGGTGAATCAGAAGAAGTAGAAGAAGGAGAAGGAGAAGGTGAAGTCTGGAGGGTGAATCAGAAGAAGTAGAAGAAGGAGAAGGAGAAGGTGAAGTCTGGAGGGTGAATCAGAAGAAGCAGAAGAAGGAGAAGGAGAAGGTGAAGTCTGGAGGGTGAATCAGAAGAAGCAGAAGAAGGAGAAGGAGAAGATGAAGTCTGGAGGGTGAATCGGAAGAAGTAGAAGAAGGAGAAGGAGAAGGTGAAGTCTGGAGGGTGAATCAGAAGAAGTAGAAGAAGGAGAAGGAGAAGTTGAAGTCTGGAGGGTGAATCAGAAGAAGCAGAAGAAGGAGAAGGAGACGGTGAAGTCTGGAGGGTGAATCAGAAGAAGCAGAAGAAGGAAAAGGAGAAGATGAAGTCTGGAGGGTGAATCAGAAGAAGTAGAAGAAGGAGAAGGAGAAGGTGAAGTCTGGAGGGTGAATCAGAAGAAGTAGAAGAAGGAGAAGGAGAAGATGAAGTCTGGAGGGTGAATCAGAAGAAACAGAAGAAGGAGGAGGAGAAGGTGAAGTCTGGAGGGTGAATCAGAAGAAGTAGAAAAAGGAGAAGGAGAAGGTGTAGTCTGCAGGGTGAATCAGAAGAAGTAGACGAAGGAGAAGGAGAAGGTGAAGTCTGGAGGGTGAATCAGAAGAAGCAGAAGAAGGAGAAGGAGAAGGTGAAGTCTGGAGGGTGAATCAGAAGAAGTAGAAGAAGGAGAAGGAGAAGGTGAAGTCTGGAGGGTGAATCAGAAGAAGCAGAAGAAGGAGAAGGAGAAGGTGAAGTCTGGAGGGTGAATCAGAAGAAGCAGAAGAAGGAGAAGGAGAAGGTGAAGTCTGGAGGGTGAATCAGAAGAAGTAGAAGAAGGAGAAGGAGAAGTTGAAGTCTGGAGGGTGAAGCAGAAGAAGTAGAAGATGGAGAAGGAGAAGGTGAAGTCAGGAGGGTGAATCAGAAGAAGTAGAAGAAGGAGAACGAGAAGGTGAAGTCAGGAGGGTGAATCAGAAGAAGCAGAAGATGGAGAAGGAGAAGGTGAAGTCTGGAGGGTGAATCAGAAGAATCAGAAGAAGGAGAAGGAGAAGGTGAAGTCTGGAGGGTGAATCAGAAGAAGCAAAGGAAGGAGAAGGAGAAGGTGAAGTCTGGAGGGTGAATCAGAAGAAGCAGAATAAGGAGAAGGAGAAGGTGAAGTCTGGAGGGTGTATCATAAGAAGCAGAATAAGGAGAAGGAGAAGGTGAAGTCTGGAGGGTGAATCAGAAGAAGCAGAAGAAGGAGAAGGAGAAGGTGAAGTCTGGAGGGTGAATCAGAAGAAGTAGAAGAAGGAGAAGGAGAAGGTGAAGTCTGGAGGGTTAAGCAGAAGAAGTAGAAGAAGGAGAAGGAGAAGGTGAAGACAGGAGGGTGAATCAGAAGAAGTGGAAGAAGGAGAAGGAGAAGGTGAAGTCAGGAGGGTGAATCAGAAGAAGCAGAAGAAGGAGAAGGAGAAGGTGAAGCCTGGAGGGTGAATCAGAAGAATCAGAAGAAGGAGAAGGAGAAGGTGAAGTCTGGAGGGTGAATCAGAAGAAGCAGAAGAAAGAGAAGGAGAAGGTGAAGTCTGGAGGGTGAAGCAGAAGAAACAGAAGAAGGAGAAGGAGAAGGTGAAGACTGGAGGGTGAATCAGAAGAAGTAGAAGAAGGAGAAGGAGAAGGTGAAGTCTGGAGGGTGAATCAGAAGAAGTAGAAGAAGGAGAAGGAGAAGGTGAAGTCTGGAGGGTGAATCAGAAGAAGCAGAAGAAGGAGAAGGAGAAGGTGAAGTCTGGAGGGTGAATCAGAAGAAGCAGAAGAAGGAGAAGGAGAAGATGAAGTCTGGAGGGTGAATCGGAAGAAGTAGAAGAAGGAGAAGGAGAAGGTGAAGTCTGGAGGGTGAATCAGAAGAAGTAGAAGAAGGAGAAGGAGAAGTTGAAGTCTGGAGGGTGAATCAGAAGAAGCAGAAGAAGGAGAAGGAGAAGGTGAAGTCTGGAGGGTGAATCAGAAGAAGCAGAAGAAGGAGAAGGAGACGATGAAGTCTGGAGGGTGAATCAGAGGAAGTAGAAGAAGGAGAAGGAGAAGGTGAAGTCTGGAGGGTGAATCAGAAGAAGTAGAAGAAGGAGAAGGAGAAGATGAAGTCTGGAGGGTGAATCAGAAGAAACAGAAGAAGGAGGAGGAGAAGGTGAAGTCTGGAGGGTGAATCAGAAGAAGTAGAAGAAGGAGAAGGAGAAGGTGTAGTCTGGAGGGTGATTCAGAAGAAGTAGACGAAGGAGAAGGAGAAGGTGAAGTCTGGAGGGTGAATCAGAAGAAGCAGAAGAATGAGAAGGAGAAGGTGAAGTCTGGAGGGTGAATCAGAAGAAGTAGAAGAAGGAGAAGGAGAAGGTGAAGTCTGGAGGGTGAATCAGAAGAAGCAGAAGAAGGAGAAGGAGAAGGTGAAGTCTGGAGGGTGAATCAGAAGAAGCAGAAGAAGGAGAAGGAGAAGGTGAAGTCTGGAGGGTGAATCAGAAGAAGTAGAAGAAGGAGAAGGAGAAGTTGAAGTCTGGAGGGTGAAGCAGAAGAAGTAGAAGATGGAGAAGGAGAAGGTGAAGTCAGGAGGGTGAATCAGAAGAAGTAGAAGAAGGAGAAGGAGAAGGTGAAGTCAGGAGGGTGAATCAGAAGAAGCAGAAGATGGAGAAGGAGAAGGTGAAGTCTGGAGGGTGAATCAGAAGAATCAGAAGAAGGAGAAGGAGAAGGTGAAGTCTGGAGGGTGAATCAG
>NC_140990.1:351726048-351762867 GCF_052327205.1 Somniosus microcephalus | reverse complement strand
CAAAGTAATATTGTATGTACCCAACAAATGTCAAATCGATTGACACCTACAGAATGTTGGAAAACTGTACCTTTTTGCTATGTAAGCTTTGGCAATATGGTTCTCTGTAAACTTTCATGCCAATAAAGCATTTGAATTGAATTGGAATTGGAATTGGACAGAGAGAGATAGACAGAGAGAGATAGAGAGAGTTTGTAAAAGCTGGTGTTTGTGTGAGATGTGGTTCAGGTCTATTATTATCAGCTGTTGCTGGATTAAACCCTATTGATTTCATTCGGGCCTGGTCCACATGTAATGTTGGTGTGTGTATGTGACTTTTTTGCACTTTATTGGTGACTCTCAGTCACCCAGGGAGATATCTGTACACTGACTCGTGTCTCTCAGTCCCTCTCGCTCAGCGAGATATCTGTACCTTGACTGGTGTCTCTCAGTCCCTCTCTCCCAGGGAGATATTTGTGCACTGACTCGTGTCTCTCAGTCCCTCTCGCTCAGCGAGATATCTGTACACTGACTCGTGTATCTCTGTCCCACTCCCTCGGGGAGATATCTGTACACTGACTGGTGTCTCTCAGTCCCTCTCTCTCAGGGAGATATCTGTACACTGACTGGTGTCTCTCAGTACCTCTCCCTCTGGGAGATATCTGCACACTGACTGGTGTCACTCAGTACCTCTCCCTCAGGGAGATATCTGTACACTGACTGGTGTACCGCTCTCTCTATGTGCCTCTCTGTATATTGATCTCTCTCTATAGTTCTGTATCTCTCTCTACCTTTCCGTTATTAATTTATAATTTTATATTTCTTGAAATCTCTACACCTTCTCTCTTTGAAACTCTCAGAATGCCTGTTCTCAATTTCTCTCAGGCCTATTATTTGAGAGAGACATTTTAAAGTTAAACAGAACCTGCTCCAAAGTCACAGGAGATGCAGAACTAGAATGTGTGGTAACACCTTCTGCCTCATCTGGTCTGGTTTTGTATATTCCACCATCTTGTGTGTTTCAAGACTCTGGCGTTGGCCAGACATTGATTACCCATTCCATTGTCTTGGGCTGTTTACTATGAACATCTTAACCTGTTTCTGATCTACACAGGATGCAACAGATCAGAGTGCTGGCCTGGGCAAAACCGGCACCTCCATTCAACAATGGCACTGCAATGATATCATACAGTTCAACAATGCAGGAATGTCGCAAACAGCATTTGATCCCATATCCTCCATTAACTTTAAACACTCAAACCTTTCAGGTGAAGAAACTACATTTACCAGCTAGATTCCAAACCACAACTTCAATTGTTTAAGGCATAAAAAATGTCACAGAAATGTGATTTATTGTTGTTATTTTACAATTTACAAATATACACACAATTTGTGTCACTGAATTATAAACAAAAAGCAGGAAAAGCTATGACTTAACAGAAATAAACATTGGTTTTGTTGTCCAGTAAGAAAGACAAGTCAGACTGACTTGGAAATGTTCACTCATATGTTGACGTAATGATTTATAATTTACCAATTTCGCTTCTGATGCTTTTCTCTCAAACATTCCCCACAATATTAATCCCTGCTCTTATCATGAGGAGTGTTGAATTATTTTAGGTATTTTGCAATTAATAGCGGGAAGCAAACTTCATTGTACTCACAATTTTTAATCTTCTATTTCAAACATTCAACCGAAATCGAATTGTACATTATCAGAGTATTTTCTGTGTCTTTCTCTATAAAAAAAGAGTGGTTTCTTCTAAAGTAGCTTCCTGCAATTTTTATACATCATTACGTAACTCTTGTTTCGATTAACACTCAATTAACCTGTGGAGCCTATACTCATTGGAGTTTAGAAGAATGAGAGGGGATCAACATCAGTAGAGATACATAAATTAATGCAGGGCGCTGGGGGAGAGAGGGTACTGAGTGACTGTGTGAGGGAGCTGGGTTAACGTAGAGGCACAATTAGTAAGACAGGGCGCTGGGGGAGTGGGGTTACTGAGTGACTGTGAGGGAGCTGGATTAACATCAGTAGAGATACAGTCAGTAACACAGGGCACTGGGGGAGAGGGGTTACTGAGTGACAGTGTGAGGGAGCTGGATTAACATCAGTAGAGATACAGTCAGTAACACAGGGCACTGGGGAGAGGGTTTACTGAGTGACAGTGTGAGGGAGCTGGATTAACATCAGTAGAGATACAGTCAGTAACACAGGGCGCTGGGGGAGTGGGGTTACTGAGTGACTGTGTGAGGGAGCAGGATTAACATCAGTAGAGATACAGTCAGTAACACAGGGCGCTGGGGGAGAGAGGTTACTGAGTGACTTGTGAGGGAGCTGGATTAACATCAGTAGAGATACAGTCAGTAACACAGGGCACTGGGGAGTGGGGTTACTGAGTGACTTGTGAGGGAGCAGGATTAACATCAGTAGAGATACAGTCAGTAACACAGGGCGCTGGGGGAGAGGGGTTACTGAGTGACAGTGTGAGGTAGCTGGATTAACATCAGTAGAGATACAGTCAGTGACACAGGGCGCTGGGGGAGAGGGGTTAGTGAGTGGCAGTGTGGGGGAGCTGGATTAACATCAGTAGAGATACAGTCAGTAAGACAGGGCGCTGGGGGAGAGGGGTTACTGAGTGACAGTGTGAGGGAGCTGGGTTAAGTTCAGTAGAGATACAGTCAGTAAGACAGGGCGCTGGGGGAGATGGGTTACTGAGTGACAGTGTGAGGGAGCTGGATTAACATCAGTAAAGATACAGTCAGTAAGACAGGGCGCTGGGGGAGAGGGGTTACTGAATTACAGTGTGAGGGAGCTGGATTAACATCAGTAGAGATACAATCAGTAAGACAGGGCGCTGGGGGAGAGGGTTACTGAGTGACAGTGTGGGGGAGCAGGATTAACATCAGTAGAGATACAGTCAGTAACACAGGGCGCTGGGGGAGTGGGGTTACTGAATTACAGTGTGGGGGAGCAGGGTTAAGTTCAGTAGAGATACAGTCAGTAACACAGGACGCTGGGGGAGAGGGTTACTGAGTGGCAGTGTGGGGGAGCAGGATTAACATCAGTAGAGATACAGTCAGTAACACAGGGCACTGTGGGAGAGTGTTACTGAGTGGCAGTGTGAGGGAGCTGGATTAACATCAGTAGAGATACAGTCAGTAACACAGGGCGCTGAGGGAGAGGGTTACTGAGTGGCAGTGTGTGGGAGCTGGATTAACATCAGTAGAGAAACAGCGAGAGAGTGAGAAACAGTGAGAGAGAGATAAACAGCGAGAGAGAGAAACAGCGAGAGAGAGAGAAACAGTGAGAGAGAGATAAACAGCGAGAGAGAGAAACAGCGAGAGAGAGAGAAACAGCGAGAGAGAGAGAGAGAGAGAGAGCGAGAGAGAAACAGCGAGAGAGAGAGCGAGAAACAGCGAGAGAGAAACAGCGAGAGAGAGAAACAGCGAGAGAGAAACAGCGAGAGAGAGAGCGAGAGAGAGCGAGAGAGAAACAGCGAGAGAGAAACAGCGAGAGAGAGAAACAGCGAGAGAGAAACAGCGAGAGAGAAACAGCGAGAGAGAGAGCGAGAGAGAAACAGTGAGAGAGAGCGAGAGAGAAACAGCGAGAGAGAGAGAGAGCGAGAGAGAAACAGCGAGAGAGAGCGAGAGAGAAACGGCGAGAGAGAGAGTGAGAGAGAAACAGCGAGAGAGAGAGCAAGAGAGAAACAGCGAGAGAGAGAGAAACAGCGAGAGAGAGAAACAGCGAGAGAGAAACAGCGAGAGAGACAGCGAGAGAGAGACACCGAGAGAGAGAGACAGCGAGAGAGAGAGAGAGACAGTGAGAGAGACAGCGAGAGAGAGAGAGAGACAGCGAGAGAGAGAATGCATGCAGAGCCGAACTAGGCAGATACCCACTGATAATAAACATCCAAAAACGAGCACTAAACTTCCTAAATCACCTCAAATCTAGCTCCCCAGACACCCTTCATTTCAAAGCCTTTCAGACCCAAGAGCTAAACCCAGAAAAAAGTCCCCTGAGTCAGCTGCTACTGAAACTAAGTACTCAGCCGGACCCTGACCAGCCCCAGACCAACACAGCCGTCCAAACACCAATCCGAGTGAACCAAATCATTAAAAAATGCAAAGAAACCTACCTGGAACATTGGAACAAAATAACCGAAAGCCAAAGCAGATTAGAATGTTACCGGGCCCTAAAAAGAGAATATAAACTGGCAGACTACCTCACGACCATCAGAGACACAAAACAGAGACAGACCCTCACCAGGTACAGACTAAGCGACCACCAACTGGAAATTGAAAAAGGCAGATACAAGAAATCCTGGCAGCCTAGAGAGAATAGAATATGCGATCAATGTCTGGCTGGCGAGGTTGAAACAGAAATGCATTTCCTCCTAAAATGCGAAAAATTCAACACATCAAGAAACATATTATTCAACAAGCTAAGCCAAACAACCCCAGATTTCAAGGAATTGGATGATCTGTCAAAATTGAGATTAGTCCTAGGAGAAGGAGACAGACCATACCTTGGGGCTAAATATGTAACAACATGTCACAACCTGAGGACTGTTTAAAAGTAAGACTGTTTAAAATTAATATTGAACATACCAAATGAAGTAGAAAGACTGTTTAAAATTAATACTGTTTAAAAGTAATATTGTATATACCCAACAAATGTCAAATCAATTGACACCTACAGAATGTTGGAAAACTGTACCTTTTTGCTATGTAAGCTTTGGCAATATGGTTCTCTGTAAACTTTCATGCCAATAAAGCATTTGAACTGAACTGAACTGAACTGACAGAGAGAGACAGAGAGAGACAGAGAGAGAGGGACAGAGACAGAGAGACAGAGAGAGGGAGACAGAGAGAGAGATAGAGAGAGAGAGACAGAGAGAGAGAGACAGAGAGAGAGAGACAGAGACAGCGAGAGAGAGACAGCGAGAGAGAGAGACAGAGAGAGAGAGACAGCGAGAGAGACAGCGAGAGAGGATGCACTTCCTCACAGCCTGTGGAAAATATCAGGGCATCAGGGAGAATTTGTACCAAAAATTCTCACAAATATGCCCTGAATTCAGAAATCAGAATGACAACCAAAAACCCCCATACCTACTGGGGGAGGAGAGAAGCTGTGTAGCACTGGCGGCACACTATGTTACAGCTTGCCATGAACAGAGGGACAACCAGTAAACTAAGAAAAGAGTATATATAAATAACGCGAATGTATATTTATACACTCAGGGATATACCTGTTTATACACTGTATGAATAGAACTGCGTTTATGTGTTCAACCATAAATGTATTTTGATGCTTTGGCAACATAAGATGTACCTTATCATGCCAATAAAGCGATTTCAATTGAATTGAGAATGAGACAGCGAGAGAGAGACAGCAACAGAGAGAGAGATATAGAGAGACAGAGTGAGACAGAGATAGACAGAGAGCGACAGAGAGCCACAGAGAGAGACAGAGCGACAGAGAGAGACAGAGAGAGACAGAGAGACAGAGAGAGAGACAGCGAGAGAGACAGCGAGAGAGAGACAGCGAGAGAGACAGCGAGAGAGAGACAGCGAGTGAGAGAGATAGTGAGAGAGAAAGAGACAGAGAGAGACAGCGACTGAGATAGAGAGAGAGAGTGACAGTGAGAGAGAGAGAGACAGAGAGAGAGACAGAGAGAGAGACCGATAGAGAGACAGATAGAGAGACAGAGAGAGAGACAGAGAGACAGAGACAGAGAGAGACAGAGACAGAGAGAGAGAGAGAGACAGAGAGAGAGAGACAGAGAGACAGAGAGAGAGAGACAGAGACAGAGAGACAGAGAGAGAGAGAGAGACAGAGAGACAGAGATAGATAGAGAGAGAGAGACAGAGAGAGAGAGAGAGACAGAGGGACAGCGAGAGAGAGAGAGACAGCGAGAGAGAGAGACAGCGAGAGAGAGAGCGACAGAGAGCAGCTTCTAAAGTAGCTTCCTGCAAATTTTATACATCATTACATAACTCTTGTTTCTATTAACACTCAATTAACCTGTGGTTGTAAAGCTCCCTCGACACTGTCCCATCAAACACTCCCAGGGCAGGTACAGGACAGATTAGACACAGAGTAAAGCTCCCTCGACACTGTCCCATCAAACACTCCCAGGGCAGATAGAGCACGGGTTAGCTGTATCTAGCCCGTTCCGTACTAGTCCTGTGAGTGTCAGATTGGAGAATGTGGAGGGTGCTTTACTCTATATCTAGCCCTTGTTGTACCTGCCCTGGACGTGTTTGATGGAGCAATGTAGAGGTAGCTTTCACTGCATCTAACAATTGCTGTAACTGCCCGGGGAATACTTGATGGAAAAGTATGGAGAGAGGTTTACACTGTATCTAATCCGTGCTGTACCTGCCCGAACAGAGGCAGAGAGAGAGGGAGATAAGCAGAGAGAGACTGCCGGACAGAGTAAGAGTGGCACAGAGAGAGAAGGAGGTACAGCACGGGTTAGATACAGAGTAAAGCTCCCTCTACACTGTCCCATCAAACACTCCCAGGGCAGGTACAGCACGGGTTAGATACAGAGTAAAGCTCCCTCTACACTGTCCCCATCAAACACTCTCAGGGCAGGTACAGCACGGGTTAGATACAGAGTAAAGCTCCCTCTACACTGTCCCATCAAACACTCCCAGGGCAGGTACAGCACGGGTTAGATACAGAGTAAAGCTCCCTCTACACTGTCCCATCAAACACTCCCAGGGCAGGTACAGCACGGGTTAGGTACAGAGTAAAGCTCCCTCTACACTGTCCCCATCAAACACTCCCAGGGCAGGTACAGCACGGGTTAGATACAGAGTAAAGCTCCCTCTACACTGTCCCATCAAACACTCCCAGGGCAGGTACAGCACGGGTTACATACAGAGTAAATCTCCCTCTACACTGTCCCATCAAACACTCCCAGGGCAGGTACAGCACGGGTTAGATACAGAGTAAAGCTCCCTCTACACTGTCCCATCAAACACTCCCAGGGCAGGTACAGCACGGGTTAGGTACAGAGTAAAGCTCCCTCTACACTGTCCCCATCAAACACTCCCAGGGCAGGTACAGCACGGGTCAGATACAGAGTAAATCTCCCTCTACACTGTCCCATCAAACACTCCCAGGGCAGGTACAGCACGGGTTAGATACAGAGTAAAGCTCCCTCTACACTGTCCCATCAAACACTCCCAGGGCAGGTACAGCACGGGTTACATACAGAGTAAATCTCCCTCTACACTGTCCCATCTAACACTCCCAGGGCAGGTACAGCACGGGTTAGATACAGAGTAAAGCTCCCTCTACACTGTCCCATCAAACACTCCCAGGGCAGGTACAGCACAGGTTAGATACAGAGTAAAGCTCCCTCTACACTGTCCCCATCAAACACTCTCAGGGCAGGGACAGCATGGGTTAGATACAGAGTAAATCTCCCTCTACACTGTCCCATCAAACACTCCCAGGGCAGGTACAGCACGGGTTAGGTACAGAGTAAAGCTCCCTCTACACTGTCCCCATCAAACACTCCCAGGGCAGGTACAGCACGGGTTAGATACAGAGTAAATCTCCCTCTACACTGTCCCATCAAACACTCCCAGGGCAGGTACAGCACGGGTTAGATACAGAGTAAATCTCCCTCTACACTGCCCCATCAACACTCCCAGGACAGGTACAGCACGGGTTAGGTATTGAGTAAAGCTCCCTCTACACTGTCCCATCAAACACTCCCAGGACAGGTACAGCATGGGTTAGATACAGGGTAAAGCTCCCTCTACAGTGTCTCATCAAACACTCCCAGAGCAGGTACAGCACGGGTTAGATACAGCGTAAAGCTCCCTCCACACTGTCCCATCAAACACTCCCAGAGCAGGTACAGCACGGGTTAGATACAGAGTAAAGCTCCCTCTACACTGTCTCATCAAACACTCCCAGGGCAGGTGCAGCACGTGTTAGATACAGAGTAAATCTCCCTCTACACTGCCTCATCAAACACTCCCAGGGCAGGTACAGCACGGGTTAGGTACAGAGTAAAGCTTCCTCTACACTGCCCCATCAAACACTCCCAGGGCAGGTACAGCACGGGTTAGGTACAGAGTAAAGCTCCCTCTACACTGTACCATCAAGCACTCCCAGAGCAGGTACAGCACCGGTTAGACACAGAGTAAAGCTCCCTCTACACTGTCCCATCAAACACTCCCGGGGCAGGTACAGCACGGGTTAGATACAGAGGGAAGCTCCCTCTACACTGTCCCAGCAAACACTCCCAGGGCAGGTACAGCACGGGTTAGATACAGAGTAAAGCTCCCTCTACACTGTCCCATCAAACATTCCCAGGGCAGGTACAGCACGGGTTAGGTACAGAGTAAAGCTCCCTCTACACTGTCCCATCAAACACTCCCAGGGCAGGTGCAGCACGGGTTAGATACAGAGTAAAGCTCCCTCTACACTGTCCCATCAAACACTCCCAGGGCAGGTACAGCACGGGTTAGATACAGAGTAAAGCTCCCTCTACACTGTCCCATCAAACACTCCCAGGGCAGGTACAGCACAGGCTAGATACAGAGTAAAGCTCCCTCTACACTGTCCCATCAAACACTTCCAGGGCAGGTACAGCACGGGTTAGATAGAGAGTAAAGCTCCATCTACAGTCTCCCATCAAACACTCCCAGGGCAGGTACAGCACAGGCTAGATGCAGAGTAAAGCTCCCTCTACACTGTCCCATCAAACACTTCCAGGGCAGGTACAGCACGGGTTAGATAGAGAGTAAAGCTCCATCTACAGTCTCCCATGCAGGTTGTTGTCAAAAGGAATCATAAAACTCCAGAAATGGTGTAATGATGGATTGTAAAAGAACAAAATCCTTAAAGTGGAGACAGGGTTTTAATTGAAGAGGGTGAGGGGCTGGTGTTAGAATGGGCTTCCTCGGGAGACGCAGGCGGTGAGGCTCCGGCTTCCTCTTCCTCCTCGCCTGGGGCGTCGCTGCCACTGGCAGGTTGAGGGACAGGCTGGTCAGCTGGTGGTTCACTATCTGAAAGCAGGTAGTTACAAGAGTGGCTTTAGCGTGAGGACAGGGGGGCAGTAAGGGAGCAAGGACTGGAGACAGTTAGTAAGTTGGATTGAAAGTGTAAAAGGCTGGTGTTTTGAGGGGCGAGTGGTGTGAGAGAGGAGAGAAAGCTGATGACCATACCACTGCTGTCCCCAAGGGGGTCGACCACTCCAGCGGTCATGGCACGTATGGCTGACAACGATCCTGTGCACTCTCGCCTCCAAATTGGTGAGGATGTGTAGATCAGCTGGTCGTCCTCCTCCCGTGCGTTGCTGCTCCCGGCTGTTCTGAGAGAGCTTGGCCTGCAAGAAAAAGGAAGGCATCTGAGTGAATGTGCTTGCCTGATGTGCCTCCCATAGTTGAATAGCCCTTAATGTATGCAGATTCTGAGGGGGATTGACAGGGTAGATGCTGAGAGGATGTTTCCCCTCGTGGGGCAATCTAGAACGAGGGGGCACAGTTTCAGGATAAGGGGTCGCCCATTTAAGGCGGAGATGAGGAGGAATTTCTTCTCCCAGAGGATGGGGAATCTGTGGAATTCTCGACCCCAGAGCGCTGTGGAGGCGGAGTCAGTGAATATATTCAAGGCGGAGATAGACAGATAGGGGAGTCAAGGGTCATGGGGAACAGGCAGGTCAGTGAAGTTGAGGCCAAGATCAGATCAGCCATGATGTTATTGAGGGGGAAGAGATAGAGAGAGAGAGCAGCTGCAAACTCACTCAGACACCAATGACAGCCAGGAATTGAAAACATCATCAAAATGGCTGCTGTGGGGGGAGGGGTGGGTGGTGAGCTCATCAAAATGGACACAGCCGGCAGGAATTGACATCATCAAAAATTGACACTCCTAGGCTGCACCCCTTCAAAATGGGTCTGAGAGCGAGAGAGTGACAGACAGGGACAGACATAGAGAGACAAACAACCCCAGATTTCAAGGAATTGGATGACCTGTCAAAATTGAGATTAGTCCTAGGAGAAGGAGACAGACCATACCTTGGGGCCAAATATGTAACAACATGTCACAACCTGAGGACTGTTTAAAATTAAGACTGTTTAAAATTAATATTGAACGTACCAAATGAAGTACAAAGACTGTTTAAAATTAATATTGTTTCAAAGTAATATTGTTTGTACCCAACAAATGTCAAATCGATTGACACCTACAGAATGTTGGAAAACTGTACCTTTTTGCTATGTAAGCTTTGGCAATATGGTTCTCTGTAAACTTTCATGCCAATAAAGCATTTGAATTGAATTGGAATTGGAATTGGACAGAGAGAGATAGACAGAGAGAGATAGAGAGAGTTTGCAAAAGCTGGTGTTTGTGTGAGATGTGGTTCAGGTCTATTATTATCAGCTGTTGCTGGATTAAACCCTATTGATTTCATTCGGGCCTGGTCCACATGTAATGTTGGTGTGTGTATGTGACTTTTTTGCACTTTATTGGTGACTCTCAGTCACCCAGGGAGATATCTGTACACTGACTCGTGTCTCTCAGTCCCTCTCGCTCAGCGAGATATCTGTACCTTGACTGGTGTCTCTCAGTCCCTCTCTCCCAGGGAGATATTTGTGCACTGACTCGTGTCTCTCAGTCCCTCTCGCTCAGCGAGATATCTGTACACTGACTCGTGTCTCTCTGTCCCACTCCCTCGGGGAGATATCTGTACACTGACTGGTGTCTCTCAGTCCCTCTCTCTCAGGGAGATATCTGTACACTGACTGGTGTCTCTCAGTACCTCTCCCTCTGGGAGATATCTGCACACTGACTGGTGTCACTCAGTACCTCTCCCTCAGGGAGATATCTGTACACTGACTGGTGTCTCTCAGTCCCTCTCTCTCAGGGAGATATCTGTACACTGACTGGTGTCTCTCAGTACCTCTCCCTCTGGGAGATATCTGCACACTGACTGGTGTCACTCAGTACCTCTCCCTCAGGGAGATATCTGTACACTGACTGGTGTACCGCTCTCTCTATGTGCCTCTCTGTATATTGATCTCTCTCTATAGTTCTGTATCTCTCTCTACCTTTCCGTTATTAATTTATAATTTTATATTTCTTGAAATCTCTACACCTTCTCTCTTTGAAACTCTCAGAATGCCTGTTCTCAATTTCTCTCAGGCCTATTATTTGAGAGAGACATTTTAAAGTTAAACAGAACCTGCTCCAAAGTCACAGGAGATGCAGAACTAGAATGTGTGGTAACACCTGCTGCCTCATCTGGTCTGGTTTTGTATATTCCACCATCTCGTGTGTTTCAAGACTCTGGCGTTGGCCAGACATTGATTACCCATTCCATTGTCTTGGGCTGTTTACTATGAACATCTTAACCTGTTTCTGATCTACACAGGATGCAACAGATCAGAGTGCTGGCCTGGGCAAAACCGGCACCTCCATTCAACAATGGCACTGCAATGATATCATACAGTTCAACAATGCAGGAATGTCGCAAACAGCATTTGATCCCATATCCTCCATTAACTTTAAACACTCAAATCTTTCAGGTGAAGAAACTACATTTACCAGCTAGATTCCAAACCACAACTTCAATTGTTTAAGGCATAAAAAATGTCACAGAAATGTGATTTCTTGTTGTTATTTTACAATTTACAAATATACACACAATTTGTGTCACTGAATTATAAACAAAAAGCAGGAAAAGCTATGACTTAACAGAAATAAACATTGGTTTTGCTGTCCAGTAAGAAAGACAAGTCAGACTGACTTGGAAATGTCCACTCATATGTTGACGTAATGATTTATAATTTACCAATTTCGCTTCTGATGCTTTTCTCTCAAACATTCCCCACAATATTAATCCCTGCTCTTATCACGAGGAGTGTTGAATTATTTTAAGTACTTTGCAATTAATAGCGGGAAGCAAACTTCATTGTACTCACAATTTTTAATCTTCAATTTCAAACATTCAACCAAATCGAATTGAACATTATCAGAGTATTTTCTGTGTCTTTCTCTATAAACAAAGAGTGGTTTCTTCTAAAGTAGCTTCCTGCAATTTTTATACATCATTACGTAACTCTTGTTTCGATTAACACTCAATTAACCTGTGGAGCCTATACTCATTGGAGTTTAGAAGAATGAGAGGGGATCAACATCAGTAGAAATACATAAATTAATGCAGGGCGCTGGGGGAGAGAGGTTACTGAGTGACAGTGTGAGGGAGCTGGGTTAACGTAGAGGCATAGTCAGTAAGACAGGGCGCTGGGGGAGTGGGGTTACTGAGTGACAGTGTGAGGGAGCAGGCCTAACATCAGTAGAGATACAGTCAGTGACACAGGGCGCTGGGGGAGAGGGTTACTGAGTGACAGTGTGAGGTAGCTGGATTAACATCAGTAGAGATACAGTCAGTAACACAGGGCGCTGGGGGAGAGGGTTTACTGAGTGACAGTGTGAGGGAGCTGGATTAACATCAGTAGAGATACAGTCAGTAACACAGGGCGCTGGGGGAGAGGGGTTACTGAGTGACAGTGTGAGGGAGCTGGATTAACATCAGTAGAGATACAGTCAGTAACACAGGGCGCTGGGGGAGAGGGTTACTGAGTGACAGTGTGAGGGAGCTGGAGTAACATCAGTAGAGATACAGTCAGTAACACAGGTCACTGGGGGAGAGGGTTACTGAGTGACAGTGTGAGGGAGCTGGAGTAACATCAGTAGAGATACAGTCAGCAACACAGGACGCTGGGGGAGAGGGGTTACTGAGTGACAGTGTGGGGGAGCTGGGTTAACATCAGTAGAGATACAGTCAGTAACACAGGGCGCTGGGGGAGAGGGGTTACTGAGTGACAGTGTGGGGGAGCTGGGTTAACATCAGTAGAGATACAGTCAGTATCACAGGGCGCTGGGGTTGAGGGGTTACTGAGTGACAGTGTGAGGGAGCTGGATTAACATCAGTAGAGATACAGTCAGTGACACAGGGCGCTGGGGAGAGGGTTGCTGAGTGACAGTGTGAGGGAGCTGGATTAACATCAGTAGAGATACAGTCAGTAACACAGGGTGCTGGGGGAGAGGGTTACTGAGTGACAGTGTGAGGGAGCTGGATTAACATCAGTAGAGATACAGTCAGTAACACAGGGCGCTGGGGGAGAGGGTTACTGAGTGACAGTGTGAGGGAGCTGGATTAACATCAGTAGATATACAGTCAGTAACACAGGGCGCTGGGGGAGAGGGTTACTGAGTGACAGTGTGAGCGAGCTGGATTAACATCAGTAGAGATACAGTCAGTAACACAGGGCGCTGGGGGAGATATCTGTACACTGACTGGTGTCACTCAGTACCTCTCTCTCAGGGAGATATCTGTGCACTGACTGGTGTCTCTCAGTACCTCTCCCTCAGGGAGATATTTGTACACTGACTGGTGTCTCTGAGTCCCTCTCGCTCTCAGGGAGATATCTGTACACTGACTGGTGTCTCTCAGTCCCTCTCCCTCAGGGAGATATCTGTACCTTGACTGGTGTCTCTCAGTCCCTCTCTCCCAGGGAGATATTTGTGCACTGACTGGTATCTCTTTATCCGTCTCCCTCAGGGAAATATCTGCACACTGAGTGGTGTCTCTCAGCCCCACTCCCTCAGGGAGATATCTGTGCACTGACTGGTGTGTCTCAGTACCTCTCCCTCAGGGAGATATCTGTACACTGACTGGTGTCTCTCAGTACCTCTCCCTCAGGGAGGTATCTGCACACTGACTGGTGTCTCTCAGTACTTCTCCCTCTGGGAGATATCTGCACACTGACTGGTGTCAGTCAGTACCTCTCCCTCAGGGAGATATCTGTACACTGACTGGTGTCTCTCTGTCCCACTCCCTCGAGGAGATATCTGTACACTGACTGATGTCTCTCAGTCCCTCTCTCTCAGGGAGATATCTGTACACTGACTGGTGTCTATCTTTCCCTCTCCCTCTGGGAAATTTCTGTACACTGACTGGTGTCTCTCAGTACCTCTCCCTCAGGGAGATATCTGTACACTGACTGGTGTCTCTCAGTCCCTCACCCTCAGGGAGATATCTGCACACTGACTGGTGTCTCTCAGTCCCCTCTCTCTCAGGGAGATATCTGTACACTGACTGGTGTCACTCAGTACCTCTCCATCAGGGAGATATCTGTACACTGACTGGTGTCTCTCAGTCCCCTCTCTCTCAGGGAGATATCTTTACACTGACTGGTGTCTCTCAGTACCTCTCCCTCAGGGAGATATCTGTACACTGACTGGTGTCACTCAGTCCCTCCCTCTCAGGGAGATATCTGTACACTGACTGGTGTCTCTCAGTCCCTCTCTCTCAGGGAGATATCTGTACACTGACTGGTGTCACTCAGTCCCCTCTCCCTCAGGGAGATATCTGTACACTGACTGGTGTCTCTCAGTCCCTCTCTCTCAGGGAGATATCTGTACACTGACTGGTGTCTCTCAGTCCCCTCTCCCTCAGGGAGATATCTGTACACTGACTGGTGTCTCTCAGTACCTCTCCCTCAGGGAGATATCTGTACACTGACTGGTGTCTCTCAGTACCTCTCCCTCAGGGAGATATCTGTACACTGACTGGTGTCTCTCAGTCCCTCTCTCTCAGGGAGATATCTGTACACTGACTGGTGTCTCTCAGTCCCTCTCTCTCAGGGAGATATCTGTACACTGACTGGTGTCACTCAGTCCCTCTCCCCCTGGGAGATATCTGTACACTGACTGGTGTCACTCAGTACCTCTCTCTCAGGGAGATATCTGGACACTGACTGGTGTCTCTCAGTCGCTCCCTCTCAGGGAGATATCTGTACTCTGACTGGTGTCTCTCTGTCCCTCTCCCTCAGGGAGATATCTGTACACTGACTGGTGTCACTCAGTACCTCTCCCTCAGGGAGATATCTGTACACTGACTGGTGTCTCTCAGTCCCTCCCTCTCAGGGAGATATCTGTACAATGACTGGTGTCTCTCAGTCCCTCTCTCTCAGGGAGATACCTGTACACTGACTGGTGTCACTCAGTACCTCTCTCTCAGAAAGATATCTGTACACTGACTGGTATCTATCAGTCCCTCTCTCTCAGGGAGATACCTGTACACTGACTGGTGTCACTCAGTGCCTCTCTCTCAGGGAGATATCTGTACACTGACTGGTGTCTCTCAGTCCCTCTCCCTCAGGGAGATATCTGTACACTGACTGGTGTCACTCAGTCCCTCTCTCTCAGGGAGATGTCTGTACACTGACTGGTGTCACTCAGTCCCTCTCTCTCAGGGAGATATCTGTACACTGACTGGTGTCTCTCAGTGCCTCTCTCTCAGGGAGATATCTGTACACTGACTGGAGTCTCTCAGTCCCTCTCCCTCAGGGAGTTTTCTGTACACTGACTGGTGTCTCTCAGTCCCTCTCCCTCAGGGAAATATCTGTACACTGACTGGTGTCACTCAGTCCCTCTCTCTCAGGGAGATATCTGTACACTGACTGGTGTCTCTCAGTCCCCTCTCTCTCAGTGAGATATCTGTACACTGACTGGTGTCTCTCAATCCCGTCTCTCTCAGGGAGATATCTGTACACTGACTGGTGCCTCTCAGTCCCTCTCTCTCAGGGAGATATCTGTACACTGACTGGTGTCTCTCAGTCCCTCTCTCTCAGGGAGATATCTGTACACTGACTGGTGTCTCTCAGTCCCTCTCTCTCAGGGAGATATCTGTACACTGACTGGTGTCTCTCAGTCCCCTCTCTCTCAGGGAGATATCTGTACACTGACTGGTGTCTCTCAGTCCCCTCTCTCTCAGGGAGATATCTGTACACTGACTGGTGTCTCTCAGTCCCCTCTCTCTCAGTGAGGTATCTGTACACTGACTGGTGTCTCTCAGTCCCTCTCCCTCAGGGAGTTATCTGTACACTGACTGGTGCCTCTCAGTCCCTCTCGCTCAGGGAGATATCTGTACACTGACTGGTGTCACTCAGTACCTCTCCCTCAGGGAGATATCTGTACACTGACTGGTGTCTCTCAGTCCCTCTCCCTCAGGGAGATATCTGTACACTGACTGGTGTCTCTCAGCCCCTCGCCCTCTGGGAGATATCTGTACACTGACTGGTGTCACTCAGTCCCTCTCCCTCAGGGAGATATCTGTACACTGAATGGTGTCACTCAGTCCCCTCTCCCTCAGGGAGATATCTGTACACTGACTGGTGTCTCTCAGTCCCTCGCCCTCAGGGAGATATCTGTACACTGATTGGTGTCTCTCAGTCCCTCTCTCTCAGGGAGATATCTGTACACTGACTGGTGTCACTCAGTACCTCTCTCTCAGGGAGATATCTGTACACTGACTGGTGTCTCTCAGTCCCTCTCCCTCAGGGAGATATCTGTACACTGACTGGTGTCTCTCAGTCCCTCTCCCTCAGGGAGATACCTGTACACTGACTGGTGTCTCTCAGTACCTCTCCCTCAGGGAGACATCTGTGCACTGACTGGTGTCACTCAGTACCTCTCCCTCAGGGAGATATCTGTGCACTGACTGGTGTCTCTCAGTCCCTCTCCCTCAGGGAGATATCTGTACACTGAATGGTGTCACTCAGTCCCCTCTCCCTCAGGGAGATATCTGTACACTGACTGGTGTCTCTCAGTCCCTCTCCCTCAGGGAGATATCTGTACACTGACTGGTGTCTCTCAGTCCCTCTCCCTCAGGGAGAAATCTGTACACTGACTGGTGTCACTCTCTCCCTCTCCCTCAGGGAGATATCTGTACACTGACTGGTGTCACTCAGTACCTCTCCCTCTGGGAGATATCTGTACACTGACTGGTGTCTCTCAGTCCCCTCTCTCTCAGGGAGATATCTGTACACTGACTGGTGTCTCTCAGTCCCCTCTCTCTCAGTGAGATATCTGTACACTGACTGGTGTCTCTCAGTCCCTCTCTCTCAGGGAGATATCTGTCCACTGACTGGTGTCACTCAGTCCCTCTCTCTCAGGGAGATATCTGTACACTGACTGGTGTCTCTCAGTCCCCTCTCTCTCAGTGAGATATCTGTACACTGACTGGTGTCTCTCATTCCCTGTCTCTCAGGGAGATATCTGTACACTGACTGGTGTCTCACAGTCCCCTCTCTCTCAGGGAGATATCTGTACACTGACTGGTGTTTCTCAGTCCCTCTCTCTCAGGGAGATATCTGTACACTGACTGGTGTCTCTCAGTCCCCTCTCTCTCAGTGAGATATCTGTACACTGTGTGGTGTCTCTCATTCCCTGTCTCTCAGGGAGATATCTGTACACTGACTGGTGTCTCTCAGTCCCCTCTCTCTCAGGGAGATATCTGTACACTGACTGGTGCCTCTCAGTCCCCACTCCCTCAGGGAGATATCTGTACACTGACTGGTGTCTCTCAGTCCCCTCTCTCTCAGGGAGATATCTGTACACTGGCTGGTGTTTCTCAGTCCCTCTCTCTCTGGGAGATATCTGTACACTGACTTGTGTCTCTTATTCCCTCTCTCTCTGGGAGATATCTGTACACTGACTGGTGTCTCTCAGTCCCTCTCCCTCAGGGAGATATCTGTACACTGACTGGTGTCTCTCAGTCACTCTCTCTCAGGGTGATATCTGTACACTGACTGGTGTCTCTCAGTCCCCTCTCTCTCAGGGTGATATCTGTATACTGACTGGTGTCTCTCAGTCCCCTCTCCCTCAGGGAGATATCTGTACACTGACTGGTGTCTCTCAGTCCACTCTCCCTCAGGGAGATATCTGTACACTGACTGGTGTCTCTCAGTCCCCTCTCTCTCAGGGAGATATCTGTACACTGACTGGTGTCTCTCAGTCCCCTCTCCCTCAGGGAGATATCTGTACACTGACTGGTGTCTCTCAGTCCACTCTCCCTCAGGGAGATATCTGTACACTGACTGGTGTCTCTCAGTCCCCTCTCTCTCAGGGAGATATTTGTACACTGACTGGTGTCTCTCAGTCCCTCTCCCTCAGGGAGATATCTGTACACTGACTGGTGTCTCTCAGAAAGTACCGAAAGCATCCCGAGACAATGCTGGCCGGGATCCAGGGCTCCGTATCTCAGCAAATGTTGTTCCATTTGGGATCGGCTGTGTTTCCTGTACGAGGACACCCATATCTCTCAGTCCCCTCTCTCTCAGGGAGGTATCTGTACTCTGACTGGTGTCTCTCAGTCCCCACTCCCTCAGGGAGGTATCTGTACACTGACTGGTGCCTCTCAGTCCCTCTCTCTCAGGGAGATATCTGTACACTGACTGGTGTCTTTCAGTCCCTCTCTCTCTGGGAGATATCTGTACACTGACTGGTGTCTCTCAGTCCCCTCTCTCTCAGGGAGATATCTGTACACTGACTGGTGTCTCTCAGTCCCTCTCTCTCTGGGAGATATCTGTACACTGACTGATGTCTCTCAGTCCCCTCTCTCTCAGGGAGATATCTGTACACTGACTGGTGTCTCTCAGTCCCTCTCTCTCTGGGAGATATCTGTACACTGACTGGTGTCTCTCAGTCCCTCTCTCTCAGGGAGATATCTGTACACTGACTGGTGTCACTCAGTCCCTCTCTCTCAGGGAGATATCTGTACACTGACTGGTGTCTCTCAGTCCCTCTCTCTCTGGGAGATATCTGTACACTGACTGGTGTCTCTCAGTCCCCTCTCTCTCAGGGAGATATCTGTACACTGACTGGTGTCTCTCAGTCCCTCTCTCTCAGGGAGATATCTGTACACTGACTGGTGTCTCTCAGTCCCCTTTCTCTCAGGGAGATATCTGTACACTGACTGGTGTCTCTCAGTCCCCTCTCTCTCAGGGAGATATCTGTACACTGACTGGTGTCTCTCAGTCCCTCTCTCTCTGGGAGATATCTGTACACTGACTGGTGTCTCTCAGTCCCCTCTCTCTCAGGGAGATATCTGTACACTGACTGGTGTCTCTCAGTCCCCTTTCTCTCAGGGAGATATCTGTTCACTGACTGGTGTCACTCAGTCCCTCTCTCTCAGGGAGATATCTGTACACTGACTGGTGTCTCTCAGTCCCTCTCTCTCACGGTGATATCTGTACACTGACTGGTGTCTCTCAGTCCCCTCTCCCTCAGGGAGATATCTGTACACTGAATGGTGTCTCTCAGTCCCCTCTCTCTCTGGGAGATATCTGTACACTGACTGGTGTCTCTTAGTCCCTCTCTCTCAGGGAGATATCTGTACACTGACTGGTGTCTCTCAGTCCCTCTCTCTCAGGGAGATATCTGTACACTGACTGGTGTCTCTCAGTCCCCTCAGGGAGATATCTGTACACTGACTGGTGTCTCTCAGTCCCTCTCTCTCTGGGAGATATCTGTACACTGACTGGTGTCTCTCAGTCCCCTCAGGGAGATATCTGTACACTGACTGGTGTCTCTCAGTCCCTCTCTCTCAGGGAGATATCTGTACACTGACTGGTGTCTCTCAGTCCCCTCAGGGAGATATCTGTACATTGACTGGTGTCACTCAGTCCCTCTCTCTCAGGGTGATATCTGTACACTGACTGGTGTCTCTCAGTCCCTCTCTCTCAGGGTGATATCTGTACACTGACTGGTGTCTCTCAGTCCCCTCTCTCTCAGTGAGATATCTGTACACTGACTGGTGTCTCTCAGTCCCTCTCTCTCAGGGAGATATCTGTACACTGACTGGAGTCTCTCAGTCCCCTCTCTCTCTGGGAGATATCTGTACACTGACTGGTGTCACTCAGTCCCTCTCTCTCAGGGAGATATCTGTACACTGACTGGTGTCTCTCAGTCCACTCTCTCTCAGGGAGATATCTGTACACTGACTGGTGTCTCTCAGTCCCCTCTCCCCCTCAGGGAGATATCTGTACACTGACTGGTGTCTCTCAGTCCCCTCTCTTTCAGGGAGATATCTGTACACTGACTGATGTCTCTCAGTCCCTCTCTCTCAGGGAGATATCTGTACACTGACTGGTGTCTCTCAGTCCCTCTCTCTCAGGGAGATATCTGTACACTGACTGGTGTCACTCTGTCCCTCTCTCTCAGGATGATATCTGTACACTGACTGGTGTTTCTCAGTCCCTCTCTCTCAGGGAGATATCTGTACACTGACTGGTGTCTCTCAGTCCCTCTCTCTCAGGGAGATATCTGTACACTGACTGGTGTCACTCTGTCCCTCTCTCTCTGGGAGATATCTGTACACTGACTGGTGTCTCTCAGTCCCTCTCTCTCAGGGAGATATCTTTACACTGACTGGTGTCTCTCAGTCCCCTCTCCCTCAGGGAGATATCTGTACACTGACTGGTGTCTCTCAGTCCCTCTCTCTCAGGGAGATATCGGTACACTGACTGGTGTTTCTCAGTCCCTCTCTCTCAGGGAGATATCTGTACACTGACTGGTGTCTCTCAGTCCCTCTCTCTCAGGGAGATATCTGTACACTGACTGGTGTCTCTCTGTCCCTCTCTCTCTGGGAGATATCTGTACACTGACTGGTGTCACTCTGTCCCTCTCTCTCAGGGAGATATCTGTACACTGACTGGTGTCTCTCAGTCCCTCTCTCTCAGGGAGATATCTGTACACTGACTGGTGTCTCTCAGTCCCTCTCTCTCTGGGAGATATCTGTACACTGACTGGTGTCTCTCAGTCCCTCTCTCTCAGGGAGATATCTATACACTGACTGGTGTCACTCTGTCCCTCTCTCTCTGGGAGATATCTGTACACTGACTGGTGTCTCTCAGAAAGTACCGAAAGCATCCCGAGACAATGCTGGCCGGGATCCAGGGCTCTGTATCTCAGCAAATGTTGTACCATTTGGGATCGGCTGTGTTTCCTGTACGAGGACACCCATATCTCTCTGAACACCAACATTTAATGGTTTCTCAGCATTTAGGAATATATTTTTTCTATTCTTCCTACCAAAGTGAATAACCTCACATTTCTCCACATTATACTTCATTTGCCACCTTATTGCCCTCTCACTTAACCTGTCTATAGCCCTTTGCAGCCTCTTTGTGGGCTCCTCACAGCTAACTGTCCCACGCAGATTTATATCGTCAGGAAACTTGGTTACATTGAGGGAGAGGCAGAGGCTGAGAGGCAGAGGGCGAGAGGCAGAGGGCGAGAGGGAGAGGGCGAGAGGCAGAGGGCGAGATGCAGAGGGCGAGAGGCAGAGGGCGAGAGGCAGAGGGAGAGAGGCAGAGGGCGAGAGGCAGAGGGCGAGATGCAGAGGGCGAGAGGCAGAGGGCGAGAGGCAGAGGGAGAGAGGCAGAAGGCGAGAGGCAGAGGCTGAGAGGCAGAGGGCGAGAGGCAGAGGGCGAGAGGGAGAGGGCGAGAGGCAGAGGGCGAGATGCAGAGGGCGAGAGGCAGAGGGCGAGAGGCAGAGGGCGAGATGCAGAGGGCGAGAGGCAGAGGGCGAGAGGCAGAGGGAGAGAGGCAGAGGGCGAGATGCAGAGGGCGAGAGGCAGAGGGAGAGAGGCAGAGGGCGAGATGCAGAGGGCGAGAGGCAGAGGGCGAGAGGCAGAGGGCGAGATGCAGAGGGCGAGAGGCAGAGGGCGAGAGGCAGAGGGTGAGAGGCAGAGGGTGAGAGGCAGGGGGCGAGAGGGAGAGGGCGAGAGCCAGAGGGCGAGAGGCAGAGGGCGAGATGCAGAGGGCGAGGGGCATGGGGCGAGAGGCAGAGGGCGAGCGGCAGAGGGCGAGAGGCAGAGGGAGGGAGGCAGAGGGCGAGAGGCACAGGGCGAGAGGCAGAGGGCGAGAGGCAGAGGGCGAGAGGCAGAGGGCAAGAGGCTGAGGGTGAGAGGCAGAGGGCGAGGGGCATGGGGCCAGAGGCAGAGGGCGAGAGGGAGAGGGCGAGAGCCAGAGAGCGAGAGGCAGAGGGCGAGATGCAGAGGGCGAGGGGCATGGGGCGAGAGGCAGAGGGCGAGCGGCAGAGGGCGAGAGGCAGAGGGCGAGAGGCAGAGGGCGAGAGGCAGAGGGCAAGAGGCTGAGGGTGAGAGGCAGAGGGCGAGGGGCATGGGGCCAGAGGCAGAGGGCGAGAGGGAGAGGGCGAGAGCCAGAGGGCGAGAGGCAGAGGGCGAGATGCAGAGGGCGAGGGGCATGGGGCGAGAGGCAGAGGGCGAGCGGCAGAGGGCGAGAGGCAGAGGGCGAGAGGCAGAGGGCAAGAGGCAGAGTGTGAGAGGCAGAGGGCGAGGGGCATGGGGCGAGAGGCAGAGGGCGAGAGGCAGAGGGTGAGAGGCAGAGGGCGAGATGCAGAGGCGAGGGGCATGGGGCGAGAGGCAGAGGGCAAGAGGCAGAGGGCGAGAGGCAGAGGGCGAGAGGCAGAGGGTGAGAGGCAGAGGGCAAGGGGCAGAGGGCGAGATGCATGGGGCGAGGGGCAGAGGGAGAGAGGGAGAGGGCGAGAGGCAGAGGGAGAGAGGCATAGGGCGAGAGGGAGAGGGCGAGAGGGAGAGGGAGAGAGGCAGAGGGCGAGAGGCATAGGGCGAGAGGGAGAGGGCGAGAGGGAGAGGGCGAGAGGGAGAGGGTGAGAGGGAGAGAGGGAGAGAGGGAGAGGGAGAGAGGGAGAGAGGCAGAGGGCGAGAGGCAGAGGGCGAGAGGCAGAGGGCGAGAGGGAGAGGGCAAGAGGGAGAGGGCGAGAGGAAGAGAGGGAGAGAGGGAGAGGGCGAGAGGCAGAGGGCGAGAGGCAGAGGGCGAGAGGCAGAGGGCTAGAGGCAGAGGGCGAGAGGCAGAGGGCGAGAGGCAGAGGGCGAGAGGCAGAGGGCGAGAGGGAGAGGGCGAGAGGGAGAGGGCGAGAGGGAGAGAGGGAGAGGGCGAGAGGCAGAGGGCGAGAGGCAGAGGGCGAGAGGCAGAGGGCTAGAGGCAGAGGGCGAGAGGGAGAGGGCGAGAGGGAGAGAGGCAGAGGGCGAGAGGCAGAGGGCGAGAGGCAGAGGGCTAGAGGCAGAGGGCGAGAGGGAGAGGGCGAGAGGGAGAGAGGCAGAGGGCGAGAGGCAGAGGGCGAGAGGCAGAGGGCGAGATTGAGGTGGTTGATATTGAGGCTTTGGAAAGGGTGCAGAGGAGGAGGAGGCACTAGACTAATTCCCAGTCTAAAGCATCTTAGTTACCAAGATAGGCTGAAAGAGTTGGGACTTTCTACCTTAGAGAAGCGTAGACCACACGACTAAAAAATGATTGCTTTCCCCACCTTCCAGCGGCCATTGTACCATCAATCACGCCCAGGGCAGGTACAGCATGGGTTCGATCCAGAGTAAAGCTCCCTCTACACTCTCCCATCAAACACTCCCAGGGCAGGTACAGCACGGGTTAGATACAGAGTAAAGCTCCCTCTACACTGTCCCATCAACACTTCCAGGGCAGGTAAAGCACGGGTTAGATCCAGAGTAAAGCTCCCTCTACACTGTCCCATCAAACACTCCCAGGGCAGGTACAGCACCGGGTGGACACAGAGTAAAGCTCCCTCTACACTGTCCCATCAAACACTCCCAGGGCAGGTACAGCACAGGTTAGATACAGAGTAAAGCTCCCTCTACACTGTCCCCATCAAACACTCCCAGGGCAGGTACAGCACGGGTTAGATACAGAGTAAATCTCCCTCTACACTGTCCCATCAAACACTCCCAGGGCAGGTACAGCACGGGTTAGGTACAGAGTAAAGCTCCCTCTACACTGTCCCCATCAAACACTCCCAGGGCAGGTACAGCACGGGTTAGATACAGAATAAATCTCCCTCTACACTGTCCCATCAAACACTCCCAGGGCAGGTACAGCACGGGTTAGATACAGAGTAAAGCTCCCTCTACACTGTCCCATCAAACACTCCCAGGGCAGGTACAGCACGGGTTACATACAGAGTAAATCTCCCTCTACACTGTCCCATCAAACACTCCCAGGGCAGGTACAGCACGGGTTAGATACAGAGTAAAGCTCCCTCTACACTGTCCCATCAAACACTCCCAGGGCAGGTACAGCACGGGTTAGGGACAGAGTAAAGCTCCCTCTACACTGTCCCCATCAAACACTCCCAGGGCAGGTACAGCACGGGTTAGATACAGAGTAAATCTCCCTCTACACTGTCCCATCAAACACTCCCAGGGCAGGTACAGCACGGGTTACATACAGAGTAAATCTCCCTCTACACTGTCCCATCAAACACTCCCAGGGCAGGTACAGCACGGGTTAGATACAGAGTAAAGCTCCTTCTACAGTGTCCCATCAAACACTCCCAGGGCAGGTACAGCACGGGTTAGATACAGAGTAAAGCTCCATCTACATTGTCCCATCAAACACTCCCGGGGCAGGTACAGCACGGGCTAGATACAGAGTAAAGCTCCCTCTACACTGTCCCATCAAACACTCCCAGGGCAGGTACAGCACGGTTTAGATACAGAGTAAAGCTCCCTCTGCACTGTCCCATCAAACACTCCCAGGGAAGGTACAGCACGGGTTAGATACAGAGTAAAGCTCCATCTACACTGTCCCATCAAACATTCCCAGGGCAGGTACAGCACTGGTTAGATACAGAGTAAAGCTCCCTCTACACTGTCCCATCAAACACTCCCAGGGAAGGTACAGCACAGGGTTAGATACAGAGTAAAGCTCCCTCTACACTGTCCCAACAAACACTCCCAGGGCAGGTACAGCACGGGTTAGATACAGAGTAAAGCTCCCTCTACACTGTCCCATCAAACACTCCCAGAGCAGGTACAGCACGGGTTAGATACAGAGTAAAGCTCCCTCTACACTGTCCCATCAAACACTCCCAGGGCAGGTACAGCACGGGTTAGATACAGAGTGAGGCTCCCTCTACACTGTCCCATCAAACATTTCCAGGGCTGGTACAGCACGGGTTAGATACAGAGTAAAGCTCCCTCTACACTGTCCCATCAAACAATCAAACACTCCCAGGGCAGGTACAGCACGGGTTAGGTGCAGAGTAAAGCTCCCTCTACTCTGTCCCATCAAACACTCCCAGGGCAGGTACAGCACGGGTTAGCTACAGAGTAAAGCTCCCTCTACACTGCCCCATCAAACATTCCCAGGGCAGGTACAGCACGGGTTAGGTACAGAGTAAAGCTCCCTCTACACTGCCCCATCAACACTCCCAGGGCAGGTACAGCACAGGTTAGGTACAGAGTAAAGCTCCCTCTACACTGCCCCATCCAACACTCCCAGGGCAGGTACAGCACGGGGTAGGTACAGAGTAAAGCTCCCTCTACACTGCCCCATCAACACTCCCAGGGCAGGTACAGCACGGGTTAGATACAGAGTAAAGCTCCCGCTACACTGCCCCATCAAACACTCCCAGGGCAGGTACAGCACGGGTTAGGTACAGAGTAAAGCTCCCTCTACACTGCCCCATCAACACTCCCAGGACAGGTACAGCACGGGTTAGGTATTGAGTAAAGCTCCCTCTACACTGTCCCATCAAACACTCCCAGGACAGGTACAGCATGGGTTAGATACAGGGTAAAGCTCCCTCTACAGTGTCTCATCAAACACTCCCAGAGCAGGTACAGCACGGGTTAGGTACAGAGTAAAGCTCCCTCTACACTGTCCCCATCAAACACTCCCAGGGCAGGTACAGCACGGGTTAGATACAGAATGAATCTCCCTCTACACTGTCCCATCAAACACTCCCAGGGCAGGTACAGCACGGGTTAGATACAGAGTAAAGCTCCCTCTACACTGTCCCATCAAACACTCCCAGGGCAGGTACAGCACGGGTTACATACAGAGTAAATCTCCCTCTACACTGTCCCATCAAACACTCCCAGGGCAGGTACAGCACGGGTTAGATACAGAGTAAAGCTCCCTCTACACTGTCCCATCAAACACTCCCAGGGCAGGTACAGCACGGGTTAGGGACAGAGTAAAGCTCCCTCTACACTGTCCCCATCAAACACTCCCAGGGCAGGTACAGCACGGGTTAGATACAGAGTAAATCTCCCTCTACACTGTCCCATCAAACACTCCCAGGGCAGGTACAGCACGGGTTACATACAGAGTAAATCTCCCTCTACACTGTCCCATCAAACACTCCCAGGGCAGGTACAGCACGGGTTAGATACAGAGTAAAGCTCCTTCTACAGTGTCCCATCAAACACTCCCAGGGCAGGTACAGCACGGGTTAGATACAGAGTAAAGCTCCATCTACATTGTCCCATCAAACACTCCCGGGGCAGGTACAGCACGGGCTAGATACAGAGTAAAGCTCCCTCTACACTGTCCCATCAAACACTCCCAGGGCAGGTACAGCACGGTTTAGATACAGAGTAAAGCTCCCTCTGCACTGTCCCATCAAACACTCCCAGGGAAGGTACAGCACGGGTTAGATACAGAGTAAAGCTCCATCTACACTGTCCCATCAAACATTCCCAGGGCAGGTACAGCACTGGTTAGATACAGAGTAAAGCTCCCTCTACACTGTCCCATCAAACACTCCCAGGGAAGGTACAGCACAGGGTTAGATACAGAGTAAAGCTCCCTCTACACTGTCCCAACAAACACTCCCAGGGCAGGTACAGCACGGGTTAGATACAGAGTAAAGCTCCCTCTACACTGTCCCATCAAACACTCCCAGAGCAGGTACAGCACGGGTTAGATACAGAGTAAAGCTCCCTCTACACTGTCCCATCAAACACTCCCAGGGCAGGTACAGCACGGGTTAGATACAGAGTGAGGCTCCCTCTACACTGTCCCATCAAACATTTCCAGGGCTGGTACAGCACGGGTTAGATACAGAGTAAAGCTCCCTCTACACTGTCCCATCAAACAATCAAACACTCCCAGGGCAGGTACAGCACGGGTTAGGTGCAGAGTAAAGCTCCCTCTACTCTGTCCCATCAAACACTCCCAGGGCAGGTACAGCACGGGTTAGCTACAGAGTAAAGCTCCCTCTACACTGCCCCATCAAACATTCCCAGGGCAGGTACAGCACGGGTTAGGTACAGAGTAAAGCTCCCTCTACACTGCCCCATCAACACTCCCAGGGCAGGTACAGCACAGGTTAGGTACAGAGTAAAGCTCCCTCTACACTGCCCCATCCAACACTCCCAGGGCAGGTACAGCACGGGGTAGGTACAGAGTAAAGCTCCCTCTACACTGCCCCATCAACACTCCCAGGGCAGGTACAGCACGGGTTAGATACAGAGTAAAGCTCCCGCTACACTGCCCCATCAAACACTCCCAGGGCAGGTACAGCACGGGTTAGGTACAGAGTAAAGCTCCCTCTACACTGCCCCATCAACACTCCCAGGACAGGTACAGCACGGGTTAGGTATTGAGTAAAGCTCCCTCTACACTGTCCCATCAAACACTCCCAGGACAGGTACAGCATGGGTTAGATACAGGGTAAAGCTCCCTCTACAGTGTCTCATCAAACACTCCCAGAGCAGGTACAGCACGGGTTAGATACAGCGTAAAGCTCCCTCTACACTGTCCCATCAAACACTCCCAGAGCAGGTACAGCACGGGTTAGATACAGAGTAAAGCTCCCTCTACACTGTCTCATCAAACACTGCCAGGGCAGGTGCAGCACGTGTTAGATACAGAGTAAATCTCCCTCTACACTGCCTCATCAAACACTCCCAGGGCAGGTACAGCACGGGTTAGGTACAGAGTAAAGCTTCCTCTACACTGCCCCATCAAACACTCCCAGGGCAGGTACAGCACGGGTTAGGTACAGAGTAAAGCTCCCTCTACACTGTACCATCAAGCACTCCCAGAGCAGGTACAGCACCGGTTAGACACAGAGTAAAGCTCCCTCTACACTGTCCCATCAAACACTCCCGGGGCAGGTACAGCACGGGTTAGATACAGAGGGAAGCTCCCTCTACACTGTCCCAGCAAACACTCCCAGGGCAGGTACAGCACGGGTTAGATACAGAGTAAAGCTCCCTCTACACTGTCCCATCAAACATTTCCAGGGCTGGTACAGCACGGGTTAGATACAGAGTAAAGCTCCCTCTACACTATCCCATCAAACACTCAAACACTCCCAGGGCAGGTACAGCACGGGTTTGGTACAGAGTAAAGCTCCCTCTACACTGTCCCATCAAACACTCCCAGGGCAGGTACAGCACGGGTTAGGTACAGAGTAAAGCTCCCTCTACACTGTCCCCATCAAACACTCCCAGGGCAGGTACAGCACGGGTTAGATACAGAGTAAAGCTCCCTCTACACTGTCCCATCAAACACTCCCAGGGCAGGTACAGCACGGGTTAGATACAGAGTAAAGCTCCCTCTACACTGTCCCATCAAACACTCCCAGGGCAGGTACAGCACAGGTTAGATACAGAGTAAAGCTCCCTCTACACTGTCCCCATCAAACACTCTCAGGGCAGGGACAGCATGGGTTAGATACAGAGTAAATCTCCCTCTACACTGTCCCATCAAACACTCCCAGGGCAGGTACAGCACGGGTTAGGTACAGAGTAAAGCTCCCTCTACACTGTCCCCATCAAACACTCCCAGGGCAGGTACAGCACGGGTTAGATACAGAGTAAATCTCCCTCTACACTGTCCCATCAAACACTCCCAGGGCAGGTACAGCACGGGTTAGATACAGAGTAAAGCTCCCTCTACACTGTCCCATCAAACACTCCCAGGTCAGGTACAGCACGGGTTAGGTACAGAGTAAAGATCCCTCTACACTGTCCCCATCAAACACTCCCAGGGCAGGTACAGCACGGGTTAGATACAGAGTAAATCTCCCTCTACACTGTCCCATCAAACACTCCCAGGGCAGGTACAGCACGGGTTAGATACAGAGTAAAGCTCCCTCTACACTGTCCCATCAAACACTCCCAGGGCAGGTACAGCACGGGTTACATACAGAGTAAATCTCCCTCTACACTGTCCCATCAAACACTCCCAGGGCAGGTACAGCACGGGTTAGATACAGAGTAAAGCTCCCTCTACACTGTCCCATCAAACACTCCCAGGGCTGGTACAGCACAGGTTAGATACAGAGTAAAGCTCCCTCGACACTGTCCCCATCAAACACTCTCAGGGCAGGGACAGCATGGGTTAGATACAGAGTAAATCTCCCTCTACACTGTCCCATCAAACACTCCCAAGGCAGGTACAGCACAGGTTAGATACAGAGTAAAGCTCCCTCTACACTGTCCCCATCAAACACTCCCAGGGCAGGTACAGCACGGGTTAGATACAGAGTAAATCTCCCTCTACACTGTCCCATCAAACACTCCCAGGGCAGGTACAGCACGGGTTAGATACAGAGTAAATCTCCCTCTGCACTGTCCCATCAAACACTCCCAGGGCAGGTACAGCACGGGTTACATACAGAGTAAATCTCCCTCTACACTGTCCCATCAAACACTCCCAGGGCAGGTACAGCACGGGTTAGGTACAGAGTAAAGCTCCCTCTGCACTGTCCCCATCAAACACTCCCAGGGCAGGTACAGCACGGGTTAGATACGGAGTAAATCTCCCTCTACACTGTCCCATCAAACACTCCCAGGGCAGGTACAGCACGGGTTAGGTACAGAGTAAAGCTCCCTCTACTCTGTCCCATCAAACACTCCCAGGGCAGGTACAGCACGGGTTAGCTACAGAGTAAAGCTCCCTCTACACTGCCCCATCAAACACTCCCAGGGCAGGTACAGCACGGGTTAGGTACAGAGTAAAGCTCCCTCTACACTGCCCCATCAACACTCCCAGGGCAGGTACAGCACAGGTTAGGTACAGAGTAAAGCTCCCTCTACACTGCCCCATCCAACACTCCCAGGGCAGGTACAGCACGGGTTAGGTACAGAGTAAAGCTCCCTCTAAACTGCCCCATCAACACTCCCAGGGCAGGTACAGCACGGGTTAGATACAGAGTAAAGCTCCCTCTACACTGTCCCATCAAACACTCCCAGGGCAGGTACAGCACGGGTTAGATACAGAGTAAAGCTCCCGCTACACTGCCCCATCAAACACTCCCAGGGCAGTTACAGCACGGGTTAGGTACAGAGTAAATCTCCCTCTACACTGCCCCATCAACACTCCCAGGACAGGTACAGCACGGGTTAGGTATTGAGTAAAGCTCCCTCTACAGTGTCTCATCAAACACTCCCAGAGCAGGTACAGCACGGGTTAGATACAGCGTAAAGCTCCCTCTACACTGTCCCATCAAACACTCCCAGAGCAGGTACAGCACGGGTTAGATACAGAGTAAAGCTCCCTCTACACTGTCTCATCAAACTCTCCCAGGGCAGGTGCAACACGTGTTAGATACAGAGTAAATCTCCTCTACACTGCCTCATCAAACACTCCCAGGGCAGGTACAGCACGGGTTAGGTACAGAGTAAAGCTTCCTCTACACTGCCCCATCAAACACTCCCAGGGCAGGTACAGCACGGGTTAGGTACAGAATAAAGCTCCCTCTACACTGTACCATCAAGCACTCCCAGAGCAGGTACAGCACCGGTTAGACACAGAGTAAAGCTCCCTCTACACTGTCCCATCAAACACTCCCGGGGCAGGTACAGCACGGGTTAGATACAGAGGGAAGCTCCCTCTACACTGTCCCAGCAAACACTCCCAGGGCAGGTACAGCACGGGTTAGATACAGAGTAAAGCTCCCTCTACACTGTCCCATCAAACATTTCCAGGGCTGGTACAGCACGGGTTAGATACAGAGTAAAGCTCCCTCTACACTATCCCATCAAACACTCAAACACTCCCAGGGCAGGTACAGCACGGGTTTGGTACAGAGTAAAGCTCCCTCTACACTGTCCCATCAAACACTCCCAGGGCAGGTACAGCACGGGTTAGGTACAGAGTAAAGCTCCCTCTACACTGTCCCCATCAAACACTCCCAGGGCAGGTACAGCACGGGTTAGATACAGAGTAAATCTCCCTCTACACTGTCCCATCAAACACTCCCAGGGCAGGTACAGCACGGGTTAGATACAGAGTAAAGCTCCCTCTACACTGTCCCATCAAACACTCCCAGGGCAGGTACAGCACGGGTTACATACAGAGTAAATCTCCCTCTACACTGTCCCATCAAACACTCCCAGGGCAGGTACAGCACGGGTTAGATACAGAGTAAAGCTCCCTCTACACTGTCCCATCAAACACTCCCAGGGCAGGTACAGCACAGGTTAGATACAGAGTAAAGCTCCCTCTAAACTGTCCCCATCAAACACTCTCAGGGCAGGGACAGCATGGGTTAGATACAGAGTAAATCTCCCTCTACACTGTCCCATCAAACACTCCCAGGGCTGGTACAGCACGGGTTAGGTACAGATAAAGCTCCCTCTACACTGTCCCCATCAAACACTCCCAGGGCAGGTACAGCACGGGTTAGATACAGAGTAAATCTCCCTCTACACTGTCCCATCAAACACTCCCAGGGCAGGTACAGCACGGGTTAGATACAGAGTAAAGCTCCCTCTACACTGTCCCATCAAACACTCCCAGGGCAGGTACAGCACGGGTTACATACAGAGTAAATCTCACTCTACACTGTCCCATCAAACACTCCCAGGGCAGGTACAGCACGGGTTAGATACAGAGTAAAGCTCCTTCTACACTGTCCCATCAAACACTCCCAGGGCAGGTACAGCACGGGTTAGATACAGAGTAAAGCTCCATCTACATTGTCCCATCAAACACTCCCGGGGCAGGTACAGCACGGGTTAGGTACAGAGTAAAGCTCCCTCTACACTGTCCCCATCAAACACTCCCAGGGCAGGTACAGCACGGGTTAGATACAGAGAATCTGTGGAATTCTCGACCCCAGAGCGCTGTGGAGGCGGAGTCAGTGAATATATTCAAGGCGGAGATAGACAGATAGGGGAGTCAAGGGTCATGGGGAACAGGCAGGTCAGTGAAGTTGAGGCCAAGATCAGATCAGCCATGATGTTATTGAGGGGGAAGAGATAGAGAGAGAGAGCAGCTGCAAACTCACTCAGACACCAATGACAGCCAGGAATTGAAAACATCATCAAAATGGCTGCTGTGGGGGGAGGGGTGGGTGGTGAGCTCATCAAAATGGACACAGCCGGCAGGAATTGACATCATCAAAAATTGACACTCCTAGGCTGCACCCCTTCAAAATGGGTCTGAGAGCGAGAGAGTGACAGACAGGGACAGACATAGAGAGACAGAGAGAGATAGACAGAGAGAGATAGAGAGAGTTTGTAAAAGCTGGTGTTTGTGTGAGATGTGGTTCAGGTCTATTATTATCAGCTGTTGCTGGATTAAACCCTATTGATTTCATTCGGGCCTGGTCCACATGTAATGTTGGTGTGTGTATGTGACTTTTTTGCACTTTATTGGTGACTCTCAGTCACCCAGGGAGATATCTGTACACTGACTCGTGTCTCTCAGTCCCTCTCGCTCAGCGAGATATCTGTACCTTGACTGGTGTCTCTCAGTCCCTCTCTCCCAGGGAGATATTTGTGCACTGACTCGTGTCTCTCAGTCCCTCTCGCTCAGCGAGATATCTGTACACTGACTCGTGTATCTCTGTCCCACTCCCTCGGGGAGATATCTGTACACTGACTGGTGTCTCTCAGTCCCTCTCTCTCAGGGAGATATCTGTACACTGACTGGTGTCTCTCAGTACCTCTCCCTCTGGGAGATATCTGCACACTGACTGGTGTCACTCAGTACCTCTCCCTCAGGGAGATATCTGTACACTGACTGGTGTACCGCTCTCTCTATGTGCCTCTCTGTATATTGATCTCTCTCTATAGTTCTGTATCTCTCTCTACCTTTCCGTTATTAATTTATAATTTTATATTTCTTGAAATCTCTACACCTTCTCTCTTTGAAACTCTCAGAATGCCTGTTCTCAATTTCTCTCAGGCCTATTATTTGAGAGAGACATTTTAAAGTTAAACAGAACCTGCTCCAAAGTCACAGGAGATGCAGAACTAGAATGTGTGGTAACACCTTCTGCCTCATCTGGTCTGGTTTTGTATATTCCACCATCTTGTGTGTTTCAAGACTCTGGCGTTGGCCAGACATTGATTACCCATTCCATTGTCTTGGGCTGTTTACTATGAACATCTTAACCTGTTTCTGATCTACACAGGATGCAACAGATCAGAGTGCTGGCCTGGGCAAAACCGGCACCTCCATTCAACAATGGCACTGCAATGATATCATACAGTTCAACAATGCAGGAATGTCGCAAACAGCATTTGATCCCATATCCTCCATTAACTTTAAACACTCAAACCTTTCAGGTGAAGAAACTACATTTACCAGCTAGATTCCAAACCACAACTTCAATTGTTTAAGGCATAAAAAATGTCACAGAAATGTGATTTATTGTTGTTATTTTACAATTTACAAATATACACACAATTTGTGTCACTGAATTATAAACAAAAAGCAGGAAAAGCTATGACTTAACAGAAATAAACATTGGTTTTGTTGTCCAGTAAGAAAGACAAGTCAGACTGACTTGGAAATGTTCACTCATATGTTGACGTAATGATTTATAATTTACCAATTTCGCTTCTGATGCTTTTCTCTCAAACATTCCCCACAATATTAATCCCTGCTCTTATCATGAGGAGTGTTGAATTATTTTAGGTATTTTGCAATTAATAGCGGGAAGCAAACTTCATTGTACTCACAATTTTTAATCTTCTATTTCAAACATTCAACCGAAATCGAATTGTACATTATCAGAGTATTTTCTGTGTCTTTCTCTATAAAAAAAGAGTGGTTTCTTCTAAAGTAGCTTCCTGCAATTTTTATACATCATTACGTAACTCTTGTTTCGATTAACACTCAATTAACCTGTGGAGCCTATACTCATTGGAGTTTAGAAGAATGAGAGGGGATCAACATCAGTAGAGATACATAAATTAATGCAGGGCGCTGGGGGAGAGAGGGTACTGAGTGACTGTGTGAGGGAGCTGGGTTAACGTAGAGGCACAATTAGTAAGACAGGGCGCTGGGGGAGTGGGGTTACTGAGTGACTGTGAGGGAGCTGGATTAACATCAGTAGAGATACAGTCAGTAACACAGGGCACTGGGGGAGAGGGGTTACTGAGTGACAGTGTGAGGGAGCTGGATTAACATCAGTAGAGATACAGTCAGTAACACAGGGCACTGGGGAGAGGGTTTACTGAGTGACAGTGTGAGGGAGCTGGATTAACATCAGTAGAGATACAGTCAGTAAGACAGGGCGCTGGGGGAGAGAGGTTACTGAGTGACAGTGTGAGGGAGCTGGATTAACATCAGTAGAGATACAGTCAGTAACACAGGGCGCTGGGGGAGTGGGGTTACTGAGTGACTGTGTGAGGGAGCAGGATTAACATCAGTAGAGATACAGTCAGTAACACAGGGCGCTGGGGGAGAGAGGTTACTGAGTGACTTGTGAGGGAGCTGGATTAACATCAGTAGAGATACAGTCAGTAACACAGGGCACTGGGGAGTGGGGTTACTGAGTGACTTGTGAGGGAGCAGGATTAACATCAGTAGAGATACAGTCAGTAACACAGGGCGCTGGGGGAGAGGGGTTACTGAGTGACAGTGTGAGGTAGCTGGATTAACATCAGTAGAGATACAGTCAGTGACACAGGGCGCTGGGGGAGAGGGGTTAGTGAGTGGCAGTGTGGGGGAGCTGGATTAACATCAGTAGAGATACAGTCAGTAAGACAGGGCGCTGGGGGAGAGGGGTTACTGAGTGACAGTGTGAGGGAGCTGGGTTAAGTTCAGTAGAGATACAGTCAGTAAGACAGGGCGCTGGGGGAGATGGGTTACTGAGTGACAGTGTGAGGGAGCTGGATTAACATCAGTAAAGATACAGTCAGTAAGACAGGGCGCTGGGGGAGAGGGGTTACTGAATTACAGTGTGAGGGAGCTGGATTAACATCAGTAGAGATACAATCAGTAAGACAGGGCGCTGGGGGAGAGGGTTACTGAGTGACAGTGTGGGGGAGCAGGATTAACATCAGTAGAGATACAGTCAGTAACACAGGGCGCTGGGGGAGTGGGGTTACTGAATTACAGTGTGGGGGAGCAGGGTTAAGTTCAGTAGAGATACAGTCAGTAACACAGGACGCTGGGGGAGAGGGTTACTGAGTGGCAGTGTGGGGGAGCAGGATTAACATCAGTAGAGATACAGTCAGTAACACAGGGCACTGTGGGAGAGTGTTACTGAGTGGCAGTGTGAGGGAGCTGGATTAACATCAGTAGAGATACAGTCAGTAACACAGGGCGCTGAGGGAGAGGGTTACTGAGTGGCAGTGTGTGGGAGCTGGATTAACATCAGTAGAGAAACAGCGAGAGAGTGAGAAACAGTGAGAGAGAGATAAACAGCGAGAGAGAGAAACAGCGAGAGAGAGAGAAACAGTGAGAGAGAGATAAACAGCGAGAGAGAGAAACAGCGAGAGAGAGAGAAACAGCGAGAGAGAGAGAGAGAGAGAGAGCGAGAGAGAAACAGCGAGAGAGAGAGCGAGAAACAGCGAGAGAGAAACAGCGAGAGAGAGAAACAGCGAGAGAGAAACAGCGAGAGAGAGAGCGAGAGAGAGCGAGAGAGAAACAGCGAGAGAGAAACAGCGACAGAGAGAAACAGCGAGAGAGAAACAGCGAGAGAGAGAGCGAGAGAGAAACAGTGAGAGAGAGCGAGAGAGAAACAGCGAGAGAGAGAGAGAGCGAGAGAGAAACAGCGAGAGAGAGCGAGAGAGAAACGGCGAGAGAGAGAGTGAGAGAGAAACAGCGAGAGAGAGAGCAAGAGAGAAACAGCGAGAGAGAGAGAAACAGCGAGAGAGAGAAACAGCGAGAGAGAAACAGCGAGAGAGACAGCGAGAGAGAGACACCGAGAGAGAGAGACAGCGAGAGAGAGAGAGAGACAGTGAGAGAGACAGCGAGAGAGACAGCGAGAGAGAGAGAGAGAGAGACAGCGAGAGAGAGAATGCATGCAGAGCCGAACTAGGCAGATACCCACTGATAATAAACATCCAAAAACGAGCACTAAACTTCCTAAATCACCTCAAATCTAGCTCCCCAGACACCCTTCATTTCAAAGCCTTTCAGACCCAAGAGCTAAACCCAGAAAAAAGTCCCCTGAGTCAGCTGCTACTGAAACTAAGTACTCAGCCGGACCCTGACCAGCCCCAGACCAACACAGCCGTCCAAACACCAATCCGAGTGAACCAAATCATTAAAAAATGCAAAGAAACCTACCTGGAACATTGGAACAAAATAACCGAAAGCCAAAGCAGATTAGAATGTTACCGGGCCCTAAAAAGAGAATATAAACTGGCAGACTACCTCACGACCATCAGAGACACAAAACAGAGACAGACCCTCACCAGGTACAGACTAAGCGACCACCAACTGGAAATTGAAAAAGGCAGATACAAGAAATCCTGGCAGCCTAGAGAGAATAGAATATGCGATCAATGTCTGGCTGGCGAGGTTGAAACAGAAATGCATTTCCTCCTAAAATGCGAAAAATTCAACACATCAAGAAACATATTATTCAACAAGCTAAGCCAAACAACCCCAGATTTCAAGGAATTGGATGATCTGTCAAAATTGAGATTAGTCCTAGGAGAAGGAGACAGACCATACCTTGGGGCTAAATATGTAACAACATGTCACAACCTGAGGACTGTTTAAAAGTAAGACTGTTTAAAATTAATATTGAACATACCAAATGAAGTAGAAAGACTGTTTAAAATTAATACTGTTTAAAAGTAATATTGTATATACCCAACAAATGTCAAATCAATTGACACCTACAGAATGTTGGAAAACTGTACCTTTTTGCTATGTAAGCTTTGGCAATATGGTTCTCTGTAAACTTTCATGCCAATAAAGCATTTGAACTGAACTGAACTGAACTGACAGAGAGAGACAGAGAGAGACAG
>NC_140990.1:351653548-351723548 GCF_052327205.1 Somniosus microcephalus | reverse complement strand
ACTCCCAGGGCAGGTACAGCACGGGTTAGATACAGAGTAAAGCTCCCTCTACACTGTCCCATCAAACACTCCCAGGGCAGGTACAGCACAGGTTAGATACAGAGTAAAGCTCCCTCTACACTGTCCCCATCAAACACTCTCAGGGCAGGGACAGCATGGGTTAGATACAGAGTAAATCTCCCTCTACACTGTCCCATCAAACACTCCCAGGGCAGGTACAGCACGGGTTAGGTACAGAGTAAAGCTCCCTCTACACTGTCCCCATCAAACACTCCCAGGGCAGGTACAGCACGGGTTAGATACAGAGTAAATCTCCCTCTACACTGTCCCATCAAACACTCCCAGGGCAGGTACAGCACGGGTTAGATACAGAGTAAATCTCCCTCTACACTGCCCCATCAACACTCCCAGGACAGGTACAGCACGGGTTAGGTATTGAGTAAAGCTCCCTCTACACTGTCCCATCAAACACTCCCAGGACAGGTACAGCATGGGTTAGATACAGGGTAAAGCTCCCTCTACAGTGTCTCATCAAACACTCCCAGAGCAGGTACAGCACGGGTTAGATACAGCGTAAAGCTCCCTCCACACTGTCCCATCAAACACTCCCAGAGCAGGTACAGCACGGGTTAGATACAGAGTAAAGCTCCCTCTACACTGTCTCATCAAACACTCCCAGGGCAGGTGCAGCACGTGTTAGATACAGAGTAAATCTCCCTCTACACTGCCTCATCAAACACTCCCAGGGCAGGTACAGCACGGGTTAGGTACAGAGTAAAGCTTCCTCTACACTGCCCCATCAAACACTCCCAGGGCAGGTACAGCACGGGTTAGGTACAGAGTAAAGCTCCCTCTACACTGTACCATCAAGCACTCCCAGAGCAGGTACAGCACCGGTTAGACACAGAGTAAAGCTCCCTCTACACTGTCCCATCAAACACTCCCGGGGCAGGTACAGCACGGGTTAGATACAGAGGGAAGCTCCCTCTACACTGTCCCAGCAAACACTCCCAGGGCAGGTACAGCACGGGTTAGATACAGAGTAAAGCTCCCTCTACACTGTCCCATCAAACATTCCCAGGGCAGGTACAGCACGGGTTAGGTACAGAGTAAAGCTCCCTCTACACTGTCCCATCAAACACTCCCAGGGCAGGTACAGCACGGGTTAGATACAGAGTAAAGCTCCCTCTACACTGTCCCATCAAACACTCCCAGGGCAGGTACAGCACAGGGTTAGATACAGAGTAAAGCTCCCTCTACACTGTCCCATCAAACACTCCCAGGGCAGGTACAGCACGGGTTAGATACAGAGTAAAGCTCCCTCTACACTGTCCCATCAAACACTCCCAGGGCAGGTACAGCACGGGTTAGATACAGAGTAAAGCTCCCTCTACACTGTCCCATCAAACACTCCCAGGGCAGGTACAGCACAGGCTAGATACAGAGTAAAGCTCCCTCTACACTGTCCCATCAAACACTCCCAGGGCAGGTACAGCACGGGTTAGATACAGAGTAAAGCTCCCTCTACACTGTCCCATCAAACACTTCCAGGGCAGGTACAGCACGGGTTAGATACAGAGTAAAGCTCCCTCTACACTGTCCCATCAAACACTCCCAGGGCAGGTACAGCACAGGGTTAGATACAGAGTAAAGCTCCCTCTACACTGTCCCATCAAACACTCCCAGGGCAGGTACAGCACGGGTTAGATACAGAGTAAAGCTCCCTCTACACTGTCCCATCAAACACTCCCAGGGTAGGTACAGCACGGGTTAGATACAGAGTAAAGCTCCCTCTACACTGTCCCATCAAACATTCCCAGGGCAGGTACAGCACAGGCTAGATACAGAGTAAAGCTCCCTCTACACTGTCCCATCAAACACTCCCAGGGCAGGTACAGCACGGGTTAGATACAGAGTAAAGCTCCCTCTACACTGTCCCATCAAACACTTCCAGGGCAGGTACAGCACGGGTTAGATAGAGAGTAAAGCTCCATCTACAGTCTCCCATGCAGGTTGTTGTCAAAAGGAATCATAAAACTCCAGAAATGGTGTAATGATGGATTGTAAAAGAACAAAATCCTTAAAGTGGAGACAGGGTTTTAATTGAAGAGGGTGAGGGGCTGGTGTTAGAATGGGCTTCCTCGGGAGACGCAGGCGGTGAGGCTCCGGCTTCCTCTTCCTCCTCGCCTGGGGCGTCGCTGCCACTGGCAGGTTGAGGGACAGGCTGGTCAGCTGGTGGTTCACTATCTGAAAGCAGGTAGTTACAAGAGTGGCTTTAGCGTGAGGACAGGGGGGCAGTAAGGGAGCAAGGACTGGAGACAGTTAGTAAGTTGGATTGAAAGTGTAAAAGGCTGGTGTTTTGAGGGGCGAGTGGTGTGAGAGAGGAGAGAAAGCTGATGACCATACCACTGCTGTCCCCAAGGGGGTCGACCACTCCAGCGGTCATGGCACGTATGGCTGACAACGATCCTGTGCACTCTCGCCTCCAAATTGGTGAGGATGTGTAGATCAGCTGGTCGTCCTCCTCCCGTGCGTTGCTGCTCCCGGCTGTTCTGAGAGAGCTTGGCCTGCAAGAAAAAGGAAGGCATCTGAGTGAATGTGCTTGCCTGATGTGCCTCCCATAGTTGAATAGCCCTTAATGTATGCAGATTCTGAGGGGGATTGACAGGGTAGATGCTGAGAGGATGTTTCCCCTCGTGGGGCAATCTAGAACGAGGGGGCACAGTTTCAGGATAAGGGGTCGCCCATTTAAGGCGGAGATGAGGAGGAATTTCTTCTCCCAGAGGATGGGGAATCTGTGGAATTCTCGACCCCAGAGCGCTGTGGAGGCGGAGTCAGTGAATATATTCAAGGCGGAGATAGACAGATAGGGGAGTCAAGGGTCATGGGGAACAGGCAGGTCAGTGAAGTTGAGGCCAAGATCAGATCAGCCATGATGTTATTGAGGGGGAAGAGATAGAGAGAGAGAGCAGCTGCAAACTCACTCAGACACCAATGACAGCCAGGAATTGAAAACATCATCAAAATGGCTGCTGTGGGGGGAGGGGTGGGTGGTGAGCTCATCAAAATGGACACAGCCGGCAGGAATTGACATCATCAAAAATTGACACTCCTAGGCTGCACCCCTTCAAAATGGGTCTGAGAGCGAGAGAGTGACAGACAGGGACAGACATAGAGAGACAAACAACCCCAGATTTCAAGGAATTGGATGACCTGTCAAAATTGAGATTAGTCCTAGGAGAAGGAGACAGACCATACCTTGGGGCCAAATATGTAACAACATGTCACAACCTGAGGACTGTTTAAAATTAAGACTGTTTAAAATTAATATTGAACGTACCAAATGAAGTACAAAGACTGTTTAAAATTAATATTGTTTCAAAGTAATATTGTATGTACCCAACAAATGTCAAATCGATTGACACCTACAGAATGTTGGAAAACTGTACCTTTTTGCTATGTAAGCTTTGGCAATATGGTTCTCTGTAAACTTTCATGCCAATAAAGCATTTGAATTGAATTGGAATTGGAATTGGACAGAGAGAGATAGACAGAGAGAGATAGAGAGAGTTTGCAAAAGCTGGTGTTTGTGTGAGATGTGGTTCAGGTCTATTATTATCAGCTGTTGCTGGATTAAACCCTATTGATTTCATTCGGGCCTGGTCCACATGTAATGTTGGTGTGTGTATGTGACTTTTTTGCACTTTATTGGTGACTCTCAGTCACCCAGGGAGATATCTGTACACTGACTCGTGTCTCTCAGTCCCTCTCGCTCAGCGAGATATCTGTACCTTGACTGGTGTCTCTCAGTCCCTCTCTCCCAGGGAGATATTTGTGCACTGACTCGTGTCTCTCAGTCCCTCTCGCTCAGCGAGATATCTGTACACTGACTCGTGTCTCTCTGTCCCACTCCCTCGGGGAGATATCTGTACACTGACTGGTGTCTCTCAGTCCCTCTCTCTCAGGGAGATATCTGTACACTGACTGGTGTCTCTCGTACCTCTCCCTCTGGGAGATATCTGCACACTGACTGGTGTCACTCAGTACCTCTCCCTCAGGGAGATATCTGTACACTGACTGGTGTACCGCTCTCTCTATGTGCCTCTCTGTATATTGATCTCTCTCTATAGTTCTGTATCTCTCTCTACCTTTCCGTTATTCATTTATAATTTTATATTTCTTGAAATCTCTACACCTTCTCTCTTTGAAACTCTCAGAATGCCTGTTCTCAATTTCTCTCAGGCCTATTATTTGAGAGAGACATTTTAAAGTTAAACAGAACCTGCTCCAAAGTCACAGGAGATGCAGAACTAGAATGTGTGGTAACACCTGCTGCCTCATCTGGTCTGGTTTTGTATATTCCACCATCTCGTGTGTTTCAAGACTCTGGCGTTGGCCAGACATTGATTACCCATTCCATTGTCTTGGGCTGTTTACTATGAACATCTTAACCTGTTTCTGATCTACACAGGATGCAACAGATCAGAGTGCTGGCCTGGGCAAAACCGGCACCTCCATTCAACAATGGCACTGCAATGATATCATACAGTTCAACAATGCAGGAATGTCGCAAACAGCATTTGATCCCATATCCTCCATTAACTTTAAACACTCAAATCTTTCAGGTGAAGAAACTACATTTACCAGCTAGATTCCAAACCACAACTTCAATTGTTTAAGGCATAAAAAATGTCACAGAAATGTGATTTCTTGTTGTTATTTTACAATTTACAAATATACACACAATTTGTGTCACTGAATTATAAACAAAAAGCAGGAAAAGCTATGACTTAACAGAAATAAACATTGGTTTTGCTGTCCAGTAAGAAAGACAAGTCAGACTGACTTGGAAATGTTCACTCATATGTTGACGTAATGATTTATAATTTACCAATTTCGCTTCTGATGCTTTTCTCTCAAACATTCCCCACAATATTAATCCCTGCTCTTATCACGAGGAGTGTTGAATTATTTTAAGTACTTTGCAATTAATAGCGGGAAGCAAACTTCATTGTACTCACAATTTTTAATCTTCAATTTCAAACATTCAACCAAATCGAATTGAACATTATCAGAGTATTTTCTGTGTCTTTCTCTATAAACAAAGAGTGGTTTCTTCTAAAGTAGCTTCCTGCAATTTTTATACATCATTACGTAACTCTTGTTTCGATTAACACTCAATTAACCTGTGGAGCCTATACTCATTGGAGTTTAGAAGAATGAGAGGGGATCAACATCAGTAGAAATACATAAATTAATGCAGGGCGCTGGGGGAGAGAGGTTACTGAGTGACAGTGTGAGGGAGCTGGGTTAACGTAGAGGCACAATCAGTAAGACAGGGCGCTGGGGGAGTGGGGTTACTGAGTGACTGTGTGAGGGAGCAGGATTAACATCAGTAGAGATACAGTCAGTAACACAGGGCGCTGAGGGAGAGGGTTACTGAGTGACTGTGTGAGGGAGCAGGATTAACATCAGTAGAGATACAGTCAGTAACACAGGGTGCTGGGGGAGAGAGGTTACTGAGTGACTGTGTGGGGGAGCAGGATTAACATCAGTAGAGATACAGTCAGTAACACAGGGCGCTGGGGGAGAGAGGTTACTGAGTGACTGTGTGAGGGAGCTGGGTTAACGTAGAGGCATAGTCAGTAAGACAGGGCGCTGGGGCAGTGGGGTTACTGAGTGACTGTGTGGGGGAGCTGGATTAACATCAGTAGAGATACAGTCAGTAACACAGGGCGCTGGGGGAGAGAGGTTACTGAGTGACTGTGTGAGGGAGCTGGGTTAACGTAGAGGCATAGTCAGTAAGACAGGGCGCTGGGGCAGTGGGGTTACTGAGTGACTGTGAGGGAGCAGGCCTAACATCAGTAGAGATACAGTCAGTGACACAGGGCACTGGGGGAGTGGGGTTACTGAATTACAGTGTGGGGGAGCTGGGTTAAGTTCAGTAGAGATACAGTCAGTAACACAGGGCGCTGGGGGAGAGGGTTACTGAGTGACAGTGTGAGGTAGCTGGATTAACATCAGCAGAGATACAGTCAGTAACACAGGGCGCTGGGGGAGAGAGGTTACTGAGTGACTGTGTGAGGGAGCTGGGTTAACGTAGAGGCATAGTCAGTAAGACAGGGCGCTGGGGCAGTGGGGTTACTGAGTGACTGTGAGGGAGCAGGCCTAACATCAGTAGAGATACAGTCAGTGACACAGGGCACTGGGGGAGTGGGGTTACTGAATTACAGTGTGGGGGAGCTGGGTTAAGTTCAGTAGAGATACAGTCAGTAACACAGGGCGCTGGGGGAGAGGGTTACTGAGTGACAGTGTGAGGGAGCAGGCCTAACATCAGTAGAGATACAGTCAGTGACACAGGGCACTGGGGGAGTGGGGTTACTGAATTACAGTGTGGGGGAGCTGGGTTAAGTTCAGTAGAGATACAGTCAGTAACACAGGGCGCTGGGGGAGAGGGTTACTGAGTGACAGTGTGAGGGAGCAGGCCTAACATCAGTAGAGATACAGTCAGTGACACAAAGCACTGGGGGAGTGGGGTTACTGAATTACAGTGTGGGGGAGCTGGGTTAAGTTCAGTAGAGATACAGTCAGTAACACAGGGCGCTGGGGGAGAGGGTTACTGAGTGACAGTGTGAGGGAGCAGGCCTAACATCAGTAGAGATACAGTCAGTGACACAGGGCACTGGGGGAGTGGGGTTACTGAATTACAGTGTGGGGGAGCTGGATTAACATCAGTAGAGATACAGTCAGTAACACAGGACGCTGGGGGGAGAGGTTACTGAGTGACAGTGTGAGGGAGCTGGATTAACATCAGTAGAGATACAGTCAGTAACACAGGACGCTGGGGGAGAGGGGTTACTGAGTGACAGTGTGAGGTAGCTGGATTAACATCAGTAGAGATACAGTCAGTAACACAGGGCGCTGGGGGAGAGGGTTTACTGAGTGACAGTGTGAGGGAGCTGGATTAACATCAGTAGAGATACAGTCAGTAACACAGGACGCTGGGGGAGAGGGGTTACTGAGTGACAGTGTGAGGGAGCTGGATTAACATCAGTAGAGATACAGTCAGTAACACAGGGCGCTGGGGGAGAGGGGTTACTGAGTGACAGTGTGAGGGAGCTGGATTAACATCAGTAGAGATAAAGTCAGTAAAACAGGGCGCTGGGGGAGAGGTTACTGAGTGACAGTGTGGGGGAGCTGGGTTAACATCAGTAGAGATACAGTCAGTATCACAGGGCGCTGGGGTTGAGGGGTTACTGAATGACAGTGTGAGGGAGCTGGATTAACATCAGTAGAGATACAGTCAGTGACACAGGGCGCTGGGGAGAGGGTTACTGAGTGACAGTGTGAGGGAGCTGGATTAACATCAGTAGAGATACAGTCAGTAACACAGGGCGCTGGGGGAGAGGGTTACTGAGTGACAGTGTGAGGGAGCTGGATTAACATCAGTCGAGATACAGTCAGTAACACAGGGCGCTGAGGGAGAGGGTTACTGAGTGACAGTGTGAGGGAGCTGGATTAACATCAGTAGAGATACAGTCAGTAACACAGGGCGCTGGGGGAGAGGGGTTACTGAGTGACAGTGTGAGGGAGCTGGATTAACATCTGTCGAGATACAGTCAGTAACACAGTGCGCTGGGGGAGAGGGGTTACTGAGTGACAGTGTGAGGGAGCTGGATTAACATCAGTAAAGATACAGTCAGTAACACAGGGCGCTGGGGGAGAGGGGTTACTGAGTGACAGTGTGAGCGAGCTGGATTAACATCAGTAGAGATACAGTCAGTAACACAGGGTGCTGGGGGAGAGGGTTACTGAGTGACAGTGTGAGGGAGCTGGATTAACATCAGTAGAGATACAGTCAGTAACACAGGGCGCTGGGGGAGAGGGTTACTGAGTGACAGTGTGAGGGAGCTGGATTAACATCAGTAGAGATACAGTCAGTAACACAGGGCGCTGGGGGAGAGGGTTACTGAGTGACAGTGTGAGCGAGCTGGATTAACATCAGTAGAGATACAGTCAGTAACACAGGGCGCTGGGGGAGATATCTGTACACTGACTGGTGTCACTCAGTACCTCTCTCTCAGGGAGATATCTGTGCACTGACTGGTGTCTCTCAGTACCTCTCTCTCAGGGAGATATTTGTACACTGACTGGTGTCTCTGAGTCCCTCTCGCTCTCAGGGAGATATCTGTACACTGACTGGTGTCTCTCAGTCCCTCTCCCTCAGGGAGATATCTGTACCTTGACTGGTGTCTCTCAGTCCCTCTCTCCCAGGGAGATATTTGTGCACTGACTGGTATCTCTTTATCCGTCTCCCTCAGGGAAATATCTGCACACTGAGTGGTGTCTCTCAGCCCCACTCCCTCAGGGAGATATCTGTGCACTGACTGGTGTGTCTCAGTACCTCTCCCTCAGGGAGATATCTGTACACTGACTGGTGTCTCTCAGTACCTCTCCCTCAGGGAGGTATCTGCACACTGACTGGTGTCTCTCAGTACTTCTCCCTCTGGGAGATATCTGCACACTGACTGGTGTCAGTCAGTACCTCTCCCTTAGGGAGATATCTGTACACTGACTGGTGTCTCTCTGTCCCACTCCCTCGAGGAGATATCTGTACACTGACTGATGTCTCTCAGTCCCTCTCTCTCAGGGAGATATCTGTACACTGACTGGTGTCTATCTTTCCCTCTCCCTCTGGGAAATTTCTGTACACTGACTGGTGTCTCTCAGTACCTCTCCCTCAGGGAGATATCTGTACACTGACTGGTGTCTCTCAGTCCCTCACCCTCAGGGAGATATCTGCACACTGACTGGTGTCTCTCAGTCCCCTCTCTCTCAGGGAGATATCTGTACACTGACTGGTGTCACTCAGTACCTCTCCATCAGGGAGATATCTGTACACTGACTGGTGTCTCTCAGTCCCCTCTCTCTCAGGGAGATATCTTTACACTGACTGGTGTCTCTCAGTACCTCTCCCTCAGGGAGATATCTGTACACTGACTGGTGTCACTCAGTCCCTCCCTCTCAGGGAGATATCTGTACACTGACTGGTGTCTCTCAGTCCCTCTCTCTCAGGGAGATATCTGTACACTGACTGGTGTCACTCAGTCCCCTCTCCCTCAGGGAGATATCTGTACACTGACTGGTGTCTCTCAGTCCCTCTCTCTCAGGGAGATATCTGTACACTGACTGGTGTCTCTCAGTCCCCTCTCCCTCAGGGAGATATCTGTACACTGACTGGTGTCTCTCAGTACCTCTCCCTCAGGGAGATATCTGTACACTGACTGGTGTCTCTCAGTACCTCTCCCTCAGGGAGATATCTGTACACTGACTGGTGTCTCTCAGTCCCTCTCTCTCAGGGAGATATCTGTACACTGACTGGTGTCTCTCAGTCCCTCTCTCTCAGGGAGATATCTGTACACTGACTGGTGTCACTCAGTCCCTCTCCCCCTGGGAGATATCTGTACACTGACTGGTGTCACTCAGTACCTCTCTCTCAGGGAGATATCTGGACACTGACTGGTGTCTCTCAGTCGCTCCCTCTCAGGGAGATATCTGTACTCTGACTGGTGTCTCTCTGTCCCTCTCCCTCAGGGAGATATCTGTACACTGACTGGTGTCACTCAGTACCTCTCCCTCAGGGAGATATCTGTACACTGACTGGTGTCTCTCAGTCCCTCCCTCTCAGGGAGATATCTGTACAATGACTGGTGTCTCTCAGTCCCTCTCTCTCAGGGAGATACCTGTACACTGACTGGTGTCACTCAGTACCTCTCTCTCAGAAAGATATCTGTACACTGACTGGTATCTATCAGTCCCTCTCTCTCAGGGAGATACCTGTACACTGACTGGTGTCACTCAGTGCCTCTCTCTCAGGGAGATATCTGTACACTGACTGGTGTCTCTCAGTCCCTCTCCCTCAGGGAGATATCTGTACACTGACTGGTGTCACTCAGTCCCTCTCTCTCAGGGAGATGTCTGTACACTGACTGGTGTCACTCAGTCCCTCTCTCTCAGGGAGATATCTGTACACTGACTGGTGTCTCTCAGTCCCTCTCTCTCAGGGAGATATCTGTACACTGACTGGAGTCTCTCAGTCCCTCTCCCTCAGGGAGATATCTGTACACTGACTGGTGTCTCTCAGTCCCTCTCCCTCAGGGAAATATCTGTACACTGACTGGTGTCACTCAGTCCCACACTCTCAGGGAGATATCTGTACACTGACTGGTGTCTCTCAGTCCCCTCTCTCTCAGTGAGATATCTGTACACTGACTGGTGTCTCTCAATCCCGTCTCTCTCAGGGAGATATCTGTACACTGACTGGTGCCTCTCAGTCCCTCTCTCTCAGGGAGATATCTGTACACTGACTGGTGTCTCTCAGTCCCTCTCTCTCAGGGAGATATCTGTACACTGACTGGTGTCTCTCAGTCCCCTCTCTCTCAGGGAGATATCTGTACACTGACTGGTGTCTCTCAGTCCCCTCTCTCTCAGTGAGGTATCTGTACACTGACTGGTGTCTCTCAGTCCCTCTCCCTCAGGGAGTTATCTGTACACTGACTGGTGCCTCTCAGTCCCTCTCGCTCAGGGAGATATCTGTACACTGACTGGTGTCACTCAGTACCTCTCCCTCAGGGAGATATCTGTACACTGACTGGTGTCTCTCAGTCCCTCTCCCTCAGGGAGATATCTGTACACTGACTGGTGTCTCTCAGCCCCTCGCCCTCTGGGAGATATCTGTACACTGACTGGTGTCACTCAGTCCCTCTCCCTCAGGGAGATATCTGTACACTGAATGGTGTCACTCAGTCCCCTCTCCCTCAGGGAGATATCTGTACACTGACTGGTGTCTCTCAGTCCCTCGCCCTCAGGGAGATATCTGTACACTGATTGGTGTCTCTCAGTCCCTCTCTCTCAGGGAGATATCTGTACACTGACTGGTGTCACTCAGTACCTCTCTCTCAGGGAGATATCTGTACACTGACTGGTGTCTCTCAGTCCCTCTCCCTCAGGGAGATATCTGTACACTGACTGGTGTCTCTCAGTCCCTCTCCCTCAGGGAGATACCTGTACACTGACTGGTGTCTCTCAGTACCTCTCCCTCAGGGAGACATCTGTGCACTGACTGGTGTCACTCAGTACCTCTCCCTCAGGGAGATATCTGTACACTGACTTGTGTCACTCCGTCCCCTCTCCCTCAGGGAGAAATCTGTACACTGACTGGTGTCACTCTCTCCCTCTCCCTCAGGGAGATATCTGTACACTGACTGGTGTCACTCAGTACCTCTCCCTCTGGGAGATATCTGTACACTGACTGGTGTCTCTCAGTCCCCTCTCTCTCAGGGAGATATCTGTACACTGACTGGTGTCTCTCAGTCCCCTCTCTCTCAGTGAGATATCTGTACACTGACTGGTGTCTCTCAGTCCCTCTCTCTCAGGGAGATATCTGTCCACTGACTGGTGTCTCTCATTCCCTGTCTCTCAGGGAGATATCTGTACACTGACTGGTGTCTCACAGTCCCCTCTCTCTCAGGGAGATATCTGTACACTGACTGGTGTTTCTCAGTCCCTCTCTCTCAGGGAGATATCTGTACACTGACTGGTGTCTCTCAGTCCCCTCTCTCTCAGTGAGATATCTGTACACTGACTGGTGTCTCTCATTCCCTGTCTCTCAGGGAGATATCTGTACACTGACTGGTGTCTCTCAGTCCCCTCTCTCTCAGGGAGATATCTGTACACTGACTGGTGCCTCTCAGTCCCCACTCCCTCAGGGAGATATCTGTACACTGACTGGTGTCTCTCAGTCCCCTCTCTCTCAGGGAGATATCTGTACACTGGCTGGTGTTTCTCAGTCCCTCTCTCTCTGGGAGATATCTGTACACTGACTGGTGTCTCTTATTCCCTCTCTCTCTGGGAGATATCTGTACACTGACTGGTGTCTCTCAGTCCCTCTCTCTCAGGGAGATATCTGTACACTGACTGGTGTCTCTCAGTCCCTCTCCCTCAGGGAGATATCTGTACACTGACTGGTGTCTCTCAGTCACTCTCTCTCAGGGTGATATCTGTACACTGACTGGTGTCTCTCAGTCCCCTCTCTCTCAGGGTGATATCTGTATACTGACTGGTGTCTCTCAGTCCCCTCTCCCTCAGGGAGATATCTGTACACTGACTGGTGTCTCTCAGTCCACTCTCCCTCAGGGAGATATCTGTACACTGACTGGTGTCTCTCAGTCCCCTCTCTCTCAGGGAGATATCTGTACACTGACTGGTGTCTCTCAGTCCCCTCTCCCTCAGGGAGATATCTGTACACTGACTGGTGTCTCTCAGTCCACTCTCCCTCAGGGAGATATCTGTACACTGACTGGTGTCTCTCAGTCCCCTCTCTCTCAGGGAGATATTTGTACACTGACTGGTGTCTCTCAGTCCCTCTCCCTCAGGGAGATATCTGTACACTGACTGGTGTCTCTCAGAAAGTACCGAAAGCATCCCGAGACAATGCTGGCCGGGATCCAGGGCTCCGTATCTCAGCAAATGTTGTTCCATTTGGGATCGGCTGTGTTTCCTGTACGAGGACACCCATATCTCTCAGTCCCCTCACTCTCAGGGAGGTATCTGTACTCTGACTGGTGTCTCTCAGTCCCCACTCCCTCAGGGAGGTATCTGTACACTGACTGGTGCCTCTCAGTCCCTCTCTCTCAGGGAGATATCTGTACACTGACTGGTGTCTTTCAGTCCCTCTCTCTCTGGGAGATATCTGTACACTGACTGGTGTCTCTCAGTCCCCTCTCTCTCAGGGAGATATCTGTACACTGACTGGTGTCTCTCAGTCCCTCTCTCTCTGGGAGATATCTGTACACTGACTGATGTCTCTCAGTCCCCTCTCTCTCAGGGAGATATCTGTACACTGACTGGTGTCTCTCAGTCCCTCTCTCTCTGGGAGATATCTGTACACTGACTGGTGTCTCTCAGTCCCCTCTCTCTCAGGGAGATATCTGTACACTGACTGGTGTCTCTCAGTCCCTCTCTCTCAGGGAGATATCTGTACACTGACTGGTGTCTCTCAGTCCCCTTTCTCTCAGGGAGATATCTGTACACTGACTGGTGTCTCTCAGTCCCCTCTCTCTCAGGGAGATATCTGTACACTGACTGGTGTCTCTCAGTCCCTCTCTCTCTGGGAGATATCTGTACACTGACTGGTGTCTCTCAGTCCCCTCTCTCTCAGGGAGATATCTGTACACTGACTGGTGTCTCTCAGTCCCCTTTCTCTCAGGGAGATATCTGTTCACTGACTGGTGTCACTCAGTCCCTCTCTCTCAGGGAGATATCTGTACACTGACTGGTGTCTCTCAGTCCCTCTCTCTCACGGTGATATCTGTACACTGACTGGTGTCTCTCAGTCCCCTCTCCCTCAGGGAGATATCTGTACACTGAATGGTGTCTCTCAGTCCCCTCTCTCTCTGGGAGATATCTGTACACTGACTGGTGTCTCTCATTCCCTGTCTCTCAGGGAGATATCTGTACACTGACTGGTGTCTCTCAGTCCCCTCTCTCTCTGGGAGATATCTGTACACTGACTGGTGTCTCTCAGTCCCTCTCTCTCAGTGAGGTATCTGTACACTGACTGGTGTCTCTTAGTCCCTCTCTCTCTGGGAGATATCTGTACACTGACTGGTGTCTCTCAGTCCCCTCTCTCTCAGGGAGATATCTGTACACTGACTGGTGTCTCTCAGTCCCTCTCTCTCAGTGAGGTATCTGTACACTGACTGGTGTCTCTCAGTCCCTCTCTCTCTGGGAGATATCTGTACACTGACTGGTGTCTCTCAGTCCCCTCTCTCTCAGGGAGATATCTGTACACTGACTGGTGTCTCTCAGTCCCCTTTCTCTCAGGGAGATATCTGTTCACTGACTGGTGTCACTCAGTCCCTCTCTCTCAGGGAGATATCTGTACACTGACTGGTGTCTCTCAGTCCCTCTCTCTCACGGTGATATCTGTACACTGACTGGTGTCTCTCAGTCCCCTCTCCCTCAGGGAGATATCTGTACACTGAATGGTGTCTCTCAGTCCCCTCTCTCTCTGGGAGATATCTGTACACTGACTGGTGTCTCTCATTCCCTGTCTCTCAGGGAGATATCTGTACACTGACTGGTGTCTCTCAGTCCCCTCTCTCTCTGGGAGATATCTGTACACTGACTGGTGTCTCTCAGTCCCCTCAGGGAGATATCTGTACACTGACTGGTGTCTCTCATTCCCTGTCTCTCAGGGAGATATCTGTACACTGACTGGTGTCTCTCAGTCCCCTCTCTCTCAGGGAGATATCTGTACACTGACTGGTGTCTCTCAGTCCCTCTCTCTCAGGGAGATATCTGTACACTGACTGGTGTCTCTCAGTCCCCTCAGGGAGATATCTGTACATTGACTGGTGTCACTCAGTCCCTCTCTCTCTGGGAGATATCTGTACACTGACTGGTGTCTCTCAGTCCCCTCAGGGAGATATCTGTACACTGACTGGTGTCTCTCAGTCCCTCTCTCTCAGGGAGATATCTGTACACTGACTGGTGTCTCTCAGTCCCTCTCTCTCAGGGAGATATCTGTACACTGACTGGTGTCTCTCAGTCCCTCTCTCTCAGGGAGATATCTGTACACTGACTGGTGTCACTCAGTCCCTCTCTCTCAGGGTGATATCTGTACACTGACTGGTGTCTCTCAGTCCCTCTCTCTCAGGGAGATATCTGTACACTGACTGGTGTCTCTCAGTCCCTCTCTCTCTGGGAGATATCTGTACACTGACTGGTGTCTCTCAGTCCCCTCAGGGAGATATCTGTACACTGACTGGTGTCTCTCAGTCCCCTCTCTCTCAGGGAGATATCAGTACACTGACTGGTGTCTCTCAGTCCCTCTCTCTCAGGGAGATATCTGTACACTGACTGGTGTCTCTCAGTCCCTCTCTCTCTGGGAGATATCTGTACACTGACTGGTGTCTCTCAGTCCCCTCAGGGAGATATCTGTACACTGACTGGTGTCTCTCAGTCCCTCTCTCTCAGGGAGATATCTGTACACTGACTGGTGTCTCTCAGTCCCCTCAGGGAGATATCTGTACATTGACTGGTGTCACTCAGTCCCTCTCTCTCAGGGTGATATCTGTACACTGACTGGTGTCTCTCAGTCCCCTCTCTCAGGGAGATATCTGTACACTGACTGGTGTCTCTCAGTCCCCTCAGGGAGATATCTGTACATTGACTGGTGTCACTCAGTCCCCTCTCTCTCTGGGAGATATCTGTACACTGACTGGTGTCTCTCAGTCCCCTCTCTCTCTGGGAGATATCTGTACACTGACTGGTGTCTCTCAGTCCCCTCTCTCTCAGGGAGATATCTGTACACTGACTGGTGTCTCTCAGTCCCTCTCTCTCAGGGAGATATCTGTACACTGACTGGTGTCTCTCAGTCCCCTCAGGGAGATATCTGTACATTGACTGGTGTCACTCAGTCCCTCTCTCTCAGGGTGATATCTGTACACTGACTGGTGTCTCTCAGTCCACTCTCTCTCAGTGAGATATCTGTACACTGACTGGTGTCTCTCAGTCCCTCTCTCTCAGGGAGATATCTGTACACTGACTGGAGTCTCTCAGTCCCCTCTCTCTCTGGGAGATATCTGTACACTGACTGGTGTCACTCAGTCCCTCTCTCTCAGGGAGATATCTGTACACTGACTGGTGTCTCTCAGTCCACTCTCTCTCAGGGAGATATCTGTACACTGACTGGTGTCTCTCAGTCCCCTCTCCCCCTCAGGGAGATATCTGTACACTGACTGGTGTCTCTCAGTCCCCTCTCTTTCAGGGAGATATCTGTACACTGACTGATGTCTCTCAGTCCCTCTCTCTCAGGGAGATATCTGTACACTGACTGGTGTCTCTCAGTCCCTCTCTCTCAGGGAGATATCTGTACACTGACTGGTGTCACTCTGTCCCTCTCTCTCAGGATGATATCTGTACACTGACTGGTGTTTCTCAGTCCCTCTCTCTCAGGGAGATATCTGTACACTGACTGGTGTCTCTCAGTCCCTCTCTCTCAGGGAGATATCTGTACACTGACTGGTGTCACTCTGTCCCTCTCTCTCTGGGAGATATCTGTACACTGACTGGTGTCTCTCAGTCCCTCTCTCTCAGGGAGATATCTTTACACTGACTGGTGTCTCTCAGTCCCCTCTCCCTCAGGGAGATATCTGTACACTGACTGGTGTCTCTCAGTCCCTCTCTCTCAGGGAGATATCGGTACACTGACTGGTGTTTCTCAGTCCCTCTCTCTCAGGGAGATATCTGTACACTGACTGGTGTCTCTCAGTCCCTCTCTCTCAGGGAGATATCTGTACACTGACTGGTGTCTCTCTGTCCCTCTCTCTCTGGGAGATATCTGTACACTGACTGGTGTCACTCTGTCCCTCTCTCTCAGGGAGATATCTGTACACTGACTGGTGTCTCTCAGTCCCTCTCTCTCAGGGAGATATCTGTACACTGACTGGTGTCTCTCAGTCCCTCTCTCTCTGGGAGATATCTGTACACTGACTGGTGTCTCTCAGTCCCTCTCTCTCAGGGAGATATCTATACACTGACTGGTGTCACTCTGTCCCTCTCTCTCTGGGAGATATCTGTACACTGACTGGTGTCTCTCAGAAAGTACCGAAAGCATCCCGAGACAATGCTGGCCGGGATCCAGGGCTCTGTATCTCAGCAAATGTTGTACCATTTGGGATCGGCTGTGTTTCCTGTACGAGGACACCCATATCTCTCTGAACACCAACATTTAATGGTTTCTCAGCATTTAGGAATTTATTTTTTCTATTCTTCCTACCAAAGTGAATAACCTCACATTTCTCCACATTATACTTCATTTGCCACCTTATTGCCCTCTCACTTAACCTGCCTATAGCCCTTTGCAGCCTCTTTGTGGGCTCCTCACAGCTAACTGTCCCACGCAGATTTATATCGTCAGGAAACTTGGTTACATTGAGGGAGAGGCAGAGGCTGAGAGGCAGAGGGCGAGAGGCAGAGGGCGAGAGGGAGAGGGCGAGAGGCAGAGGGCGAGATGCAGAGGGTGAGAGGCAGAGGGCGAGAGGCAGAGGGAGAGAGGCAGAGGGCGAGAGGCAGAGGGCGAGATGCAGAGGGCGAGAGGCAGAGGGCGAGAGGCAGAGGGAGAGAGGCAGAAGGCGAGAGGCAGAGGCTGAGAGGCAGAGGGCGAGAGGCAGAGGGCGAGAGGGAGAGGGCGAGAGGCAGAGGGCGAGATGCAGAGGGCGAGAGGCAGAGGGCGAGAGGCAGAGGGCGAGATGCAGAGGGCGAGAGGCAGAGGGCGAGAGGCAGAGGGAGAGAGGCAGAGGGCGAGATGCAGAGGGCGAGAGGCAGAGGGAGAGAGGCAGAGGGCGAGATGCAGAGGGCGAGAGGCAGAGGGCGAGAGGCAGAGGGCGAGATGCAGAGGGCGAGAGGCAGAGGGCGAGAGGCAGAGGGTGAGAGGCAGAGGGTGAGAGGCAGGGGGCGAGAGGGAGAGGGCGAGAGCCAGAGGGCGAGAGGCAGAGGGCGAGATGCAGAGGGCGAGGGGCATGGGGCGAGAGGCAGAGGGCGAGCGGCAGAGGGCGAGAGGCAGAGGGAGGGAGGCAGAGGGCGAGAGGCACAGGGCGAGAGGCAGAGGGCGAGAGGCAGAGGGCGAGAGGCAGAGGGCAAGAGGCTGAGGGTGAGAGGCAGAGGGCGAGGGGCATGGGGCCAGAGGCAGAGGGCGAGAGGGAGAGGGCGAGAGCCAGAGGGCGAGAGGCAGAGGGCGAGATGCAGAGGGCGAGGGGCATGGGGCGAGAGGCAGAGGGCGAGCGGCAGAGGGCGAGAGGCAGAGGGCGAGAGGCAGAGGGCGAGAGGCAGAGGGCAAGAGGCTGAGGGTGAGAGGCAGAGGGCGAGGGGCATGGGGCCAGAGGCAGAGGGCGAGAGGGAGAGGGCGAGAGCCAGAGGGCGAGAGGCAGAGGGCGAGATGCAGAGGGCGAGGGGCATGGGGCGAGAGGCAGAGGGCGAGCGGCAGAGGGCGAGAGGCAGAGGGCGAGAGGCAGAGGGCAAGAGGCAGAGTGTGAGAGGCAGAGGGCGAGGGGCATGGGGCGAGAGGCAGAGGGCGAGAGGCAGAGGGTGAGAGGCAGAGGGCGAGATGCAGAGGCGAGGGGCATGGGGCGAGAGGCAGAGGGCAAGAGGCAGAGGGCGAGAGGCAGAGGGCGAGAGGCAGAGGGTGAGAGGCAGAGGGCAAGGGGCAGAGGGCGAGATGCATGGGGCGAGGGGCAGAGGGAGAGAGGGAGAGGGCGAGAGGCAGAGGGAGAGAGGCATAGGGCGAGAGGGAGAGGGCGAGAGGGAGAGGGAGAGAGGCAGAGGGCGAGAGGCATAGGGCGAGAGGGAGAGGGCGAGAGGGAGAGGGCGAGAGGGAGAGGGTGAGAGGGAGAGGGTGAGAGGGAGAGAGGGAGAGAGGGAGAGGGAGAGAGGGAGAGAGGCAGAGGCCGAGAGGCAGAGGGCGAGAGGCAGAGGGCGAGAGGGAGAGGGCAAGAGGGAGAGGGCGAGAGGAAGAGAGGGAGAGAGGGAGAGGGCGAGAGGCAGAGGGCGAGAGGCAGAGGGCGAGAGGCAGAGGGCTAGAGGCAGAGGGCGAGAGGGCAGGTACAGCACGGGTTAGATACAGAGTAAAGCTCCCTCTACACTGTCCCATCAAACATTTCCAGGGCTGGTACAGCACGGGTTAGATACAGAGTAAAGCTCCCTCTACACTATCCCATCAAACACTCAAACACTCCCAGGGCAGGTACAGCACGGGTTTGGTACAGAGTAAAGCTCCCTCTACACTGTCCCATCAAACACTCCCAGGGCAGGTACAGCACGGGTTAGGTACAGAGTAAAGCTCCCTCTACACTGTCCCCATCAAACACTCCCAGGGCAGGTACAGCACGGGTTAGATACAGAGTAAATCTCCCTCTACACTGTCCCATCAAACACTCCCAGGGCAGGTGCAGCACGGGTTAGATACAGAGTAAAGCTCCCTCTACACTGTCCCATCAAACACTCCCAGGGCAGGTACAGCACGGGTTACATACAGAGTAAATCTCCCTCTACACTGTCCCATCAAACACTCCCAGGGCAGGTACAGCACGGGTTAGATACAGAGTAAAGCTCCCTCTACACTGTCCCCATCAAACACTCCCAGGGCAGGTACAGCACGGGTTAGATACAGAGTAAATCTCCCTCTACACTGTCCCATCAAACACTCCCAGGGCAGGTACAGCACGGGTTAGATACACAGTAAAGCTCCCTCTACTCTGTCCCATCAAACACTCCCAGGGCAGGTACAGCACAGGTTAGATACAGAGTAAAGCCCCCTCTACACTGGCCCATCAAACACTCCCAGGGCAGGTACAGCACGGGTTACATACAGAGTAAATCTCCCTCTACACTGTCCCATCAAACACTCCCAGGGCAGGTACAGCACGGGTTAGATACAGAGTAAAGCTCCCTCTACACTGTCCCATCAAACACTCCCAGGGCAGGTACAGCACGGGTTAGGTACAGAGTAAAGCTCCCTCTACACTGTCCCCATCAAACACTCCCAGGGCAGGTACAGCACGGGTTAGATACAGAGTAAATCTCCCTCTACACTGTCCCATCAAACACTCCCAGGGCAGGTACAGCACGGGTTAAATACAGAGTAAAGCTCCCTCTGCACTGTCCCATCAAACACTCCCAGGGCAGGTACAGCACGGGTTACATACAGAGTAAATCTCACTCTACACTGTCCCATCAAACACTCCCAGGGCAGGTACAGCACGGGTTAGATACAGAGTAAAGCTCCTTCTACACTGTCCCATCAAACACTCCCAGGGCAGGTACAGCACGGGTTAGATACAGAGTAAAGCTCCATCTACATTGTCCCATCAAACACTCCCGGGGCAGGTACAGCACGGGCTAGATACAGAGTAAAGCTCCCTCTACACTGTCCCATCAAACACTCCCAGGGCAGGTACAGCACGGGTTAGATACAGAGTAAAGTTCCCTCTAAACTGCCCCATCAAACACTCTCAGGGCAGGTACAGCACGGGTTAGATACAGAGTAAAGCTCCCTCTGCACTGTCCCATCAAACACTCCCAGGGAAGGTAAAGCACGGGTTAGATACAGAGTAAAGCTCCATCTACACTGTCCCATCAAACATTCCCAGGGCAGGTACAGCACGGGTTAGATACAGAGTAAAGCTCCCTCTACACTGTCCCATCAAACACTCCCAGGGAAGGTACAGCACAGGGTTAGATACAGAGTAAAGCTCCCTCTACACTGTCCCAACAAACACTCCCAGGGCAGGTACAGCACGGGTTAGATACAGAGTAAAGCTCCCTCTACACTGTCCCATCAAACACTCCCAGGGCAGGTACAGCACGTGTTAGATGCAGAGTGAAGCTCCCTCTACACTATCCCATCAAACACTCCCAGGGAAGGTACAGCACGGGTTAGATACAGAGTAAAACTTCCTCTACACTGTCCCATCAAACACTCCCAGAGCAGGTACAGCACGGGTTAGATACAGAGTAAATCTCCCTCTACACTGTCCCATCAAACACTCTCAGGGCAGGTTCAGCACGGGTTAGGTACAGAGTAAAGCTCCCTCTACACTGTCCCATCAAACACTCTCAGGGCAGGTACAGCACAGGTTAGATACAGAGTAAAGCTCCCTCTACACTGTCCCATCAAACACTCCCACAGCAGGTACAGCACGGGTTAGATACAGAGTAAAGCTCCCTCTACACTGTCCCATCAAACACTCCCAGGGCAGGTACAGCACGTGTTAGATACAGAGTAAAGCTCCCTCTACACTGCCTCATCAAACACTCCCAGGGCAGGTACAGCACGGGTTAGGTACAGAGTAAAGCTCCCTCTACACTGTCCCATCAAACATTCCCAGGGCAGGTACAGCACAGGCTAGATACAGAGTAAAGCTCCCTCTACACTGTCCCATCAAACACTTCCAGGGCAGGTACAGCACGGGTTAGATAGAGAGTAAAGCTCCCTCTACACTGTCCCATCAAACACTCCCAGGGCAGGTACAGCACAGGTTAGATAGAGAGTAAAGCTCCCTCTACACTGTCCCATCAAACACTCCCAGGGCAGGTACAGCACGGGTTAGATACAGAGTAAAGCTCCCTCTACACTGTCCCATCAAACACTCCCAGGGCAGGTACAGCACGGGTTAGATACAGAGTAAAGCTCCCTCTACACTGTCCCATCAAACACTCCCAGGGCAGGTACAGCACGGGTTAGATACAGAGTAAAGCTCCCTCTACACTGTCCCATCAAACACTCCCAGGGCAGGTACAGCACAGGCTAGATACAGAGTAAAGCTCCCTCTACACTGTCCCATCAAACACTTCCAGGGCAGGTACAGCACGGGTTAGATAGAGAGTAAAGCTCCATCTACAGTCTCCCATCAAACACTCCCAGGGCAGGTACAGCACAGGCTAGATGCAGAGTAAAGCTCCCTCTACACTGTCCCATCAAACACTTCCAGGGCAGGTACAGCACGGGTTAGATAGAGAGTAAAGCTCCATCTACAGTCTCCCATGCAGGTTGTTGTCAAAAGGAATCATAAAACTCCAGAAATGGTGTAATGATGGATTGTAAAAGAACAAAATCCTTAAAGTGGAGACAGGGTTTTAATTGAAGAGGGTGAGGGGCTGGTGTTAGAATGGGCTTCCTCGGGAGACGCAGGCGGTGAGGCTCCGGCTTCCTCTTCCTCCTCGCCTGGGGCATCGCTGCCACTGGCAGGTTGAGGGACAGGCTGGTCAGCTGGTGGTTCACTATCTGAAAGCAGGTAGTTACAAGAGTGGCTTTAGCGTGAGGACAGGGGGGCAGTAAGGGAGCAAGGACTGGAGACAGTTAGTAAGTTGGATTGAAAGTGTAAAAGGCTGGTGTTTTGAGGGGCGAGTGGTGTGAGAGAGGAGAGAAAGCTGATGACCATACCACTGCTGTCCCCAAGGGGGTCGACCACTCCAGCGGTCATGGCACGTATGGCTGACAACGATCCTGTGCACTCTCGCCTCCAAATTGGTGAGGATGTGTAGATCAGCTGGTCGTCCTCCTCCCGTGCGTTGCTGCTCCCGGCTGTTCTGAGAGAGCTTGGCCTGCAAGAAAAAGGAAGGCATCTGAGTGAATGTGCTTGCCTGATGTGCCTCCCATAGTTGAATAGCCCTTAATGTATGCAGATTCTGAGGGGGATTGACAGGGTAGATGCTGAGAGGATGTTTCCCCTCGTGGGGCAATCTAGAACGAGGGGGCACAGTTTCAGGATAAGGGGTCGCCCATTTAAGGCGGAGATGAGGAGGAATTTCTTCTCCCAGAGGATGGGGAATCTGTGGAATTCTCGACCCCAGAGCGCTGTGGAGGCGGAGTCAGTGAATATATTCAAGGCGGAGATAGACAGATAGGGGAGTCAAGGGTCATGGGGAACAGGCAGGTCAGTGAAGTTGAGGCCAAGATCAGATCAGCCATGATGTTATTGAGGGGGAAGAGATAGAGAGAGAGAGCAGCTGCAAACTCACTCAGACACCAATGACAGCCAGGAATTGAAAACATCATCAAAATGGCTGCTGTGGGGGGAGGGGTGGGTGGTGAGCTCATCAAAATGGACACAGCCGGCAGGAATTGACATCATCAAAAATTGACACTCCTAGGCTGCACCCCTTCAAAATGGGTCTGAGAGCGAGAGAGTGACAGACAGGGACAGACATAGAGAGACAAACAACCCCAGATTTCAAGGAATTGGATGACCTGTCAAAATTGAGATTAGTCCTAGGAGAAGGAGACAGACCATACCTTGGGGCCAAATATGTAACAACATGTCACAACCTGAGGACTGTTTAAAATTAAGACTGTTTAAAATTAATATTGAACGTACCAAATGAAGTACAAAGACTGTTTAAAATTAATATTGTTTCAAAGTAATATTGTATGTACCCAACAAATGTCAAATCGATTGACACCTACAGAATGTTGGAAAACTGTACCTTTTTGCTATGTAAGCTTTGGCAATATGGTTCTCTGTAAACTTTCATGCCAATAAAGCATTTGAATTGAATTGGAATTGGAATTGGACAGAGAGAGATAGACAGAGAGAGATAGAGAGAGTTTGCAAAAGCTGGTGTTTGTGTGAGATGTGGTTCAGGTCTATTATTATCAGCTGTTGCTGGATTAAACCCTATTGATTTCATTCGGGCCTGGTCCACATGTAATGTTGGTGTGTGTATGTGACTTTTTTGCACTTTATTGGTGACTCTCAGTCACCCAGGGAGATATCTGTACACTGACTCGTGTCTCTCAGTCCCTCTCGCTCAGCGAGATATCTGTACCTTGACTGGTGTCTCTCAGTCCCTCTCTCCCAGGGAGATATTTGTGCACTGACTCGTGTCTCTCAGTCCCTCTCGCTCAGCGAGATATCTGTACACTGACTCGTGTCTCTCTGTCCCACTCCCTCGGGGAGATATCTGTACACTGACTGGTGTCTCTCAGTCCCTCTCTCTCAGGGAGATATCTGTACACTGACTGGTGTCTCTCGTACCTCTCCCTCTGGGAGATATCTGCACACTGACTGGTGTCACTCAGTACCTCTCCCTCAGGGAGATATCTGTACACTGACTGGTGTACCGCTCTCTCTATGTGCCTCTCTGTATATTGATCTCTCTCTATAGTTCTGTATCTCTCTCTACCTTTCCGTTATTCATTTATAATTTTATATTTCTTGAAATCTCTACACCTTCTCTCTTTGAAACTCTCAGAATGCCTGTTCTCAATTTCTCTCAGGCCTATTATTTGAGAGAGACATTTTAAAGTTAAACAGAACCTGCTCCAAAGTCACAGGAGATGCAGAACTAGAATGTGTGGTAACACCTGCTGCCTCATCTGGTCTGGTTTTGTATATTCCACCATCTCGTGTGTTTCAAGACTCTGGCGTTGGCCAGACATTGATTACCCATTCCATTGTCTTGGGCTGTTTACTATGAACATCTTAACCTGTTTCTGATCTACACAGGATGCAACAGATCAGAGTGCTGGCCTGGGCAAAACCGGCACCTCCATTCAACAATGGCACTGCAATGATATCATACAGTTCAACAATGCAGGAATGTCGCAAACAGCATTTGATCCCATATCCTCCATTAACTTTAAACACTCAAATCTTTCAGGTGAAGAAACTACATTTACCAGCTAGATTCCAAACCACAACTTCAATTGTTTAAGGCATAAAAAATGTCACAGAAATGTGATTTCTTGTTGTTATTTTACAATTTACAAATATACACACAATTTGTGTCACTGAATTATAAACAAAAAGCAGGAAAAGCTATGACTTAACAGAAATAAACATTGGTTTTGCTGTCCAGTAAGAAAGACAAGTCAGACTGACTTGGAAATGTTCACTCATATGTTGACGTAATGATTTATAATTTACCAATTTCGCTTCTGATGCTTTTCTCTCAAACATTCCCCACAATATTAATCCCTGCTCTTATCACGAGGAGTGTTGAATTATTTTAAGTACTTTGCAATTAATAGCGGGAAGCAAACTTCATTGTACTCACAATTTTTAATCTTCAATTTCAAACATTCAACCAAATCGAATTGAACATTATCAGAGTATTTTCTGTGTCTTTCTCTATAAACAAAGAGTGGTTTCTTCTAAAGTAGCTTCCTGCAATTTTTATACATCATTACGTAACTCTTGTTTCGATTAACACTCAATTAACCTGTGGAGCCTATACTCATTGGAGTTTAGAAGAATGAGAGGGGATCAACATCAGTAGAAATACATAAATTAATGCAGGGCGCTGGGGGAGAGAGGTTACTGAGTGACAGTGTGAGGGAGCTGGGTTAACGTAGAGGCACAATCAGTAAGACAGGGCGCTGGGGGAGTGGGGTTACTGAGTGACTGTGTGAGGGAGCAGGATTAACATCAGTAGAGATACAGTCAGTAACACAGGGCGCTGAGGGAGAGGGTTACTGAGTGACTGTGTGAGGGAGCAGGATTAACATCAGTAGAGATACAGTCAGTAACACAGGGTGCTGGGGGAGAGAGGTTACTGAGTGACTGTGTGGGGGAGCAGGATTAACATCAGTAGAGATACAGTCAGTAACACAGGGCGCTGGGGGAGAGAGGTTACTGAGTGACTGTGTGAGGGAGCTGGGTTAACGTAGAGGCATAGTCAGTAAGACAGGGCGCTGGGGCAGTGGGGTTACTGAGTGACTGTGTGGGGGAGCTGGATTAACATCAGTAGAGATACAGTCAGTAACACAGGGCGCTGGGGGAGAGAGGTTACTGAGTGACTGTGTGAGGGAGCTGGGTTAACGTAGAGGCATAGTCAGTAAGACAGGGCGCTGGGGCAGTGGGGTTACTGAGTGACTGTGAGGGAGCAGGCCTAACATCAGTAGAGATACAGTCAGTGACACAGGGCACTGGGGGAGTGGGGTTACTGAATTACAGTGTGGGGGAGCTGGGTTAAGTTCAGTAGAGATACAGTCAGTAACACAGGGCGCTGGGGGAGAGGGTTACTGAGTGACAGTGTGAGGTAGCTGGATTAACATCAGTAGAGATACAGTCAGTAACACAGGGCGCTGGGGGAGAGAGGTTACTGAGTGACTGTGTGAGGGAGCTGGGTTAACGTAGAGGCATAGTCAGTAAGACAGGGCGCTGGGGCAGTGGGGTTACTGAGTGACTGTGAGGGAGCAGGCCTAACATCAGTAGAGATACAGTCAGTGACACAGGGCACTGGGGGAGTGGGGTTACTGAATTACAGTGTGGGGGAGCTGGGTTAAGTTCAGTAGAGATACAGTCAGTAACACAGGGCGCTGGGGGAGAGGGTTACTGAGTGACAGTGTGAGGGAGCAGGCCTAACATCAGTAGAGATACAGTCAGTGACACAGGGCACTGGGGGAGTGGGGTTACTGAATTACAGTGTGGGGGAGCTGGGTTAAGTTCAGTAGAGATACAGTCAGTAACACAGGGCGCTGGGGGAGAGGGTTACTGAGTGACAGTGTGAGGGAGCAGGCCTAACATCAGTAGAGATACAGTCAGTGACACAGGGCACTGGGGGAGTGGGGTTACTGAATTACAGTGTGGGGGAGCTGGATTAACATCAGTAGAGATACAGTCAGTAACACAGGACGCTGGGGGGAGAGGTTACTGAGTGACAGTGTGAGGGAGCTGGATTAACATCAGTAGAGATACAGTCAGTAACACAGGGCGCTGGGGGAGAGGGTTTACTGAGTGACAGTGTGAGGGAGCTGGATTAACATCAGTAGAGATACAGTCAGTAACACAGGACGCTGGGGGAGAGGGGTTACTGAGTGACAGTGTGAGGGAGCTGGATTAACATCAGTAGAGATACAGTCAGTAACACAGGGCGCTGGGGGAGAGGGGTTACTGAGTGACAGTGTGAGGGAGCTGGATTAACATCAGTAGAGATAAAGTCAGTAACACAGGGCGCTGGGGGAGAGGTTACTGAGTGACAGTGTGGGGGAGCTGGGTTAACATCAGTAGAGATACAGTCAGTATCACAGGGCGCTGGGGTTGAGGGGTTACTGAATGACAGTGTGAGGGAGCTGGATTAACATCAGTAGAGATACAGTCAGTGACACAGGGCGCTGGGGAGAGGGTTACTGAGTGACAGTGTGAGGGAGCTGGATTAACATCAGTAGAGATACAGTCAGTAACACAGGGCGCTGGGGGAGAGGGTTACTGAGTGACAGTGTGAGGGAGCTGGATTAACATCAGTCGAGATACAGTCAGTAACACAGGGCGCTGAGGGAGAGGGTTACTGAGTGACAGTGTGAGGGAGCTGGATTAACATCAGTAGAGATACAGTCAGTAACACAGGGCGCTGGGGGAGAGGGGTTACTGAGTGACAGTGTGAGGGAGCTGGATTAACATCTGTCGAGATACAGTCAGTAACACAGTGCGCTGGGGGAGAGGGGTTACTGAGTGACAGTGTGAGGGAGCTGGATTAACATCAGTAAAGATACAGTCAGTAACACAGGGCGCTGGGGGAGAGGGGTTACTGAGTGACAGTGTGAGCGAGCTGGATTAACATCAGTAGAGATACAGTCAGTAACACAGGGTGCTGGGGGAGAGGGTTACTGAGTGACAGTGTGAGGGAGCTGGATTAACATCAGTAGAGATACAGTCAGTAACACAGGGCGCTGGGGGAGAGGGTTACTGAGTGACAGTGTGAGGGAGCTGGATTAACATCAGTAGAGATACAGTCAGTAACACAGGGCGCTGGGGGAGAGGGTTACTGAGTGACAGTGTGAGCGAGCTGGATTAACATCAGTAGAGATACAGTCAGTAACACAGGGCGCTGGGGGAGATATCTGTACACTGACTGGTGTCACTCAGTACCTCTCTCTCAGGGAGATATCTGTGCACTGACTGGTGTCTCTCAGTACCTCTCTCTCAGGGAGATATTTGTACACTGACTGGTGTCTCTGAGTCCCTCTCGCTCTCAGGGAGATATCTGTACACTGACTGGTGTCTCTCAGTCCCTCTCCCTCAGGGAGATATCTGTACCTTGACTGGTGTCTCTCAGTCCCTCTCTCCCAGGGAGATATTTGTGCACTGACTGGTATCTCTTTATCCGTCTCCCTCAGGGAAATATCTGCACACTGAGTGGTGTCTCTCAGCCCCACTCCCTCAGGGAGATATCTGTGCACTGACTGGTGTGTCTCAGTACCTCTCCCTCAGGGAGATATCTGTACACTGACTGGTGTCTCTCAGTACCTCTCCCTCAGGGAGGTATCTGCACACTGACTGGTGTCTCTCAGTACTTCTCCCTCTGGGAGATATCTGCACACTGACTGGTGTCAGTCAGTACCTCTCCCTCAGGGAGATATCTGTACACTGACTGGTGTCTCTCTGTCCCACTCCCTCGAGGAGATATCTGTACACTGACTGATGTCTCTCAGTCCCTCTCTCTCAGGGAGATATCTGTACACTGACTGGTGTCTATCTTTCCCTCTCCCTCTGGGAAATTTCTGTACACTGACTGGTGTCTCTCAGTACCTCTCCCTCAGGGAGATATCTGTACACTGACTGGTGTCTCTCAGTCCCTCACCCTCAGGGAGATATCTGCACACTGACTGGTGTCTCTCAGTCCCCTCTCTCTCAGGGAGATATCTGTACACTGACTGGTGTCACTCAGTACCTCTCCATCAGGGAGATATCTGTACACTGACTGGTGTCTCTCAGTCCCCTCTCTCTCAGGGAGATATCTTTACACTGACTGGTGTCTCTCAGTACCTCTCCCTCAGGGAGATATCTGTACACTGACTGGTGTCACTCAGTCCCTCCCTCTCAGGGAGATATCTGTACACTGACTGGTGTCTCTCAGTCCCTCTCTCTCAGGGAGATATCTGTACACTGACTGGTGTCACTCAGTCCCCTCTCCCTCAGGGAGATATCTGTACACTGACTGGTGTCTCTCAGTCCCTCTCTCTCAGGGAGATATCTGTACACTGACTGGTGTCTCTCAGTCCCCTCTCCCTCAGGGAGATATCTGTACACTGACTGGTGTCTCTCAGTACCTCTCCCTCAGGGAGATATCTGTACACTGACTGGTGTCTCTCAGTACCTCTCCCTCAGGGAGATATCTGTACACTGACTGGTGTCTCTCAGTCCCTCTCTCTCAGGGAGATATCTGTACACTGACTGGTGTCTCTCAGTCCCTCTCTCTCAGGGAGATATCTGTACACTGACTGGTGTCACTCAGTCCCTCTCCCCCTGGGAGATATCTGTACACTGACTGGTGTCACTCAGTACCTCTCTCTCAGGGAGATATCTGGACACTGACTGGTGTCTCTCAGTCGCTCCCTCTCAGGGAGATATCTGTACTCTGACTGGTGTCTCTCTGTCCCTCTCCCTCAGGGAGATATCTGTACACTGACTGGTGTCACTCAGTACCTCTCCCTCAGGGAGATATCTGTACACTGACTGGTGTCTCTCAGTCCCTCCCTCTCAGGGAGATATCTGTACAATGACTGGTGTCTCTCAGTCCCTCTCTCTCAGGGAGATACCTGTACACTGACTGGTGTCACTCAGTACCTCTCTCTCAGAAAGATATCTGTACACTGACTGGTATCTATCAGTCCCTCTCTCTCAGGGAGATACCTGTACACTGACTGGTGTCACTCAGTGCCTCTCTCTCAGGGAGATATCTGTACACTGACTGGTGTCTCTCAGTCCCTCTCCCTCAGGGAGATATCTGTACACTGACTGGTGTCACTCAGTCCCTCTCTCTCAGGGAGATGTCTGTACACTGACTGGTGTCACTCAGTCCCTCTCTCTCAGGGAGATATCTGTACACTGACTGGTGTCTCTCAGTCCCTCTCTCTCAGGGAGATATCTGTACACTGACTGGAGTCTCTCAGTCCCTCTCCCTCAGGGAGATATCTGTACACTGACTGGTGTCTCTCAGTCCCTCTCCCTCAGGGAAATATCTGTACACTGACTGGTGTCACTCAGTCCCTCACTCTCAGGGAGATATCTGTACACTGACTGGTGTCTCTCAGTCCCCTCTCTCTCAGTGAGATATCTGTACACTGACTGGTGTCTCTCAATCCCGTCTCTCTCAGGGAGATATCTGTACACTGACTGGTGCCTCTCAGTCCCTCTCTCTCAGGGAGATATCTGTACACTGACTGGTGTCTCTCAGTCCCTCTCTCTCAGGGAGATATCTGTACACTGACTGGTGTCTCTCAGTCCCCTCTCTCTCAGGGAGATATCTGTACACTGACTGGTGTCTCTCAGTCCCCTCTCTCTCAGTGAGGTATCTGTACACTGACTGGTGTCTCTCAGTCCCTCTCCCTCAGGGAGTTATCTGTACACTGACTGGTGCCTCTCAGTCCCTCTCGCTCAGGGAGATATCTGTACACTGACTGGTGTCACTCAGTACCTCTCCCTCAGGGAGATATCTGTACACTGACTGGTGTCTCTCAGTCCCTCTCCCTCAGGGAGATATCTGTACACTGACTGGTGTCTCTCAGCCCCTCGCCCTCTGGGAGATATCTGTACACTGACTGGTGTCACTCAGTCCCTCTCCCTCAGGGAGATATCTGTACACTGAATGGTGTCACTCAGTCCCCTCTCCCTCAGGGAGATATCTGTACACTGACTGGTGTCTCTCAGTCCCTCGCCCTCAGGGAGATATCTGTACACTGATTGGTGTCTCTCAGTCCCTCTCTCTCAGGGAGATATCTGTACACTGACTGGTGTCACTCAGTACCTCTCTCTCAGGGAGATATCTGTACACTGACTGGTGTCTCTCAGTCCCTCTCCCTCAGGGAGATATCTGTACACTGACTGGTGTCTCTCAGTCCCTCTCCCTCAGGGAGATACCTGTACACTGACTGGTGTCTCTCAGTACCTCTCCCTCAGGGAGACATCTGTGCACTGACTGGTGTCACTCAGTACCTCTCCCTCAGGGAGATATCTGTACACTGACTTGTGTCACTCCGTCCCCTCTCCCTCAGGGAGAAATCTGTACACTGACTGGTGTCACTCTCTCCCTCTCCCTCAGGGAGATATCTGTACACTGACTGGTGTCACTCAGTACCTCTCCCTCTGGGAGATATCTGTACACTGACTGGTGTCTCTCAGTCCCCTCTCTCTCAGGGAGATATCTGTACACTGACTGGTGTCTCTCAGTCCCTCTCTCTCAGGGAGATATCTGTCCACTGACTGGTGTCTCTCATTCCCTGTCTCTCAGGGAGATATCTGTACACTGACTGGTGTCTCACAGTCCCCTCTCTCTCAGGGAGATATCTGTACACTGACTGGTGTTTCTCAGTCCCTCTCTCTCAGGGAGATATCTGTACACTGACTGGTGTCTCTCAGTCCCCTCTCTCTCAGTGAGATATCTGTACACTGACTGGTGTCTCTCATTCCCTGTCTCTCAGGGAGATATCTGTACACTGACTGGTGTCTCTCAGTCCCCTCTCTCTCAGGGAGATATCTGTACACTGACTGGTGCCTCTCAGTCCCCACTCCCTCAGGGAGATATCTGTACACTGACTGGTGTCTCTCAGTCCCCTCTCTCTCAGGGAGATATCTGTACACTGGCTGGTGTTTCTCAGTCCCTCTCTCTCTGGGAGATATCTGTACACTGACTGGTGTCTCTTATTCCCTCTCTCTCTGGGAGATATCTGTACACTGACTGGTGTCTCTCAGTCCCTCTCTCTCAGGGAGATATCTGTACACTGACTGGTGTCTCTCAGTCCCTCTCCCTCAGGGAGATATCTGTACACTGACTGGTGTCTCTCAGTCACTCTCTCTCAGGGTGATATCTGTACACTGACTGGTGTCTCTCAGTCCCCTCTCTCTCAGGGTGATATCTGTATACTGACTGGTGTCTCTCAGTCCCCTCTCCCTCAGGGAGATATCTGTACACTGACTGGTGTCTCTCAGTCCACTCTCCCTCAGGGAGATATCTGTACACTGACTGGTGTCTCTCAGTCCCCTCTCTCTCAGGGAGATATCTGTACACTGACTGGTGTCTCTCAGTCCCCTCTCCCTCAGGGAGATATCTGTACACTGACTGGTGTCTCTCAGTCCACTCTCCCTCAGGGAGATATCTGTACACTGACTGGTGTCTCTCAGTCCCCTCTCTCTCAGGGAGATATTTGTACACTGACTGGTGTCTCTCAGTCCCTCTCCCTCAGGGAGATATCTGTACACTGACTGGTGTCTCTCAGAAAGTACCGAAAGCATCCCGAGACAATGCTGGCCGGGATCCAGGGCTCCGTATCTCAGCAAATGTTGTTCCATTTGGGATCGGCTGTGTTTCCTGTACGAGGACACCCATATCTCTCAGTCCCCTCTCTCTCAGGGAGGTATCTGTACTCTGACTGGTGTCTCTCAGTCCCCACTCCCTCAGGGAGGTATCTGTACACTGACTGGTGCCTCTCAGTCCCTCTCTCTCAGGGAGATATCTGTACACTGACTGGTGTCTTTCAGTCCCTCTCTCTCTGGGAGATATCTGTACACTGACTGGTGTCTCTCAGTCCCCTCTCTCTCAGGGAGATATCTGTACACTGACTGGTGTCTCTCAGTCCCTCTCTCTCTGGGAGATATCTGTACACTGACTGATGTCTCTCAGTCCCCTCTCTCTCAGGGAGATATCTGTACACTGACTGGTGTCTCTCAGTCCCTCTCTCTCTGGGAGATATCTGTACACTGACTGGTGTCTCTCAGTCCCCTCTCTCTCAGGGAGATATCTGTACACTGACTGGTGTCTCTCAGTCCCTCTCTCTCAGGGAGATATCTGTACACTGACTGGTGTCTCTCAGTCCCCTTTCTCTCAGGGAGATATCTGTACACTGACTGGTGTCTCTCAGTCCCCTCTCTCTCAGGGAGATATCTGTACACTGACTGGTGTCTCTCAGTCCCTCTCTCTCTGGGAGATATCTGTACACTGACTGGTGTCTCTCAGTCCCCTCTCTCTCAGGGAGATATCTGTACACTGACTGGTGTCTCTCAGTCCCTCTCTCTCAGGGAGATATCTGTACACTGACTGGTGTCTCTCAGTCCCCTCAGGGAGATATCTGTACATTGACTGGTGTCACTCAGTCCCTCTCTCTCTGGGAGATATCTGTACACTGACTGGTGTCTCTCAGTCCCCTCAGGGAGATATCTGTACACTGACTGGTGTCTCTCAGTCCCTCTCTCTCAGGGAGATATCTGTACACTGACTGGTGTCTCTCAGTCCCTCTCTCTCAGGGAGATATCTGTACACTGACTGGTGTCTCTCAGTCCCTCTCTCTCAGGGAGATATCTGTACACTGACTGGTGTCACTCAGTCCCTCTCTCTCAGGGTGATATCTGTACACTGACTGGTGTCTCTCAGTCCCTCTCTCTCAGGGAGATATCTGTACACTGACTGGTGTCTCTCAGTCCCTCTCTCTCTGGGAGATATCTGTACACTGACTGGTGTCTCTCAGTCCCCTCAGGGAGATATCTGTACACTGACTGGTGTCTCTCAGTCCCCTCTCTCTCAGGGAGATATCAGTACACTGACTGGTGTCTCTCAGTCCCTCTCTCTCAGGGAGATATCTGTACACTGACTGGTGTCTCTCAGTCCCTCTCTCTCTGGGAGATATCTGTACACTGACTGGTGTCTCTCAGTCCCCTCAGGGAGATATCTGTACACTGACTGGTGTCTCTCAGTCCCTCTCTCTCAGGGAGATATCTGTACACTGACTGGTGTCTCTCAGTCCCCTCAGGGAGATATCTGTACATTGACTGGTGTCACTCAGTCCCTCTCTCTCAGGGTGATATCTGTACACTGACTGGTGTCTCTCAGTCCCCTCTCTCAGGGAGATATCTGTACACTGACTGGTGTCTCTCAGTCCCCTCAGGGAGATATCTGTACATTGACTGGTGTCACTCAGTCCCCTCTCTCTCTGGGAGATATCTGTACACTGACTGGTGTCTCTCAGTCCCCTCTCTCTCTGGGAGATATCTGTACACTGACTGGTGTCTCTCAGTCCCCTCTCTCTCAGGGAGATATCTGTACACTGACTGGTGTCTCTCAGTCCCTCTCTCTCAGGGAGATATCTGTACACTGACTGGTGTCTCTCAGTCCCCTCAGGGAGATATCTGTACATTGACTGGTGTCACTCAGTCCCTCTCTCTCTGGGAGATATCTGTACACTGACTGGTGTCTCTCAGTCCCTCTCTCTCTGGGAGATATCTGTACACTGACTGGTGTCTCTCAGTCCCCTCTCTCTCAGGGAGATATCTGTACACTGACTGGTGTCTCTCAGTCCCTCTCTCTCAGTGAGGTATCTGTACACTGACTGGTGTCTCTCAGTCCCTCTCTCTCTGGGAGATATCTGTACACTGACTGGTGTCTCTCAGTCCCCTCTCTCTCAGGGAGATATCTGTACACTGACTGGTGTCTCTCAGTCCCCTTTCTCTCAGGGAGATATCTGTTCACTGACTGGTGTCACTCAGTCCCTCTCTCTCAGGGAGATATCTGTACACTGACTGGTGTCTCTCAGTCCCTCTCTCTCACGGTGATATCTGTACACTGACTGGTGTCTCTCAGTCCCCTCTCCCTCAGGGAGATATCTGTACACTGAATGGTGTCTCTCAGTCCCCTCTCTCTCTGGGAGATATCTGTACACTGACTGGTGTCTCTCATTCCCTGTCTCTCAGGGAGATATCTGTACACTGACTGGTGTCTCTCAGTCCCCTCTCTCTCTGGGAGATATCTGTACACTGACTGGTGTCTCTCAGTCCCCTCAGGGAGATATCTGTACACTGACTGGTGTCTCTCATTCCCTGTCTCTCAGGGAGATATCTGTACACTGACTGGTGTCTCTCAGTCCCCTCTCTCTCAGGGAGATATCTGTACACTGACTGGTGTCTCTCAGTCCCTCTCTCTCAGGGAGATATCTGTACACTGACTGGTGTCTCTCAGTCCCCTCAGGGAGATATCTGTACATTGACTGGTGTCACTCAGTCCCTCTCTCTCTGGGAGATATCTGTACACTGACTGGTGTCTCTCAGTCCCCTCAGGGAGATATCTGTACACTGACTGGTGTCTCTCAGTCCCTCTCTCTCAGGGAGATATCTGTACACTGACTGGTGTCTCTCAGTCCCTCTCTCTCAGGGAGATATCTGTACACTGACTGGTGTCTCTCAGTCCCTCTCTCTCAGGGAGATATCTGTACACTGACTGGTGTCACTCAGTCCCTCTCTCTCAGGGTGATATCTGTACACTGACTGGTGTCTCTCAGTCCCTCTCTCTCAGGGAGATATCTGTACACTGACTGGTGTCTCTCAGTCCCTCTCTCTCTGGGAGATATCTGTACACTGACTGGTGTCTCTCAGTCCCCTCAGGGAGATATCTGTACACTGACTGGTGTCTCTCAGTCCCCTCTCTCTCAGGGAGATATCAGTACACTGACTGGTGTCTCTCAGTCCCTCTCTCTCAGGGAGATATCTGTACACTGACTGGTGTCTCTCAGTCCCTCTCTCTCTGGGAGATATCTGTACACTGACTGGTGTCTCTCAGTCCCCTCAGGGAGATATCTGTACACTGACTGGTGTCTCTCAGTCCCTCTCTCTCAGGGAGATATCTGTACACTGACTGGTGTCTCTCAGTCCCCTCAGGGAGATATCTGTACATTGACTGGTGTCACTCAGTCCCTCTCTCTCAGGGTGATATCTGTACACTGACTGGTGTCTCTCAGTCCCCTCTCTCAGGGAGATATCTGTACACTGACTGGTGTCTCTCAGTCCCCTCAGGGAGATATCTGTACATTGACTGGTGTCACTCAGTCCCCTCTCACTCTGGGAGATATCTGTACACTGACTGGTGTCTCTCAGTCCCCTCTCTCTCAGGGAGATATCTGTACACTGACTGGTGTCTCTCAGTCCCCTTTCTCTCAGGGAGATATCTGTTCACTGACTGGTGTCACTCAGTCCCTCTCTCTCAGGGAGATATCTGTACACTGACTGGTGTCTCTCAGTCCCTCTCTCTCACGGTGATATCTGTACACTGACTGGTGTCTCTCAGTCCCCTCTCCCTCAGGGAGATATCTGTACACTGAATGGTGTCTCTCAGTCCCCTCTCTCTCTGGGAGATATCTGTACACTGACTGGTGTCTCTCATTCCCTGTCTCTCAGGGAGATATCTGTACACTGACTGGTGTCTCTCAGTCCCCTCTCTCTCTGGGAGATATCTGTACACTGACTGGTGTCTCTCAGTCCCTCTCTCTCAGTGAGGTATCTGTACACTGACTGGTGTCTCTTAGTCCCTCTCTCTCTGGGAGATATCTGTACACTGACTGGTGTCTCTCAGTCCCCTCTCTCTCAGGGAGATATCTGTACACTGACTGGTGTCTCTCAGTCCCTCTCTCTCAGTGAGGTATCTGTACACTGACTGGTGTCTCTCAGTCCCTCTCTCTCTGGGAGATATCTGTACACTGACTGGTGTCTCTCAGTCCCCTCTCTCTCAGGGAGATATCTGTACACTGACTGGTGTCTCTCAGTCCCCTTTCTCTCAGGGAGATATCTGTTCACTGACTGGTGTCACTCAGTCCCTCTCTCTCAGGGAGATATCTGTACACTGACTGGTGTCTCTCAGTCCCTCTCTCTCACGGTGATATCTGTACACTGACTGGTGTCTCTCAGTCCCCTCTCCCTCAGGGAGATATCTGTACACTGAATGGTGTCTCTCAGTCCCCTCTCTCTCTGGGAGATATCTGTACACTGACTGGTGTCTCTCATTCCCTGTCTCTCAGGGAGATATCTGTACACTGACTGGTGTCTCTCAGTCCCCTCTCTCTCTGGGAGATATCTGTACACTGACTGGTGTCTCTCAGTCCCCTCAGGGAGATATCTGTACACTGACTGGTGTCTCTCATTCCCTGTCTCTCAGGGAGATATCTGTACACTGACTGGTGTCTCTCAGTCCCCTCTCTCTCAGGGAGATATCTGTACACTGACTGGTGTCTCTCAGTCCCTCTCTCTCAGGGAGATATCTGTACACTGACTGGTGTCTCTCAGTCCCCTCAGGGAGATATCTGTACATTGACTGGTGTCACTCAGTCCCTCTCTCTCTGGGAGATATCTGTACACTGACTGGTGTCTCTCAGTCCCCTCAGGGAGATATCTGTACACTGACTGGTGTCTCTCAGTCCCTCTCTCTCAGGGAGATATCTGTACACTGACTGGTGTCTCTCAGTCCCTCTCTCTCAGGGAGATATCTGTACACTGACTGGTGTCTCTCAGTCCCTCTCTCTCAGGGAGATATCTGTACACTGACTGGTGTCACTCAGTCCCTCTCTCTCAGGGTGATATCTGTACACTGACTGGTGTCTCTCAGTCCCTCTCTCTCAGGGAGATATCTGTACACTGACTGGTGTCTCTCAGTCCCTCTCTCTCTGGGAGATATCTGTACACTGACTGGTGTCTCTCAGTCCCCTCAGGGAGATATCTGTACACTGACTGGTGTCTCTCAGTCCCCTCTCTCTCAGGGAGATATCAGTACACTGACTGGTGTCTCTCAGTCCCTCTCTCTCAGGGAGATATCTGTACACTGACTGGTGTCTCTCAGTCCCTCTCTCTCTGGGAGATATCTGTACACTGACTGGTGTCTCTCAGTCCCCTCAGGGAGATATCTGTACACTGACTGGTGTCTCTCAGTCCCTCTCTCTCAGGGAGATATCTGTACACTGACTGGTGTCTCTCAGTCCCCTCAGGGAGATATCTGTACATTGACTGGTGTCACTCAGTCCCTCTCTCTCAGGGTGATATCTGTACACTGACTGGTGTCTCTCAGTCCCCTCTCTCAGGGAGATATCTGTACACTGACTGGTGTCTCTCAGTCCCCTCAGGGAGATATCTGTACATTGACTGGTGTCACTCAGTCCCCTCTCTCTCTGGGAGATATCTGTACACTGACTGGTGTCTCTCAGTCCCCTCTCTCTCAGGGAGATATCTGTACACTGACTGGTGTCTCTCAGTCTCCTTTCTCTCAGGGAGATATCTGTTCACTGACTGGTGTCACTCAGTCCCTCTCTCTCAGGGAGATATCTGTACACTGACTGGTGTCTCTCAGTCCCTCTCTCTCACGGTGATATCTGTACACTGACTGGTGTCTCTCAGTCCCCTCTCCCTCAGGGAGATATCTGTACACTGAATGGTGTCTCTCAGTCCCCTCTCTCTCTGGGAGATATCTGTACACTGACTGGTGTCTCTCATTCCCTGTCTCTCAGGGAGATATCTGTACACTGACTGGTGTCTCTCAGTCCCCTCTCTCTCTGGGAGATATCTGTACACTGACTGGTGTCTCTCAGTCCCTCTCTCTCAGTGAGGTATCTGTACACTGACTGGTGTCTCTTAGTCCCTCTCTCTCTGGGAGATATCTGTACACTGACTGGTGTCTCTCAGTCCCCTCTCTCTCAGGGAGATATCTGTACACTGACTGGTGTCTCTCAGTCCCTCTCTCTCAGTGAGGTATCTGTACACTGACTGGTGTCTCTCAGTCCCTCTCTCTCTGGGAGATATCTGTACACTGACTGGTGTCTCTCAGTCCCCTCTCTCTCAGGGAGATATCTGTACACTGACTGGTGTCTCTCAGTCCCCTTTCTCTCAGGGAGATATCTGTTCACTGACTGGTGTCACTCAGTCCCTCTCTCTCAGGGAGATATCTGTACACTGACTGGTGTCTCTCAGTCCCTCTCTCTCACGGTGATATCTGTACACTGACTGGTGTCTCTCAGTCCCCTCTCCCTCAGGGAGATATCTGTACACTGAATGGTGTCTCTCAGTCCCCTCTCTCTCTGGGAGATATCTGTACACTGACTGGTGTCTCTCATTCCCTGTCTCTCAGGGAGATATCTGTACACTGACTGGTGTCTCTCAGTCCCCTCTCTCTCTGGGAGATATCTGTACACTGACTGGTGTCTCTCAGTCCCCTCAGGGAGATATCTGTACACTGACTGGTGTCTCTCATTCCCTGTCTCTCAGGGAGATATCTGTACACTGACTGGTGTCTCTCAGTCCCCTCTCTCTCAGGGAGATATCTGTACACTGACTGGTGTCTCTCAGTCCCTCTCTCTCAGGGAGATATCTGTACACTGACTGGTGTCTCTCAGTCCCCTCAGGGAGATATCTGTACATTGACTGGTGTCACTCAGTCCCTCTCTCTCTGGGAGATATCTGTACACTGACTGGTGTCTCTCAGTCCCCTCAGGGAGATATCTGTACACTGACTGGTGTCTCTCAGTCCCTCTCTCTCAGGGAGATATCTGTACACTGACTGGTGTCTCTCAGTCCCTCTCTCTCAGGGAGATATCTGTACACTGACTGGTGTCTCTCAGTCCCTCTCTCTCAGGGAGATATCTGTACACTGACTGGTGTCACTCAGTCCCTCTCTCTCAGGGTGATATCTGTACACTGACTGGTGTCTCTCAGTCCCTCTCTCTCAGGGAGATATCTGTACACTGACTGGTGTCTCTCAGTCCCTCTCTCTCTGGGAGATATCTGTACACTGACTGGTGTCTCTCAGTCCCCTCAGGGAGATATCTGTACACTGACTGGTGTCTCTCAGTCCCCTCTCTCTCAGGGAGATATCAGTACACTGACTGGTGTCTCTCAGTCCCTCTCTCTCAGGGAGATATCTGTACACTGACTGGTGTCTCTCAGTCCCTCTCTCTCTGGGAGATATCTGTACACTGACTGGTGTCTCTCAGTCCCCTCAGGGAGATATCTGTACACTGACTGGTGTCTCTCAGTCCCTCTCTCTCAGGGAGATATCTGTACACTGACTGGTGTCTCTCAGTCCCCTCAGGGAGATATCTGTACATTGACTGGTGTCACTCAGTCCCTCTCTCTCAGGGTGATATCTGTACACTGACTGGTGTCTCTCAGTCCCCTCTCTCAGGGAGATATCTGTACACTGACTGGTGTCTCTCAGTCCCCTCAGGGAGATATCTGTACATTGACTGGTGTCACTCAGTCCCCTCTCTCTCTGGGAGATATCTGTACACTGACTGGTGTCTCTCAGTCCCCTCTCTCTCTGGGAGATATCTGTACACTGACTGGTGTCTCTCAGTCCCCTCTCTCTCAGGGAGATATCTGTACACTGACTGGTGTCTCTCAGTCCCTCTCTCTCAGGGAGATATCTGTACACTGACTGGTGTCTCTCAGTCCCCTCAGGGAGATATCTGTACATTGACTGGTGTCACTCAGTCCCTCTCTCTCAGGGTGATATCTGTACACTGACTGGTGTCTCTCAGTCCACTCTCTCTCAGTGAGATATCTGTACACTGACTGGTGTCTCTCAGTCCCTCTCTCTCAGGGAGATATCTGTACACTGACTGGAGTCTCTCAGTCCCCTCTCTCTCTGGGAGATATCTGTACACTGACTGGTGTCACTCAGTCCCTCTCTCTCAGGGAGATATCTGTACACTGACTGGTGTCTCTCAGTCCACTCTCTCTCAGGGAGATATCTGTACACTGACTGGTGTCTCTCAGTCCCCTCTCTCTCAGGGAGATATCTGTACACTGACTGGTGTCACTCAGTCCCTCTCTCTCAGGGAGATATCTGTACACTGACTGGTGTCTCTCAGTCCACTCTCTCTCAGGGAGATATCTGTACACTGACTGGTGTCTCTCAGTCCCCTCTCCCCCTCAGGGAGATATCTGTACACTGACTGGTGTCTCTCAGTCCCCTCTCTTTCAGGGAGATATCTGTACACTGACTGATGTCTCTCAGTCCCTCTCTCTCAGGGAGATATCTGTACACTGACTGGTGTCTCTCAGTCCCTCTCTCTCAGGGAGATATCTGTACACTGACTGGTGTCACTCTGTCCCTCTCTCTCAGGATGATATCTGTACACTGACTGGTGTTTCTCAGTCCCTCTCTCTCAGGGAGATATCTGTACACTGACTGGTGTCTCTCAGTCCCTCTCTCTCAGGGAGATATCTGTACACTGACTGGTGTCACTCTGTCCCTCTCTCTCTGGGAGATATCTGTACACTGACTGGTGTCTCTCAGTCCCTCTCTCTCAGGGAGATATCTTTACACTGACTGGTGTCTCTCAGTCCCCTCTCCCTCAGGGAGATATCTGTACACTGACTGGTGTCTCTCAGTCCCTCTCTCTCAGGGAGATATCGGTACACTGACTGGTGTTTCTCAGTCCCTCTCTCTCAGGGAGATATCTGTACACTGACTGGTGTCTCTCAGTCCCTCTCTCTCAGGGAGATATCTGTACACTGACTGGTGTCTCTCTGTCCCTCTCTCTCTGGGAGATATCTGTACACTGACTGGTGTCACTCTGTCCCTCTCTCTCAGGGAGATATCTGTACACTGACTGGTGTCTCTCAGTCCCTCTCTCTCAGGGAGATATCTGTACACTGACTGGTGTCTCTCAGTCCCTCTCTCTCTGGGAGATATCTGTACACTGACTGGTGTCTCTCAGTCCCTCTCTCTCAGGGAGATATCTATACACTGACTGGTGTCACTCTGTCCCTCTCTCTCTGGGAGATATCTGTACACTGACTGGTGTCTCTCAGAAAGTACCGAAAGCATCCCGAGACAATGCTGGCCGGGATCCAGGGCTCTGTATCTCAGCAAATGTTGTACCATTTGGGATCGGCTGTGTTTCCTGTACGAGGACACCCATATCTCTCTGAACACCAACATTTAATGGTTTCTCAGCATTTAGGAATTTATTTTTTCTATTCTTCCTACCAAAGTGAATAACCTCACATTTCTCCACATTATACTTCATTTGCCACCTTATTGCCCTCTCACTTAACCTGTCTATAGCCCTTTGCAGCCTCTTTGTGGGCTCCTCACAGCTAACTGTCCCACGCAGATTTATATCGTCAGGAAACTTGGTTACATTGAGGGAGAGGCAGAGGCTGAGAGGCAGAGGGCGAGAGGCAGAGGGCGAGAGGGAGAGGGCGAGAGGCAGAGGGCGAGATGCAGAGGGTGAGAGGCAGAGGGCGAGAGGCAGAGGGAGAGAGGCAGAGGGCGAGAGGCAGAGGGCGAGATGCAGAGGGCGAGAGGCAGAGGGCGAGAGGCAGAGGGCGAGAGGCAGAGGGAGAGAGGCAGAAGGCGAGAGGCAGAGGCTGAGAGGCAGAGGGCGAGAGGCAGAGGGCGAGAGGGAGAGGGCGAGAGGCAGAGGGCGAGATGCAGAGGGCGAGAGGCAGAGGGCGAGAGGCAGAGGGCGAGATGCAGAGGGCGAGAGGCAGAGGGCGAGAGGCAGAGGGAGAGAGGCAGAGGGCGAGATGCAGAGGGCGAGAGGCAGAGGGAGAGAGGCAGAGGGCGAGATGCAGAGGGCGAGAGGCAGAGGGCGAGAGGCAGAGGGCGAGATGCAGAGGGCGAGAGGCAGAGGGCGAGAGGCAGAGGGTGAGAGGCAGAGGGTGAGAGGCAGGGGGCGAGAGGGAGAGGGCGAGAGCCAGAGGGCGAGAGGCAGAGGGCGAGATGAAGAGGGCGAGGGGCATGGGGCGAGAGGCAGAGGGCGAGCGGCAGAGGGCGAGAGGCAGAGGGAGGGAGGCAGAGGGCGAGAGGCACAGGGCGAGAGGCAGAGGGCGAGAGGCAGAGGGCGAGAGGCAGAGGGCAAGAGGCTGAGGGTGAGAGGCAGAGGGCGAGGGGCATGGGGCCAGAGGCAGAGGGCGAGAGGGAGAGGGCGAGAGCCAGAGGGCGAGAGGCAGAGGGCGAGATGCAGAGGGCGAGGGGCATGGGGCGAGAGGCAGAGGGCGAGCGGCAGAGGGCGAGAGGCAGAGGGCGAGAGGCAGAGGGCGAGAGGCAGAGGGCAAGAGGCTGAGGGTGAGAGGCAGAGGGCGAGGGGCATGGGGCCAGAGGCAGAGGGCGAGATGCAGAGGGCGAGGGGCATGGGGCGAGAGGCAGAGGGCGAGCGGCAGAGGGCGAGAGGCAGAGGGCGAGAGGCAGAGGGCAAGAGGCAGAGTGTGAGAGGCAGAGGGCGAGGGGCATGGGGCGAGAGGCAGAGGGCGAGAGGCAGAGGGTGAGAGGCAGAGGGCGAGATGCAGAGGCGAGGGGCATGGGGCGAGAGGCAGAGGGCAAGAGGCAGAGGGCGAGAGGCAGAGGGCGAGAGGCAGAGGGTGAGAGGCAGAGGGCAAGGGGCAGAGGGCGAGATGCATGGGGCGAGGGGCAGAGGGAGAGAGGGAGAGGGCGAGAGGCAGAGGGAGAGAGGCATAGGGCGAGAGGGAGAGGGCGAGAGGGAGAGGGAGAGAGGCAGAGGGCGAGAGGCATAGGGCGAGAGGGAGAGGGCGAGAGGGAGAGGGCGAGAGGGAGAGGGTGAGAGGGAGAGGGTGAGAGGGAGAGAGGGAGAGAGGGAGAGGGAGAGAGGGAGAGAGGCAGAGGGCGAGAGGCAGAGGGCGAGAGGCAGAGGGCGAGAGGGAGAGGGCAAGAGGGAGAGGGCGAGAGGAAGAGAGGGAGAGAGGGAGAGGGCGAGAGGCAGAGGGCGAGAGGCAGAGGGCGAGAGGCAGAGGGCTAGAGGCAGAGGGCGAGAGGGCAGGTACAGCACGGGTTAGATACAGAGTAAAGCTCCCTCTACACTGTCCCATCAAACATTTCCAGGGCTGGTACAGCACGGGTTAGATACAGAGTAAAGCTCCCTCTACACTATCCCATCAAACACTCAAACACTCCCAGGGCAGGTACAGCACGGGTTTGGTACAGAGTAAAGCTCCCTCTACACTGTCCCATCAAACACTCCCAGGGCAGGTACAGCACGGGTTAGGTACAGAGTAAAGCTCCCTCTACACTGTCCCCATCAAACACTCCCAGGGCAGGTACAGCACGGGTTAGATACAGAGTAAATCTCCCTCTACACTGTCCCATCAAACACTCCCAGGGCAGGTACAGCACGGGTTAGATACAGAGTAAAGCTCCCTCTACACTGTCCCATCAAACACTCCCAGGGCAGGTACAGCACGGGTTACATACAGAGTAAATCTCCCTCTACACTGTCCCATCAAACACTCCCAGGGCAGGTACAGCACGGGTTAGATACAGAGTAAAGCTCCCTCTACACTGTCCCCATCAAACACTCCCAGGGCAGGTACAGCACGGGTTAGATACAGAGTAAATCTCCCTCTACACTGTCCCATCAAACACTCCCAGGGCAGGTACAGCACGGGTTAGATACACAGTAAAGCTCCCTCTACACTGTCCCATCAAACACTCCCAGGGCAGGTACAGCACGGGTTACATACAGAGTAAATCTCCCTCTACACTGTCCCATCAAACACTCCCAGGGCAGGTACAGCACGGGTTAGATACAGAGTAAAGCTCCCTCTACACTGTCCCATCAAACACTCCCAGGGCAGGTACAGCACGGGTTAGGTACAGAGTAAAGCTCCCTCTACACTGTCCCCATCAAACACTCCCAGGGCAGGTACAGCACGGGTTAGATACAGAGTAAATCTCCCTCTACACTGTCCCATCAAACACTCCCAGGGCAGGTACAGCACGGGTTAAATACAGAGTAAAGCTCCCTCTGCACTGTCCCATCAAACACTCCCAGGGCAGGTACAGCACGGGTTACATACAGAGTAAATCTCACTCTACACTGTCCCATCAAACACTCCCAGGGCAGGTACAGCACGGGTTAGATACAGAGTAAAGCTCCTTCTACACTGTCCCATCAAACACTCCCAGGGCAGGTACAGCACGGGTTAGATACAGAGTAAAGCTCCATCTACATTGTCCCATCAAACACTCCCGGGGCAGGTACAGCACGGGCTAGATACAGAGTAAAGCTCCCTCTACACTGTCCCATCAAACACTCCCAGGGCAGGTACAGCACGGGTTAGATACAGAGTAAAGTTCCCTCTAAACTGCCCCATCAAACACTCTCAGGGCAGGTACAGCACGGGTTAGATACAGAGTAAAGCTCCCTCTGCACTGTCCCATCAAACACTCCCAGGGAAGGTAAAGCACGGGTTAGATACAGAGTAAAGCTCCATCTACACTGTCCCATCAAACATTCCCAGGGCAGGTACAGCACGGGTTAGATACAGAGTAAAGCTCCCTCTACACTGTCCCATCAAACACTCCCAGGGAAGGTACAGCACAGGGTTAGATACAGAGTAAAGCTCCCTCTACACTGTCCCAACAAACACTCCCAGGGCAGGTACAGCACGGGTTAGATACAGAGTAAAGCTCCCTCTACACTGTCCCATCAAACACTCCCAGGGCAGGTACAGCACGTGTTAGATGCAGAGTGAAGCTCCCTCTACACTATCCCATCAAACACTCCCAGGGAAGGTACAGCACGGGTTAGATACAGAGTAAAACTTCCTCTACACTGTCCCATCAAACACTCCCAGAGCAGGTACAGCACGGGTTAGATACAGAGTAAATCTCCCTCTACACTGTCCCATCAAACACTCTCAGGGCAGGTTCAGCACGGGTTAGGTACAGAGTAAAGCTCCCTCTACACTGTCCCATCAAACACTCTCAGGGCAGGTACAGCACAGGTTAGATACAGAGTAAAGCTCCCTCTACACTGTCCCATCAAACACTCCCACAGCAGGTACAGCACGGGTTAGATACAGAGTAAAGCTCCCTCTACACTGTCCCATCAAACACTCCCAGGGCAGGTACAGCACGTGTTAGATACAGAGTAAAGCTCCCTCTACACTGCCTCATCAAACACTCCCAGGGCAGGTACAGCACGGGTTAGGTACAGAGTAAAGCTCCCTCTACACTGTCCCATCAAACATTCCCAGGGCAGGTACAGCACGGGTTAGGTACAGAGTAAAGCTCCCTCTACACTGTCCCATCAAACACTCCCAGGGCAGGTACAGCACGGGTTAGATACAGAGTAAAGCTCCCTCTACACTGTCCCATCAAACATTCCCAGGGCAGGTACAGCACAGGCTAGATACAGAGTAAAGCTCCCTCTACACTGTCCCATCAAACACTTCCAGGGCAGGTACAGCACGGGTTAGATAGAGAGTAAAGCTCCCTCTACACTGTCCCATCAAACACTCCCAGGGCAGGTACAGCACAGGTTAGATAGAGAGTAAAGCTCCCTCTACACTGTCCCATCAAACACTCCCAGGGCAGGTACAGCACGGGTTAGATACAGAGTAAAGCTCCCTCTACACTGTCCCATCAAACACTCCCAGGGCAGGTACAGCACGGGTTAGATACAGAGTAAAGCTCCCTCTACACTGTCCCATCAAACACTCCCAGGGCAGGTACAGCACAGGCTAGATACAGAGTAAAGCTCCCTCTACACTGTCCCATCAAACACTTCCAGGGCAGGTACAGCACGGGTTAGATACAGAGTAAAGCTCCCTCTACACTGTCCCATCAAACACTCCCAGGGCAGGTACAGCACAGGCTAGATACAGAGTAAAGCTCCCTCTACACTGTCCCATCAAACACTCCCAGGGCAGGTACAGCACGGGTTAGATAGAGAGTAAAGCTCCATCTACAGTCTCCCATCAAACACTCCCAGGGCAGGTACAGCACAGGCTAGATACAGAGTAAAGCTCCCTCTACACTGTCCCATCAAACACTCCCAGGGCAGGTACAGCACGGGTTAGATACAGAGTAAAGCTCCATCTACAGTCTCCCATGCAGGTTGTTGTCAAAAGGAATCATAAAACTCCAGAAATGGTGTAATGATGGATTGTAAAAGAACAAAATCCTTAAAGTGGAGACAGGGTTTTAATTGAAGAGGGTGAGGGGCTGGTGTTAGAATGGGCTTCCTCGGGAGACGCAGGCGGTGAGGCTCCGGCTTCCTCTTCCTCCTCGCCTGGGGCATCGCTGCCACTGGCAGGTTGAGGGACAGGCTGGTCAGCTGGTGGTTCACTATCTGAAAGCAGGTAGTTACAAGAGTGGCTTTAGCGTGAGGACAGGGGGGCAGTAAGGGAGCAAGGACTGGAGACAGTTAGTAAGTTGGATTGAAAGTGTAAAAGGCTGGTGTTTTGAGGGGCGAGTGGTGTGAGAGAGGAGAGAAAGCTGATGACCATACCACTGCTGTCCCCAAGGGGGTCGACCACTCCAGCGGTCATGGCACGTATGGCTGACAACGATCCTGTGCACTCTCGCCTCCAAATTGGTGAGGATGTGTAGATCAGCTGGTCGTCCTCCTCCCGTGCGTTGCTGCTCCCGGCTGTTCTGAGAGAGCTTGGCCTGCAAGAAAAAGGAAGGCATCTGAGTGAATGTGCTTGCCTGATGTGCCTCCCATAGTTGAATAGCCCTTAATGTATGCAGATTCTGAGGGGGATTGACAGGGTAGATGCTGAGAGGATGTTTCCCCTCGTGGGGCAATCTAGAACGAGGGGGCACAGTTTCAGGATAAGGGGTCGCCCATTTAAGGCGGAGATGAGGAGGAATTTCTTCTCCCAGAGGATGGGGAATCTGTGGAATTCTCGACCCCAGAGCGCTGTGGAGGCGGAGTCAGTGAATATATTCAAGGCGGAGATAGACAGATAGGGGAGTCAAGGGTCATGGGGAACAGGCAGGTCAGTGAAGTTGAGGCCAAGATCAGATCAGCCATGATGTTATTGAGGGGGAAGAGATAGAGAGAGAGAGCAGCTGCAAACTCACTCAGACACCAATGACAGCCAGGAATTGAAAACATCATCAAAATGGCTGCTGTGGGGGGAGGGGTGGGTGGTGAGCTCATCAAAATGGACACAGCCGGCAGGAATTGACATCATCAAAAATTGACACTCCTAGGCTGCACCCCTTCAAAATGGGTCTGAGAGCGAGAGAGTGACAGACAGGGACAGACATAGAGAGACAAACAACCCCAGATTTCAAGGAATTGGATGACCTGTCAAAATTGAGATTAGTCCTAGGAGAAGGAGACAGACCATACCTTGGGGCCAAATATGTAACAACATGTCACAACCTGAGGACTGTTTAAAATTAAGACTGTTTAAAATTAATATTGAACGTACCAAATGAAGTACAAAGACTGTTTAAAATTAATATTGTTTCAAAGTAATATTGTATGTACCCAACAAATGTCAAATCGATTGACACCTACAGAATGTTGGAAAACTGTACCTTTTTGCTATGTAAGCTTTGGCAATATGGTTCTCTGTAAACTTTCATGCCAATAAAGCATTTGAATTGAATTGGAATTGGAATTGGACAGAGAGAGATAGACAGAGAGAGATAGAGAGAGTTTGCAAAAGCTGGTGTTTGTGTGAGATGTGGTTCAGGTCTATTATTATCAGCTGTTGCTGGATTAAACCCTATTGATTTCATTCGGGCCTGGTCCACATGTAATGTTGGTGTGTGTATGTGACTTTTTTGCACTTTATTGGTGACTCTCAGTCACCCAGGGAGATATCTGTACACTGACTCGTGTCTCTCAGTCCCTCTCGCTCAGCGAGATATCTGTACCTTGACTGGTGTCTCTCAGTCCCTCTCTCCCAGGGAGATATTTGTGCACTGACTCGTGTCTCTCAGTCCCTCTCGCTCAGCGAGATATCTGTACACTGACTCGTGTCTCTCTGTCCCACTCCCTCGGGGAGATATCTGTACACTGACTGGTGTCTCTCAGTCCCTCTCTCTCAGGGAGATATCTGTACACTGACTGGTGTCTCTCAGTACCTCTCCCTCTGGGAGATATCTGCACACTGACTGGTGTCACTCAGTACCTCTCCCTCAGGGAGATATCTGTACACTGACTGGTGTCTCTCAGTCCCTCTCTCTCAGGGAGATATCTGTACACTGACTGGTGTCTCTCAGTACCTCTCCCTCTGGGAGATATCTGCACACTGACTGGTGTCACTCAGTACCTCTCCCTCAGGGAGATATCTGTACACTGACTGGTGTACCGCTCTCTCTATGTGCCTCTCTGTATATTGATCTCTCTCTATAGTTCTGTATCTCTCTCTACCTTTCCGTTATTAATTTATAATTTTATATTTCTTGAAATCTCTACACCTTCTCTCTTTGAAACTCTCAGAATGCCTGTTCTCAATTTCTCTCAGGCCTATTATTTGAGAGAGACATTTTAAAGTTAAACAGAACCTGCTCCAAAGTCACAGGAGATGCAGAACTAGAATGTGTGGTAACACCTGCTGCCTCATCTGGTCTGGTTTTGTATATTCCACCATCTCGTGTGTTTCAAGACTCTGGCGTTGGCCAGACATTGATTACCCATTCCATTGTCTTGGGCTGTTTACTATGAACATCTTAACCTGTTTCTGATCTACACAGGATGCAACAGATCAGAGTGCTGGCCTGGGCAAAACCGGCACCTCCATTCAACAATGGCACTGCAATGATATCATACAGTTCAACAATGCAGGAATGTCGCAAACAGCATTTGATCCCATATCCTCCATTAACTTTAAACACTCAAATCTTTCAGGTGAAGAAACTACATTTACCAGCTAGATTCCAAACCACAACTTCAATTGTTTAAGGCATAAAAAATGTCACAGAAATGTGATTTCTTGTTGTTATTTTACAATTTACAAATATACACACAATTTGTGTCACTGAATTATAAACAAAAAGCAGGAAAAGCTATGACTTAACAGAAATAAACATTGGTTTTGCTGTCCAGTAAGAAAGACAAGTCAGACTGACTTGGAAATGTCCACTCATATGTTGACGTAATGATTTATAATTTACCAATTTCGCTTCTGATGCTTTTCTCTCAAACATTCCCCACAATATTAATCCCTGCTCTTATCACGAGGAGTGTTGAATTATTTTAAGTACTTTGCAATTAATAGCGGGAAGCAAACTTCATTGTACTCACAATTTTTAATCTTCAATTTCAAACATTCAACCAAATCGAATTGAACATTATCAGAGTATTTTCTGTGTCTTTCTCTATAAACAAAGAGTGGTTTCTTCTAAAGTAGCTTCCTGCAATTTTTATACATCATTACGTAACTCTTGTTTCGATTAACACTCAATTAACCTGTGGAGCCTATACTCATTGGAGTTTAGAAGAATGAGAGGGGATCAACATCAGTAGAAATACATAAATTAATGCAGGGCGCTGGGGGAGAGAGGTTACTGAGTGACAGTGTGAGGGAGCTGGGTTAACGTAGAGGCATAGTCAGTAAGACAGGGCGCTGGGGGAGTGGGGTTACTGAGTGACAGTGTGAGGGAGCAGGCCTAACATCAGTAGAGATACAGTCAGTGACACAGGGCGCTGGGGGAGAGGGTTACTGAGTGACAGTGTGAGGTAGCTGGATTAACATCAGTAGAGATACAGTCAGTAACACAGGGCGCTGGGGGAGAGGGTTTACTGAGTGACAGTGTGAGGGAGCTGGATTAACATCAGTAGAGATACAGTCAGTAACACAGGGCGCTGGGGGAGAGGGGTTACTGAGTGACAGTGTGAGGGAGCTGGATTAACATCAGTAGAGATACAGTCAGTAACACAGGGCGCTGGGGGAGAGGGTTACTGAGTGACAGTGTGAGGGAGCTGGAGTAACATCAGTAGAGATACAGTCAGTAACACAGGTCACTGGGGGAGAGGGTTACTGAGTGACAGTGTGAGGGAGCTGGAGTAACATCAGTAGAGATACAGTCAGCAACACAGGACGCTGGGGGAGAGGGGTTACTGAGTGACAGTGTGGGGGAGCTGGGTTAACATCAGTAGAGATACAGTCAGTAACACAGGGCGCTGGGGGAGAGGGGTTACTGAGTGACAGTGTGGGGGAGCTGGGTTAACATCAGTAGAGATACAGTCAGTATCACAGGGCGCTGGGGTTGAGGGGTTACTGAGTGACAGTGTGAGGGAGCTGGATTAACATCAGTAGAGATACAGTCAGTGACACAGGGCGCTGGGGAGAGGGTTGCTGAGTGACAGTGTGAGGGAGCTGGATTAACATCAGTAGAGATACAGTCAGTAACACAGGGTGCTGGGGGAGAGGGTTACTGAGTGACAGTGTGAGGGAGCTGGATTAACATCAGTAGAGATACAGTCAGTAACACAGGGCGCTGGGGGAGAGGGTTACTGAGTGACAGTGTGAGGGAGCTGGATTAACATCAGTAGATATACAGTCAGTAACACAGGGCGCTGGGGGAGAGGGTTACTGAGTGACAGTGTGAACGAGCTGGATTAACATCAGTAGAGATACAGTCAGTAACACAGGGGGCTGGGGGAGATATCTGTACACTGACTGGTGTCACTCAGTACCTCTCTCTCAGGGAGATTTTTGTACACTGACTGGTGTCTCTGAGTCCCTCTCTCTCTCAGGGAGATATCTGTACACTGACTGGTGTCTCTGAGTCCCTCTCGCTCTCAGGGAGATATCTGTACACTGACTGGTGTCTCTCAGTCCCTCTCCCTCAGGGAGATATCTGTACCTTGACTGGTGTCTCTCAGTCCCTCTCTCCCAGGGAGATATTTGTGCACTGACTGGTATCTCTTTATCCGTCTCCCTCAGGGAAATATCTGCACACTGAGTGGTGTCTCTCAGCCCCACTCCCTCAGGGAGATATCTGTGCACTGACTGGTGTGTCTCAGTACCTCTCCCTCAGGGAGATATCTGTACACTGACTGGTGTCTCTCAGTACCTTTCCCTCAGGGAGGTATCTGCACACTGACTGGTGTCTCTCAGTACTTCTCCCTCTGGGAGATATCTGCACACTGACTGGTGTCAGTCAGTACCTCTCCCTCAGGGAGATATCTGTACACTGACTGGTGTCTCTCTGTCCCACTCCCTCGAGGAGATATCTGTACACTGACTGATGTCTCTCAGTCCCTCTCTCTCAGGGAGATATCTGTACACTGACTGGTGTCTATCTTTCCCTCTCCCTCTGGGAGATTTCTGTACACTGACTGGTGTCTCTCAGTACCTCTCCCTCAGGGAGATATCTGTACACTGACTGGTGTCTCTCAGTCCCTCACCCTCAGGGAGTTATCTGCACACTGACTGGTGTCTCTCAGTCCCCTCTCTCTCAGGGAGATATCTGTACACTGACTGGTGTCACTCAGTACCTCTCCATCAGGGAGATATCTGTACACTGACTGGTGTCTCTCAGTCCCCTCTCTCTCAGGGAGATATCTTTACACTGACTGGTGTCTCTCAGTACCTCTCCCTCAGGGAGATATCTGTACACTGACTGGTGTCACTCAGTCCCTCCCTCTCAGGGAGATATCTGTACACTGACTGGTGTCTCTCAGTCCCTCTCTCTCAGGGAGATATCTGTACACTGACTGGTGTCACTCAGTCCCCTCTCCCTCAGGGAGATATCTGTACACTGACTGGTGTCTCTCAGTCCCTCTCTCTCAGGGAGATATCTGTACACTGACTGGTGTCTCTCAGTCCCCTCTCCCTCAGGGAGATATCTGTACACTGACTGGTGTCTCTCAGTCCCTCTCCCTCAGGGAGATATCTGTACACTGACTGGTGTCTCTCAGTACCTCTCCCTCAGGGAGATATCTGTACACTGACTGGTGTCTCTCAGTCCCTCCCTCTCAGGGAGATATGTGTACAATGAGTGGTGTCTCTCAGTCCCTCTCTCTCAGGGAGATACCTGTACACTGACTGGTGTCACTCAGTACCTCTCTCTCAGGAAGATATCTGTACACTGACTGGTATCTATCAGTCCCTCTCTCTCAGGGAGATACCTGTACACTGACTGGTGTCACTCAGTGCCTCTCTCTCAGGGAGATATCTGTACACTGACTGGTGTCTCTCAGTCCCTCTCCCTCAGGGAGATATCTGTACACTGACTGGTGTCACTCAGTCCCTCTCTCTCAGGGAGATGTCTGTACACTGACTGGTGTCACTCAGTCCCTCTCTCTCAGGGAGATATCTGTACACTGACTGTTGTCTCTCAGTCCCTCTCTCTCAGGGAGATATCTGTACACTGACTGGTGTCTCTCAGTCCCTCTCCCTCAGGGAGATATCTGTACACTGACTGGTGTCTCTCAGTCCCTCTCCCTCAGGGAGATATCTGTACACTGACTGGTGTCACTCAGTCCCTCTCTCTCAGGGAGATATCTGTACACTGACTGGTGTCTCTCAGTCCCCTCTCTCAGGGAGATATCTGTACATTGACTGGTGTCTCTCAGTCCCCTCTCTCTCAGGGAGATATTTGTACACTGACTGGTGTCTCTCAATCCCCTCTCTCTCAGTGAGGTATCTGTACACTGACTGGTGTCTCTCAGTCCCTCTCCCTCAGGGAGTTATCTGTACACTGACTGGTGCCTCTCAGTCCCTCTCGCTCAGGGAGATATCTGTACACTGACTGGTGTCACTCAGTACCTCTCCCTCAGGGAGATATCTGTACACTGACTGGTGTCTCTCAGTCCCTCTCCCTCAGGGAGATATCTGTACACTGACTGGTGTCTCTCAGCCCCTCACCCTCTGGGAGATATCTGTACACTGATTGGTGTCACTCAGTCCCTCTCCCTCAGGGAGATATCTGTACACTGAATGGTGTCACTCAGTCCCCTCTCCCTCAGGGAGATATCTGTACACTGACTGGTGTCTCTCAGTCCCTCGCCCTCAGGGAGATATCTGTACACTGATTGGTGTCTCTCAGTCCCTCTCTCTCAGGGAGATATCTGTACACTGACTGGTGTCACTCAGTCCCTCTCTCTCAGGGAGATATCTGTACACTGACTGGTGTCTCTCAGTCCCTCTCTCTCAGGGAGATATCTGTACACTGACTGGTGTCTCTCAGTCCCCTCTCCCTCAGGGAGATATCTGTACACTGACTGGTGTCTCTCAGTCCCTCTCCCTCAGGGAGATACCTGTACACTGACTGGTGTCTCTCAGTACCTCTCCCTCAGGGAGACATCTGTACACTGACTGGTGTCTCTCAGTCCCCTCTCTCTCAGGGAGATATCTGTACACTGACTGGTGTCACTCAGTACCTCTCTCTCAGGGAGATATCTGTACACTGACTGGTGTCTCTCAGTCCCTCTCTCTCAGGGAGATATCTGTACACTGACTGGTGTCACTCAGTACCTCTCCCTCAGGGAGATATCTGTACACTGACTTGTGTCACTCCGTCCCCTCTCCCTCTGGGAGATATCTGTACACTGACTGGTGTCTCTCAGTCCCCTCTCTCACAGGGAGATATCTGTACACTGACTGGTGTCTCTCAGTCCCCTCTCTCTCAGTGAGATATCTGTACACTGACTGGTGTCTCTCAGTCCCTCTCTCTCAGGGAGATATCTGTACACTGACTGGTGTCACTCAGTCCCTCTCTCTCAGGGAGATATCTGTACACTGACTGGTGTCTCTCAGTCCACTCTCTCTCAGTGAGATATCTGTACACTGACTGGTGTCTCTCATTCCCTGTCTCTCAGGGAGATATCTGTACACTGACTGGTGTCTCTCAGTCCCTCTCTCTCAGGGAGATATCTGTACACTGACTGGTGTCTCTCAGTCCCCTCTCTCTCAGTGAGATATCTGTACACTGACTGGTGTCTCTCATTCCCTGTCTCTCAGGGAGATATCTGTACACTGACTGGTGTCTCTCAGTCCCCTCTCTCTCAGTGAGATATCTGTACACTGACTGGTGTCTCTCATTCCCTGTCTCTCAGGGAGATATCTGTACACTGACTGGTGTCTCTCAGTCCCCTCTCTCTCAGGGAGGTATCTGTACACTGACTGGTGCCTCTCAGTCCCCACTCCCTCAGGGAGATATCTGTACACTGACTGGTGTCTCTCAGTCCCCTCTCTCTCAGGGAGATATCTGTACACTGGCTGGTGTTTCTCAGTCCCTCTCTCTCTGGGAGATATCTGTACACTGACTGGTGTCTCTCAGTCCCTCTCTCTCTGGGAGATATCTGTACACTGACTGGTGTCTCTCATTCCCTCTCTCTCAGGGAGATATCTGTACACTGACTGGTGTCTCTCAGTACCTCTCCCTCTGGGAGATATCTGCACACTGACTGGTGTCACTCAGTACCTCTCCCTCAGGGAGATATCTGTACACTGACTGGTGTCTCTCAGTCCCTCTCTCTCAGGGAGATATCTGTACACTGACTGGTGTCTCTCAGTACCTCTCCCTCTGGGAGATATCTGCACACTGACTGGTGTCACTCAGTACCTCTCCCTCAGGGAGATATCTGTACACTGACTGGTGTACCGCTCTCTCTATGTGCCTCTCTGTATATTGATCTCTCTCTATAGTTCTGTATCTCTCTCTACCTTTCCGTTATTAATTTATAATTTTATATTTCTTGAAATCTCTACACCTTCTCTCTTTGAAACTCTCAGAATGCCTGTTCTCAATTTCTCTCAGGCCTATTATTTGAGAGAGACATTTTAAAGTTAAACAGAACCTGCTCCAAAGTCACAGGAGATGCAGAACTAGAATGTGTGGTAACACCTGCTGCCTCATCTGGTCTGGTTTTGTATATTCCACCATCTCGTGTGTTTCAAGACTCTGGCGTTGGCCAGACATTGATTACCCATTCCATTGTCTTGGGCTGTTTACTATGAACATCTTAACCTGTTTCTGATCTACACAGGATGCAACAGATCAGAGTGCTGGCCTGGGCAAAACCGGCACCTCCATTCAACAATGGCACTGCAATGATATCATACAGTTCAACAATGCAGGAATGTCGCAAACAGCATTTGATCCCATATCCTCCATTAACTTTAAACACTCAAATCTTTCAGGTGAAGAAACTACATTTACCAGCTAGATTCCAAACCACAACTTCAATTGTTTAAGGCATAAAAAATGTCACAGAAATGTGATTTCTTGTTGTTATTTTACAATTTACAAATATACACACAATTTGTGTCACTGAATTATAAACAAAAAGCAGGAAAAGCTATGACTTAACAGAAATAAACATTGGTTTTGCTGTCCAGTAAGAAAGACAAGTCAGACTGACTTGGAAATGTCCACTCATATGTTGACGTAATGATTTATAATTTACCAATTTCGCTTCTGATGCTTTTCTCTCAAACATTCCCCACAATATTAATCCCTGCTCTTATCACGAGGAGTGTTGAATTATTTTAAGTACTTTGCAATTAATAGCGGGAAGCAAACTTCATTGTACTCACAATTTTTAATCTTCAATTTCAAACATTCAACCAAATCGAATTGAACATTATCAGAGTATTTTCTGTGTCTTTCTCTATAAACAAAGAGTGGTTTCTTCTAAAGTAGCTTCCTGCAATTTTTATACATCATTACGTAACTCTTGTTTCGATTAACACTCAATTAACCTGTGGAGCCTATACTCATTGGAGTTTAGAAGAATGAGAGGGGATCAACATCAGTAGAAATACATAAATTAATGCAGGGCGCTGGGGGAGAGAGGTTACTGAGTGACAGTGTGAGGGAGCTGGGTTAACGTAGAGGCATAGTCAGTAAGACAGGGCGCTGGGGGAGTGGGGTTACTGAGTGACAGTGTGAGGGAGCAGGCCTAACATCAGTAGAGATACAGTCAGTGACACAGGGCGCTGGGGGAGAGGGTTACTGAGTGACAGTGTGAGGTAGCTGGATTAACATCAGTAGAGATACAGTCAGTAACACAGGGCGCTGGGGGAGAGGGTTTACTGAGTGACAGTGTGAGGGAGCTGGATTAACATCAGTAGAGATACAGTCAGTAACACAGGGCGCTGGGGGAGAGGGGTTACTGAGTGACAGTGTGAGGGAGCTGGATTAACATCAGTAGAGATACAGTCAGTAACACAGGGCGCTGGGGGAGAGGGTTACTGAGTGACAGTGTGAGGGAGCTGGAGTAACATCAGTAGAGATACAGTCAGTAACACAGGTCACTGGGGGAGAGGGTTACTGAGTGACAGTGTGAGGGAGCTGGAGTAACATCAGTAGAGATACAGTCAGCAACACAGGACGCTGGGGGAGAGGGGTTACTGAGTGACAGTGTGGGGGAGCTGGGTTAACATCAGTAGAGATACAGTCAGTAACACAGGGCGCTGGGGGAGAGGGGTTACTGAGTGACAGTGTGGGGGAGCTGGGTTAACATCAGTAGAGATACAGTCAGTATCACAGGGCGCTGGGGTTGAGGGGTTACTGAGTGACAGTGTGAGGGAGCTGGATTAACATCAGTAGAGATACAGTCAGTGACACAGGGCGCTGGGGAGAGGGTTGCTGAGTGACAGTGTGAGGGAGCTGGATTAACATCAGTAGAGATACAGTCAGTAACACAGGGTGCTGGGGGAGAGGGTTACTGAGTGACAGTGTGAGGGAGCTGGATTAACATCAGTAGAGATACAGTCAGTAACACAGGGCGCTGGGGGAGAGGGTTACTGAGTGACAGTGTGAGGGAGCTGGATTAACATCAGTAGATATACAGTCAGTAACACAGGGCGCTGGGGGAGAGGGTTACTGAGTGACAGTGTGAACGAGCTGGATTAACATCAGTAGAGATACAGTCAGTAACACAGGGGGCTGGGGGAGATATCTGTACACTGACTGGTGTCACTCAGTACCTCTCTCTCAGGGAGATTTTTGTACACTGACTGGTGTCTCTGAGTCCCTCTCTCTCTCAGGGAGATATCTGTACACTGACTGGTGTCTCTGAGTCCCTCTCGCTCTCAGGGAGATATCTGTACACTGACTGGTGTCTCTCAGTCCCTCTCCCTCAGGGAGATATCTGTACCTTGACTGGTGTCTCTCAGTCCCTCTCTCCCAGGGAGATATTTGTGCACTGACTGGTATCTCTTTATCCGTCTCCCTCAGGGAAATATCTGCACACTGAGTGGTGTCTCTCAGCCCCACTCCCTCAGGGAGATATCTGTGCACTGACTGGTGTGTCTCAGTACCTCTCCCTCAGGGAGATATCTGTACACTGACTGGTGTCTCTCAGTACCTTTCCCTCAGGGAGGTATCTGCACACTGACTGGTGTCTCTCAGTACTTCTCCCTCTGGGAGATATCTGCACACTGACTGGTGTCAGTCAGTACCTCTCCCTCAGGGAGATATCTGTACACTGACTGGTGTCTCTCTGTCCCACTCCCTCGAGGAGATATCTGTACACTGACTGATGTCTCTCAGTCCCTCTCTCTCAGGGAGATATCTGTACACTGACTGGTGTCTATCTTTCCCTCTCCCTCTGGGAGATTTCTGTACACTGACTGGTGTCTCTCAGTACCTCTCCCTCAGGGAGATATCTGTACACTGACTGGTGTCTCTCAGTCCCTCACCCTCAGGGAGTTATCTGCACACTGACTGGTGTCTCTCAGTCCCCTCTCTCTCAGGGAGATATCTGTACACTGACTGGTGTCACTCAGTACCTCTCCATCAGGGAGATATCTGTACACTGACTGGTGTCTCTCAGTCCCCTCTCTCTCAGGGAGATATCTTTACACTGACTGGTGTCTCTCAGTACCTCTCCCTCAGGGAGATATCTGTACACTGACTGGTGTCACTCAGTCCCTCCCTCTCAGGGAGATATCTGTACACTGACTGGTGTCTCTCAGTCCCTCTCTCTCAGGGAGATATCTGTACACTGACTGGTGTCACTCAGTCCCCTCTCCCTCAGGGAGATATCTGTACACTGACTGGTGTCTCTCAGTCCCTCTCTCTCAGGGAGATATCTGTACACTGACTGGTGTCTCTCAGTCCCCTCTCCCTCAGGGAGATATCTGTACACTGACTGGTGTCTCTCAGTCCCTCTCCCTCAGGGAGATATCTGTACACTGACTGGTGTCTCTCAGTACCTCTCCCTCAGGGAGATATCTGTACACTGACTGGTGTCTCTCAGTCCCTCACTCTCAGGGAGATATCTGTACACTGACTGGTGTCACTCAGTCCCTCTCCCCCTGGGAGATATCTGTACACTGACTGGTGTCACTCAGTACCTCTCTCTCAGGGAGATATCTGTACACTGACTGGAGTCTCTCAGTCGCTCCCTCTCAGGGAGATATCTGTACTCTGACTGGTGTCTCTCTGTCCCTCTCCCTCAGGGAGATATCTGTACACTGACTGGTGTCACTCAGTACCTCTCCCTCAGGGAGATATCTGTACACTGACTGGTGTCTCTCAGTCCCTCCCTCTCAGGGAGATATGTGTACAATGAGTGGTGTCTCTCAGTCCCTCTCTCTCAGGGAGATACCTGTACACTGACTGGTGTCACTCAGTACCTCTCTCTCAGGAAGATATCTGTACACTGACTGGTATCTATCAGTCCCTCTCTCTCAGGGAGATACCTGTACACTGACTGGTGTCACTCAGTGCCTCTCTCTCAGGGAGATATCTGTACACTGACTGGTGTCTCTCAGTCCCTCTCCCTCAGGGAGATATCTGTACACTGACTGGTGTCACTCAGTCCCTCTCTCTCAGGGAGATGTCTGTACACTGACTGGTGTCACTCAGTCCCTCTCTCTCAGGGAGATATCTGTACACTGACTGTTGTCTCTCAGTCCCTCTCTCTCAGGGAGATATCTGTACACTGACTGGTGTCTCTCAGTCCCTCTCCCTCAGGGAGATATCTGTACACTGACTGGTGTCTCTCAGTCCCTCTCCCTCAGGGAGATATCTGTACACTGACTGGTGTCACTCAGTCCCTCTCTCTCAGGGAGATATCTGTACACTGACTGGTGTCTCTCAGTCCCCTCTCTCAGGGAGATATCTGTACATTGACTGGTGTCTCTCAGTCCCCTCTCTCTCAGGGAGATATTTGTACACTGACTGGTGTCTCTCAATCCCCTCTCTCTCAGTGAGGTATCTGTACACTGACTGGTGTCTCTCAGTCCCTCTCCCTCAGGGAGTTATCTGTACACTGACTGGTGCCTCTCAGTCCCTCTCGCTCAGGGAGATATCTGTACACTGACTGGTGTCACTCAGTACCTCTCCCTCAGGGAGATATCTGTACACTGACTGGTGTCTCTCAGTCCCTCTCCCTCAGGGAGATATCTGTACACTGACTGGTGTCTCTCAGCCCCTCACCCTCTGGGAGATATCTGTACACTGATTGGTGTCACTCAGTCCCTCTCCCTCAGGGAGATATCTGTACACTGAATGGTGTCACTCAGTCCCCTCTCCCTCAGGGAGATATCTGTACACTGACTGGTGTCTCTCAGTCCCTCGCCCTCAGGGAGATATCTGTACACTGATTGGTGTCTCTCAGTCCCTCTCTCTCAGGGAGATATCTGTACACTGACTGGTGTCACTCAGTCCCTCTCTCTCAGGGAGATATCTGTACACTGACTGGTGTCTCTCAGTCCCTCTCTCTCAGGGAGATATCTGTACACTGACTGGTGTCTCTCAGTCCCCTCTCCCTCAGGGAGATATCTGTACACTGACTGGTGTCTCTCAGTCCCTCTCCCTCAGGGAGATACCTGTACACTGACTGGTGTCTCTCAGTACCTCTCCCTCAGGGAGACATCTGTACACTGACTGGTGTCTCTCAGTCCCCTCTCTCTCAGGGAGATATCTGTACACTGACTGGTGTCACTCAGTACCTCTCCCTCAGGGAGATATCTGTACACTGACTTGTGTCACTCCGTCCCCTCTCCCTCTGGGAGATATCTGTACACTGACTGGTGTCTCTCAGTCCCCTCTCTCACAGGGAGATATCTGTACACTGACTGGTGTCTCTCAGTCCCCTCTCTCTCAGTGAGATATCTGTACACTGACTGGTGTCTCTCAGTCCCTCTCTCTCAGGGAGATATCTGTACACTGACTGGTGTCACTCAGTCCCTCTCTCTCAGGGAGATATCTGTACACTGACTGGTGTCTCTCAGTCCACTCTCTCTCAGTGAGATATCTGTACACTGACTGGTGTCTCTCATTCCCTGTCTCTCAGGGAGATATCTGTACACTGACTGGTGTCTCTCAGTCCCTCTCTCTCAGGGAGATATCTGTACACTGACTGGTGTCTCTCAGTCCCCTCTCTCTCAGTGAGATATCTGTACACTGACTGGTGTCTCTCATTCCCTGTCTCTCAGGGAGATATCTGTACACTGACTGGTGTCTCTCAGTCCCCTCTCTCTCAGTGAGATATCTGTACACTGACTGGTGTCTCTCATTCCCTGTCTCTCAGGGAGATATCTGTACACTGACTGGTGTCTCTCAGTCCCCTCTCTCTCAGGGAGGTATCTGTACACTGACTGGTGCCTCTCAGTCCCCACTCCCTCAGGGAGATATCTGTACACTGACTGGTGTCTCTCAGTCCCCTCTCTCTCAGGGAGATATCTGTACACTGGCTGGTGTTTCTCAGTCCCTCTCTCTCTGGGAGATATCTGTACACTGACTGGTGTCTCTCAGTCCCTCTCTCTCTGGGAGATATCTGTACACTGACTGGTGTCTCTCATTCCCTCTCTCTCAGGGAGATATCTGTACACTGACTGGTGTCTCTCAGTCCCTCTCCCTCAGGGAGATATCTGTACACTGACTGGTGTCTCTCAGTCCCTCTCTCTCAGGGTGATATCTGTACACTGACTGGTGTCTCTCAGTCCCCTCTCCCTCAGGGAGATATCTGTATACTGACTGGTGTCTCTCAGTCCACTCTCCCTCAGGGAGATATCTGTACACTGACTGGTGTCTCTCAGTCCCCTCTCTCTCAGGGAGATATCTGTACACTGACTGGTGTCTCTCAGTCCCCTCTCCCTCAGGGAGATATCTGTACACTGACTGGTGTCTCTCAGTCCACTCTCCCTCAGGGAGATATCTGTACACTGACTGGTGTCTCTCAGTCCCCTCTCTCTCAGGGAGATATCTGTACACTGACTGGTGTCTCTCAGTCCCTCTCCCTCAGGGAGATATCTGTACACTGACTGGTGTCTCTCAGAAAGTACCGAAAGCATCCCGAGACAATGCTGGCCGGGATCCAGGGCTCCGTATCTCAGCAAATGTTGTTCCATTTGGGATCGGCAGTGTTTCCTGTACGAGGACACCCATATCTCTCAGTCCCCTCTCTCTCAGGGAGATATCTGTACTCTGACTGGTGTCTCTCAGTCCCCACTCCCTCAGGGAGATATCTGTACACTGACTGGTGTCTCTCAGTCCCCTCTCTCTAAGGGAGATATCTGTACACTGACTGGTGTCTCTCAGTCCCTCTCTCTCTGGGAGATATCTGTACACTGACTGGTGTCTCTCAGTTCCCTCTCTCTCAGGGAGATATCTGTACACTGACTGGTGTCTCTCAGTCCCTCTCTCTCAGGGAGATATCTGTACACTGACTGGTGTCTCTCAGTCCCCTTTCTCTCAGGGAGATATCTGTACACTGACTGGTGTCTCTCAGTCCCCTCTCTCTCACGGAGATATCTGTACACTGACTGGTGTCTCTCAGTCCCTCTCTCTCTGGGAGATATCTGTACACTGACTGGTGTCTCTCAGTCCCCTCTCTCTCAGGGAGATATCTGTACACTGACTGGTGTCTCTCAGTCCCCTTTCTCTCACGGAGATATCTGTACACTGACTGGTGTCACTCTGTCCCTCTCCCTCAGGGAGATATCTGTACACTGAATGGTGTCTCTCAGTCCCCTCTCTCTCTGGGAGATATCTGTACACTGACTGGTGTCTCTCAGTCCCCCTCTCTCAGGGAGATATCTGTACACTGACTGGTGTCTCTCAGTCCCCTCTCTCTCAGGGAGATATCTGTACACTGACTGGTGTCTCTCAGTCCCCTCTCTCTCAGGGAGATATCTGTACACTGACTGGTGTCTCTCAGTCCCTCTCTCTCAGGGAGATATCTGTACACTGACTGGTGTCTCTCAGTCCCTCTCTCTCAGGGAGATATCTGTACACTGACTGGTGTCTCTCAGTCCCCTCAGGGAGATATCTGTACACTGACTGGTGTCTCTCAGTCCCTCTCTCTCAGGGTGATATCTGTACACTGACTGGTGTCTCTCAGTCCCTCTCTCTCAGGGAGATATCTGTAAACTGACTGGTGTCTCTCAGTCCCCTCTCCCCCTCAGGGAGATATCTGTACACTGACTGGTGTCTCTCAGTCCCTCTCCCTCAGGGAGATATCTGTACACTGACTGGTGTCTCTCAGTCCCTCTCTCTCAGGGAGATATCTGTACACTGACTGGTGTCTCTCAGTCCCCTTCCCCCTCAGGGAGATATCTGTACACTGACTTGTGTCTCTCAGTCCCTCTCTCTCAGGGAGATATCTGTACACTGACTGGTGTCTCTCAGTCCCTCTCTCTCAGGGAGATATCTGTACACTAACTGGTGTCTCTCAGTCCCCTCTCTCTCAGGGAGATACCTGTACACTGACTGGTGTCTCTCAGTCCCCTCTCTTTCAGGGAGATATCTGTACACTGACTGGTGTCACTCTGTCGCTCTCTCTCTGGGAGATATCTGTACACTGACTGGTGTCTCTCGGTCCCCTCTCTCTCAGGGAGATATCTGTACACTGACTGGTGTCTCTCAGTCCCTCTCTCTCAGGGAGATATCTGTACACTGACTGGTGTCTCTCAGTCCCTCGCCCTCTGGGAGATATCTGTACACTGACTGGTGTCTCTCAGAAAGTACCGAAAGCATCCCGAGACAATGCTGGCCGGGATCCAGGGCTCTGTATCTCAGCAAATGTTGTTCCATTTGGGATCGGCTGTGTTACCTGTACGAGGACACCCATATCTCTCTGAACACCAACATTTAATGGTTTCTCAGCATTTAGGAATATATTTTTTCTATTCTTCCTACCAAAGTGAATAACCTCACATTTCTCCACATTATACTTCATTTGCCACCTTATTGCCCTCTCACTTAACCTGTCTATAGCCCTTTGCAGCCTCTTTGTGGGCTCCTCACAGCTAACTGTCCCACGCAGATTTATATCGTCAGGAAACTTGGTTACATTGAGGGAGAGGCAGAGGCTGAGAGGCAGAGGGCGAGAGGCAGAGGGCGAGAGGGAGAGGGCGAGAGGCAGAGGGCGAGATGCAGAGGGCGAGAGGCAGAGGGCGAGAGGCAGAGGGCGAGATGCAGAGGGCGAGAGGCAGAGGGCGAGAGGCAGAGGGAGAGAGGCAGAGGGCGAGATGCAGAGGGCGAGAGGCAGAGGGCGAGAGGCAGAGGGCGAGATGCAGAGGGCGAGAAGGAGAGGCAGAGAGGCAGAGGGCGAGAGGCATGGGGCGAGAGGCAGAGGGTGAGAGGCAGAGGGCGAGAGGCAGAGGGCGAGAGGCAGAGGGTGAGAGGCAGAGGGTGAGAGGCAGGGGGCGAGAGGGAGAGGGCGAGAGGGAGAGGGCGAGAGCCAGAGGGCGAGAGGCAGAGGGCGAGATGCAGAGGGCGAGGGGCATGGGGCGAGAGGCAGAGGGCGAGAGGCATGGGGCGAGAGGCAGAGGGCGAGAGGCAGAGGGCGAGAGGCAGTGGGCGAGAGGCAGAGGGTGAGAGGCAGAGGGTGAGAGGCAGGGGGCGAGAGGGAGAGGGCGAGAGCCAGAGGGCGAGAGGCAGAGGGCGAGATGCAGAGGGCGAGGGGCATGGGGCGAGAGGCAGAGGGCGAGCGGCAGAGGGCGAGAGGCAGAGGGAGGGAGGCAGAGGGCGAGAGGCACAGGGCGAGAGGCAGAGGGCGAGAGGCAGAGGGCAAGAGGCTGAGGGTGAGAGGCAGAGGGCGAGGGGCATGGGGCCAGAGGCAGAGGGCGAGAGGGAGAGGGCGAGAGCCAGAGGGCGAGAGGCAGAGGGCGAGATGCAGAGGGCGAGGGGCATGGGGCGAGAGGCAGAGGGCGAGCGGCAGAGGGCGAGAGGCAGAGGGCAAGAGGCAGAGTGTGAGAGGCAGAGGGCGAGGGGCATGGGGCGAGAGGCAGTGGGCGAGAGGCAGAGGGTGAGAGGCAGAGGGCGAGAGGCAGAGGGAGAGAGGCAGAGGGCGAGAGGCAGAGTGCGAGAGGCAGAGGGCGAGAGGCAGAGGGCGAGAGGCAGAGGGCGAGAGGCAGAGGGTGAGAGGCAGAGGGTGAGAGGCAGAGGGCGAGGGGCATGGGGCGTGAGGCAGAGGGCGAGAGGCAGAGGGTGAGAGGCAGAGGGCGAGGGGCAGAGGGCGAGGGGCATGGGGCGAGAGGCAGAGGGCGAGATGCATGGGGCGAGGGGCATGGGGCGAGAGGCAGAGGGCGAGAGGCAGAGGGCGAGAGGCAGAGGGAGATAGGCAGAGGGAGAGAGGCAGAGGGCGAGAGGGAGAGGGCGAGAGGGAGAGGGCGAGAGGAAGAGAGGGAGAGAGGGAGAGGGCGAGAGGGAGAGGGTGAGAGGGAGAGGGCGAGAGGGAGAGAGGGAGAGAGGGAGAGGGAGAGAGGGAGAGAGGCAGAGGGCGAGAGGCAGAGGGCGAGAGGCAGAGGGCGAGAGGGAGAGGGCGAGAGGGAGAGGGCGAGAGGAAGAGAGGGAGAGGGCGAGAGGCAGAGGGCGAGAGGCAGAGGGCGAGAGGCAGAGGGCTAGAGGCAGAGGGCGAGAGGGAGAGGGCGAGAGGGAGAGAGGCAGAGGGCGAGAGGCAGAGGGCGAGAGGCAGAGGGCGAGATTGAGGTGGTTGATATTGAGGCTTTGGAAAGGGTGCAGAGGAGGAGGAGGCACTAGACTAATTCCCAGTCTAAAGCATCTTAGTTATCAAGATAGGCTGAAAGAGTTGGGACTTTCTACCTTAGAGAAGCGTAGACCACACGACTAAAAAATGATTGCTTTCCCCACCTTCCAGCGGCCATTGTACCATCAATCACGCCCAGGGCAGGTACAGCATGGGTTCGATCCAGAGTAAAGCTCCCTCTACACTCTCCCATCAAACACTCCCAGGGCAGGTACAGCACGGGTTAGATACAGAGTAAAGCTCCCTCTACACTGTCCCATCAACACTTCCAGGGCAGGTAAAGCACGGGTTAGATCCAGAGTAAAGCTCCCTCTACACTGTCCCATCAAACACTCCCAGGGCAGGTACAGCACGGGTTAGATACAGAGTAAAGCTCCCTCTACACTGTCCCATCAAACACTCCCAGGGCAGGTAAAGCACGGGTTAGATACAGAGTAAAGCTCCCTCTACACTGTCCCATCAAACACTCCCAGGGCAGGTACAGCACGGGTTAGATACAAATTAAAGCTCCCTCTACACTGTCCCATCAAACACTCCCAGGGCAGGTACAGCACGGGTTAGATCTAGAGTAAAGCTCCCTTTACACTGCCCCATCAAACACAGCGAGAGACAGCGAGAGAGAGACCGAGCCAGCGAGAGAAAGCGAGAGAGCCACTGAGAGAGAGAGCCAGCGAGAGAGCGAGCCAGCGAGGGAGCGCGAGCGAGCGAGAGAGCAACTGAGAGAGCGAGAGAGTGAGACAGCGGGAGAGTGAGAAACAGCGAGTTGGGGATTGATACAGGGCTAACAGGTGAGAGCAGGGCAGTGGGATTACTTTGGGATTGATGCAGGACTATGGGGTGAGAGCGGGGCAGTGTGATTACTTTGTGGATTGATACAGGGCTTTGGGGAGAGAGCGGGGCAGTGGGATTAGGTTGGGGATTGATACAGGGCTTTGGGGAGAGAGCGGGGCAGTGGGATTAGGTTGGGGATTGATACAGGGCTATGGGGTGAGAGCGGGGCAGTGTGATTACTTTGTGGATTGATACAGGGCTTTGGGGAGAGAGCGGGGCAGTGGGATAAGTTTGGGATTGATGCAGGGCTATGGGGTGAGAGCGGGGCAGTGTGATTACTTTGTGGATTGATACAGGGCTTTGGGGAGAGAGCGGGGCAGTGGGATTAGGTTGGGGATTGATACAGGGCTTTGGGGAGAGAGCGGGGCAGTGGGATTAGGTTGGGGATTGATACAGGGCTATGGGGTGAGAGCGGGGCAGTGTGATTACTTTGTGGATTGATACAGGGCTTTGGGGAGAGAGCGGGGCAGTGTGATTACTTCGTGGATTGATACATGGCTTTGGGGAGAGAGCGGGGCAGTGGGATAAGTTTGGGATTGATGCAGGGCTATGGGGTGAGAGCGGGGCAGTGTGATTACTTTGTGGATTGATACAGGGCTTTGGGGAGAGAGCGGGGCAGTGGGATTAGGTTGGGGATTGATACAGGGCTAACAGGAGAGAGCGGGGCAGTGGGATTAGGTTGGGGATTGATACAGGGCTATGGGGAGAGAGCGGGGCAGTGGGATTAGTTTGGGGATTGATACAGGGCTATGGGGAGAGAGCGGCGCAGTGGGATTAGGTTGGGGATTGATACAGGGCTATGGGGAGAGAGCGGGGCAGTGGGATTAGGTTGGGGATTGATACAGGGCTATGGGGAGAGAGCGGGGCAGTGGGATTAGGTTGTGGATTGATACAGGGCTTTGGGGAGAGAGCGGGGCAGTGGGATTAGTTTGGGGATTGATACAGGGCTTTGGGGAGAGAGCGGGGCAGTGGGATTAGGTTGGGGATTGATACAGGGCTTTGGGGAGAGAGCGGGGCAGTGGGATTAGGTTGGGGATTGATACAGGGCTATGGGGAGAGAGCGGGGCAGTGGGATTAGGTTGTGGATTGATACAGGGCTTTGGGGAGAGAGCGGGGCAGTGGGATTAGTTTGGGGATTGATACAGGGCTTTGGGGAGAGAGCGGGGCAGTGGGATTAGGTTGGGGATTGATACAGGGCTAACAGGAGAGAGCAGGGCAGTGGGATTACTTTGGGACTGAGACAGAGAGGTGTCAAGTAGCTGATCCCAGTCCACTTTGGACAGATCCTGCCGTATCATATTAAAATCGGCCTGTTGTTTGCTAAATTTCCCCACTGAACTCATTGTTAATCAGCTTTATCAAAACGTGCCTGGATCTCCTGGTATATTTCAATACTGAACCTCGGTAGATTAAATAAACGTGTTACCGTGATTTGATTTAAATGGAGAGGAGGGATTCACATGTGGACGAATGTTGGTCTGCAGATATCTGGGTTCACCTTAGAAAAATGATGCAATAATAGACAATTAAAGTCTGTTCTGGGTATTCTTACTGAGATTTGAATGAATTTTAGGCCGTGAGACTCACTGTCTTATACACAGGAGTGAAGGATTACATTAAACAAAGATAATGGCCCTGAAATCATGGTCTCCGTAACGACGACTTAGGCCTTGGTAGAGGCCCCGCAAGTTCCGTGTTTCCGTCTGCGCTGTGTATGCGCTGAATCCCCAGACTTGCAATCTGTCAAGGTTTGCTACAGAATCGATAGAGTAAAGCTCTCTTTAAACACTCTCAGGGCAGGTACAGCACGGGTTAGATACAGAGTAAATCTCCCTCTACACTGTCCCATCAAACACTCCCAGGGCAGGTACAGCACGGGTTAGATACAGAGTAAAGCTCCCTCTACACTGTCCCATCAAACACTCCCAGGGCAGGTACAGCACGGGTTAGGTACAGAGTAAATCTCCCTCTACACTGTCCCATCAAACACTCCCAGGGCAGGTACAGCACGGGTTAGATACAGAGTAAAGCTCCCTCTACACTGTCCCATCAAACACTCCCAGGGCAGGTACAGCACGGGTTAGGTACAGAGTAAAGCTCCCTCTACACTGTCCCCATCAAACACTCCCAGGGCAGGTACAGCACGGGTTAGATACAGAGTAAATCTCCCTCTACACTGTCCCATCAAACACTCCCAGGGCAGGTACAGCACGGGTTAGATACAGAGTAAAGCTCCCTCTACACTGTCCCATCAAACACTCCCAGGGCAGGTACAGCACGGGTTACATACAGAGTAAATCTCCCTCTACACTGCCTCATCAAACACTCCCAGGGCAGGTACAGCACGGGTTAGGTACAGAGTAAAGCTTCCTCTACACTGCCCCATCAAACACTCCCAGGGCAGGTACAGCACGGGTTAGATACAGAGGGAAGCTCCCGCTACACTGTCCCAGCAAACACTCCCAGGGCAGGTACAGCACGGGTTAGATACAGAGTAAAGCTCCCTCTACACTGTCCCATCAAACATTCCCAGGGCAGGTACAGCACGGGTTAGGTACAGAGTAAAGCTCCCTCTACACTGTCCCATCAAACACTCCCAGGGCAGGTACAGCACGGGTTAGATACAGAGTAAAGCTCCCTCTACACTGTCCCATCAAACACTCCCAGGGCAGGTACAGCACGGGTTAGATACAGAGTAAAGCTCCCTCTACACTGTCCCATCAAACACTCCCAGGGCAGGTACAGCACAGGCTAGATACAGAGTAAAGCTCCCTCTACACTGTCCCATCAAACACTCCCAGGGCAGGTACAGCACAGGCTAGATACAGAGTAAAGCTCCCTCTACACTGTCCCATCAAACACTTCCAGGGCAGGTACAGCACGGGTTAGATACAGAGTAAAGCTCCATCTACAGTCTCCCATGCAGGTTGTTGTCAAAAGGAATCATAAAACTCCAGAAATGGTGTAATGATGGATTGTAAAAGAACAAAATCCTTAAAGTGGAGACAGGGTTTTAATTGAAGAGGGTGAGGGGCTGGTGTTAGAATGGGCTTCCTCGGGAGACGCAGGCGGTGAGGCTCCGGCTTCCTCTTCCTCCTCGCCTGGGGTGTCGCTGCCACTGGCAGGTTGAGGGACAGGCTGGTCAGCTGGTGGTTCACTATCTGAAAGCAGGTAGTTACAAGAGTGGCTTTAGCGTGAGGACAGGGGGGCAGTAAGGGAGCAAGGACTGGAGACAGTTAGTAAGTTGGATTGAAAGTGTAAAAGGCTGGTGTTTTGAGGGGCGAGTGGTGTGAGAGAGGAGAGAAAGCTGATGACCATACCACTGCTGTCCCCAAGGGGGTCGACCACTCCAGCGGTCATGGCACGTATGGCTGACAACGATCCTGTGCACTCTCGCCTCCAAATTGGTGAGGATGTGTAGATCAGCTGGTCGTCCTCCTCCCGTGCGTTGCTGCTCCCGGCTGTTCTGAGAGAGCTTGGCCTGCAAGAAAAAGGAAGGCATCTGAGTGAATGTGCTTGCCTGATGTGCCTCCCATAGTTGAATAGCCCTTAATGTATGCAGATTCTGAGGGGGATTGACAGGGTAGATGCTGAGAGGATGTTTCCCCTCGTGGGGCAATCTAGAACGAGGGGGCACAGTTTCAGGATAAGGGGTCGCCCATTTAAGGCGGAGATGAGGAGGAATTTCTTCTCCCAGAGGATGGGGAATCTGTGGAATTCTCGACCCCAGAGCGCTGTGGAGGCGGAGTCAGTGAATATATTCAAGGCGGAGATAGACAGATAGGGGAGTCAAGGGTCATGGGGAACAGGCAGGTCAGTGAAGTTGAGGCCAAGATCAGATCAGCCATGATGTTATTGAGGGGGAAGAGATAGAGAGAGAGAGCAGCTGCAAACTCACTCAGACACCAATGACAGCCAGGAATTGAAAACATCATCAAAATGGCTGCTGTGGGGGGAGGGGTGGGTGGTGAGCTCATCAAAATGGACACAGCCGGCAGGAATTGACATCATCAAAAATTGACACTCCTAGGCTGCACCCCTTCAAAATGGGTCTGAGAGCGAGAGAGTGACAGACAGGGACAGACATAGAGAGACAAACAACCCCAGATTTCAAGGAATTGGATGACCTGTCAAAATTGAGATTAGTCCTAGGAGAAGGAGACAGACCATACCTTGGGGCCAAATATGTAACAACATGTC